>NW_022145601.1:24470347-25070347 GCF_000002235.5 Strongylocentrotus purpuratus | reverse complement strand
ATTATACTTATCAAAAATACAAATTCAAGAAAGCCTTGAGTTAAAAATCCAATAACACATTTGTCAGAGTACCGCGTTAAATGATTATCTTTCATAAAATAAATTGTAAATTTACTTTTCTTGATTGTAGGCCTGAATACTGGACAAAGTTTGCCTTTTCTTGTGAAATATGAGAGCAGCATTAAAAAGATTGCATATGATTTCATTATTCTCTCCCGCGACCTACGTGCAATACGAGAAAATCGAAAAAGAAGCTTTAGTGTGTCTTTCAATCCCACACGATATTTTATTCTTGCCTTTTTTAGTCATACCAAAAGAAACTCAGGAAAACTCAGTTTCACTGTTGACATTGCGTTTGACCCCGTCTTCCTTGCCAGGCCAAATAAGTTCACTTTACAGGCTAAATCCAATTCCAGTCCCAAAAGCACACCTTTCAACAGTCTAATACAATCTTGTCTGAAATCATATGAATTATTTCCAGAAAAGAATTACTACATGGATTGAATTCATTTGACGTTTAAAAGAAGGATTTGTTAGATTTGTACAGTCATGACATAGATGATAGCGTATTATTTCACCGCAGAAGAAATTGAATTTATGATGTTATCAAATCCCAACCATCATGACCTTGTTATTAATGGATAATACAGAATTTGTTAGTTATGTCATATGTTAAAATACAACTCTTTCAGATTCTTTGTTCTCATAATTTGTTTTGATATGTGCGTTTAAGGGTATTCCTAAATAAAAACCTTCGGTGTCTGGGAAAGGGGGTGATGTGGTGATAACATATTGTAGACAGCAATATAGCAAGAACAGAAATAAAGAAAAAACTAAACACGAAAACAGTATATTCTACTTAACAGGAGATGTTAATTATTTTTAATACTACCATTTGCTATTTTTCATAGATAACAAAGAAAAGAAAGAGAGTCGAATTTTAGCGTTCTAAAAAGTACATATTTGACTCGAAACTTGTCAATATTATTTACAAAAGCATTTCAGTTAATTTGTGTAGTACATAAACCCTTTGATTTTTACACCAACCTAAATCTTAACGGAAGGCTATACAAGACACATCGTCATGAGACACGGGCATGCGCAGTAAAGGTGACACACAGGAGGGGCCGAGTATTCTGTCATTAAAAAGCTTTTAATTACCATCCTGCTTAGGATTATTCTGCATATCCTGAGTCCTATTGCTCTCTGTCTCCAATCGTCGCTTCTCTTCTTACGTAGTCTTGCATTTTACAGACTATTTTCTATAACAAGAAAGTGCATCAGACCACCCCCTTGGCTTTCTATGCCTTAGTGAAGTTATTATTACTATCTTGCATTTTATTGTATTTTGAACTTAAATTTTGTCTATGAAATTATTAAAAAAGATGGGTGGTTATGGAAAAAGGGGGTGCAAATGCTCTCATCGGTTAAATTATTCATTAGTTTTTTTTTCTGTAATCAGGAAAGTAGAAAGCACACGGTTGCCCATTAAGTTGGAATCATTGTATTTTTTAAAACTTCAGTCTTTGTAATTGTGACAATATGGTTTATATCTATACTTACATAGATCTAAAGTTTATATCTGCTCAAATTTTTATAGATCACTCTAAAGAGCCATGACAATTTATTTATAACGTTCTGATAATATATCAAGTTTAAACCATATTATCACTATGAACTTCATGAAAATATATATATATATATGATAATATATCTTTGTTTTGACTCTTTGAGCTGTCGGTCTCTTGGGCTGCCGATCTACTAGGATGACCGGTATTCAGCCTCATACAGGTTGATTTTCAAATTTCCGATGAGAGAAGACAAAGACTTTAGGATATGTTAAGAAAGAGGAGAGAAAGAGGGGAAGAGGGAGGGGAGAGAGAGAGAGAGAGAGAGAGAGAGAGAGAAAGAGAGAGAGAGAGAGAGAAAAGAGAGAGAGAGAAAAAAAAGAGAAAGAGAGAGAGAGAGAGAGAGAGAGAGAGGGGAAGATGGAGAGATAGATAGACAGATAGAGAAAGAGAGAGATGCATTCATTTCAATCGGTAGGATGCATACAAATAATGAAGTTTTAGATGAGCAACATGTTTCCCCCCATCATTATTGTAAATCTGTATTCCGGAAATGAACACTCGTCACACCCAATAGTACATGCCCGCCCACACACCAAGAACTATCTGGTCACTAGAACTAGACATTGCAACATATTTTGTCATCATTATTTAGGCGCGATGAGGGGGGGGGGGGGGGGAAGAGGGGTAACTTCATATGCTTACATCAATCATAAACTGTCCTACGATAAAGAATACAAATTAAATCAAATCAAATCAAATTAAAATCATTAAATCCGCTTTCACAATTTTGGATTATTTTAAATATACAGTGTGTCCCAGAAAAAACGAAACCGAGAATTATCGATGTTTTATCATAACTTAATCATAATTATAATTAATAAATGACACATATTTGTAAAGCTTAAATCCTCTTCTTTTATTTGATGCAACTCATATGATGCATATTTCATGCATGAGCGATTAAAATAAATTTGAAGAGAGGGAAGCAAAAAGTTATTTGGCGGACGGTATCTGAATTTCAAAGAGAAAATCACATTTCTACAAAGTCCAGTTTCTGCCCTTTCATAATTATGACCCCTCAATAAGGAAAAATATACAAGGAATAACAAAGTTCTGTTTGTTTAGAGTAAGGCTTGCATTTCCATAATTTTATTAAACGAATTCTTTTTTCACTGGCTGCTTGTTGCCGTAGCAAAAAACAAAATTGACAAAAGACTTAAAGGGCCACTCTAACCAAAATGGGCTAAAAATGGAGAAAAAAAGACATCATCAGTAATTCTGGAATCTAGCTTTAAAAATGACGACTCAGAACGCCAAGAAAAAACACATTTTCGGAGCTGTATTGCGCAATAGTATATGACGTCACTGCAGGAGCCTCTCCGGTGAAAAGGAGGGTGATTTAGGCATTAAAATATCTTTAAAAAGGCAAACTATGATATTAATTGAGGATAAAAAAGACATTAAGTTTATGCGAAAAATAATATGCACTTGATAATCCCAGTACGTTTCTGGCAATTTCGTCATTCCTAATTATGAATTACAATCAGAATGTAAGGTCCTTACAGATCGGACATTCCCGCAATGACGTCAAATGTGTCATCAAGCCACGTGACCGTATTACCTTTTTTTCGAGGGGCGTAGCCCAGCAAGCGTGAGATATGTGAAAAGTGGATGGTTATTATCATTTTTTAGTCAATTTAGAGATGTTCTGAAAAATCAGAGGCTGGAATATTAATAAGTAGAGGTGTATTCATGTTTTAAAAGGCTATGTTAGTTGGGTTAGAGCGGTCCTTTAACTCCGTGTCGTTGATGATCAGCCAAGAAGAAAAACTTCATGCATGGCTGATTGTAAACGAAACAGATTTAATTTTTTTGTCAATTCTGCTTCTTGCTACGGCAGGCAGCCAGTAAAAACGAATTCTTTTAATAAACTTATGGAAATGCAAGCCTTACTTTAAACAAAAAGAAATTTGTGACAACTAATGTAGATAATGATTAAAAAAGGGATTATAGCTAGTCTGTAAAAATGTTCCGACAACCAGAAACAGTTAAGCCGTTCAAAAACATCAAACAAATCTACCCCCCCCCAAAAAAAAAAAAAAAAAAAAAACAAAACTTCAGGTTATAAGAGACCTCTAAATTTTAATATTGTGTGATAAGTGTAAAGGTTTTCTAATATCTACAATTTCTTTAATAAAGATCAATTATCTTTCGAGGACTAAAATGGAGGTGTCATGACATTTTAGCGATGCCCCTCCATATATCTTGTCTTAGATGGTTCCATAACTTTGGTCTGTATTTCGCGACTATTCTTTACCCCCTTCAAGCTCTGCTTTGCTAGTTCCTGTTTATACCATATTTCTTCTATCCATTACCCGGGAGACCATTTATTCTCACCTCTACATTCGGCTGTTGTGAACGAGGCACCGACTCGATCTGTGCGAGACAAGGCTAGACCTATTAAAGAGGATCCGCTCTTTTTTCTTTTACCAGAAGTTGAAAAGTTTTCGCTTGAAGCGCACGCGACGAAAACTCTGCCGGTAGCTGCAGAGCAACGCTCATTCTGGTGGAAAGAGTACCTTTGGACAAAGCAAGAAGAGCGGAGTTCCACAGCTCTTTGGGAGTACTTTTTTGATTCCCACAATATTTGGGAGAATTTATTTTTACGGTCTCTAGTTTGACAAAATGCAGTTCGGAGTACCACTTTTGGTCCTCTGTTTGGCCCTTGGCTCAACAGAGGCAACGATTTCACTGAAACTCGTCTCCAGACTTTATCTACCTTTTGACAAGTTGCCAGTCGGAGGTGGGGCAGGTGGGGCAGGTGGGGCAGGTGGTGCCGGAGGAGGCGGTGGAGGGGGTGGTGGAGCTGGAGGTCGAGGAGGTGGTGGAAGAGGACAGACCGGCGGCATGTATGCCCTGAACAATGGCGTCGCTTTCAAATCAGCTTATGACATGGACAAACAATTGGCATACGTGGGAGGTAAGAATAAAAACCTTTTTTTCTTGATGCGGTGTGTATTTTAAACGAATAATGTATTTTGTTTCAAGCCGTTTGGTTTGACGTTTGTTTTACCCTGACTGGTGAGAAAGTATGCGTATGCTTGTAAATTAAAAAAAAACGGTGGACCGATGGCTTTAAATCTCCTCCGAGAGACTTGTATGAGGATTAATGCCTTACCAAATTGCACTAGCACGTCGAATTTGTTACGCACCCGGGACCTCCCGGTTTCGAGATCACTGCTATACCACTAAGCCATCACACCTTATGTCGCTCGCAATTTTATTCACCAGAAATTACTTCAATATCTAATCTTTTTTTGTGTGGTTATGACCTTTACTTATAGCTAAAGTTTAAAGTGAATTCGCCTCACTGCGATATTTTGGAAATACAGATTACATTATCTTGGAGTAATGAGGATTCTACCTAAGAATTCTTGAGAGGTAGTTGACAAATCTGCCCCAAAAAGAAGAAGAATATCTACCGGCCTAACAAAATACAAACAAAATGTACACACACACACACACACACAAAAAAAAAAAAACTAACTAACAAACCAAACAGCCTTCCTGGGACCGGAGAGATACTTTGTTAATAGACTAAGAACTGATTAATGTGCGAAAAAAAAAATTTGTGTCAAAATAGAAAGAAAAGGAAACATTTTTGAGACCTTTTTCAGACCGCCCGGTCACTCATTCCTAGACTATTTAGGAAATGGTTCTCATTTCCCTTTCTCCTTGATGTTTATACTCGAATTTAGTAATGCAGACAATAAGGGGAAAGGCGGGGTTGAACTTATAGGTGAGATCAATTTGACCACGAACCTTTGTGTTTGTAATCCCATAATCACATGGACATTTAAAGAAAGTTGAGATGAATTATCATCGGATATATTTTGTTCATTTTTAGGTATCTTTGATCATTAACTTCCATTTTTTGAAGCTCTCACCTAATAATCCAATATCTTCTCTATTTTAAGAATTTGAATCGGTATAAGCTAGCTTTGATAATTTTCTCCGTTTGAATGTATTGAAGCTGATCAGTCCACAATCAGCCTTTATATAAAAAGAACCTCAGTTAGCTTATTATTTTGAAATTATCCTTCTCTATAATTATGCTAAATATCACTTAAGCTATTAAAACAAGTTTTACACATTTTCGGACAGAATAAATATGTATCTTTCAATTTCAGCCGATGAAATCGATTTAGCTCAGATTGTGAACAGAAATATTTTAATAACTCTGTTGTGAAATAGCCTAGTCACCTAAAAGGCATGACAAAGCAGGTTGATTTATTTCAGTTCACGGGGAGTGAGGGGAGGGAGAGGGGGTCTGCCAACAAGTTCTAGAATGTTGTAGAATGATGTAAGTCATTTCCTGTCTTTCTTAAGATAGACCTGATGAGAATGATTCATTCGTTCTTGTTTGTCGGCGTTGTCAAGTAGGTGAACAAAAGATAAAACGGTAAAGACTATACCCATAGTTCTGACAACTGATTTAATTTGAAAATAAAACAGTTCCAGTAGCGTTTTTCGTTGTTGTAATGGATTACAAATAATAGTAAGAATCTGTTGTAATGCACCTAGGACTTCTAGCAATACTGGATTTAAAAAAATCAGCATGAGAATAATATGTATAATAAAAAATCAACAATATCACTTTTAACTAAATAGTAATTTTATTTTGCACCTAAGCCCCAAAATATCCTATTTCGGATATGACAAAATGCATGGCCACTTATCACACCCAAGCTTCAACCAATAATTTTTGTTTTAACGTTCTCAGTTATTTTTATCACTCATGCTTTTACTTTTTATATATTTTCACTGTTTTTACTTTTACATTATTTTACCTTCCAATACGCATTTTTTATGAGTCAATAGCAGAGGGTTTTTACCAAAAATGTTGCCCCGATGTAAAAATATCTCTAGCCCCATGCATCGGGTTATATACAATAGGAGGTGATCACTTTGGAATTTGGATGGCCGGATAAATAATAAGTAACGGATATGCGTCAGCGAAGATAAATCGATGGATATCATTTTGATATAATGATTGGAAAACAGACCCAGGATAAACATATTATTGTAATAAAGTTATTAATTCTATTTGCATGGTAGGGGGCGAATCGGGGGTGTCCTATTCTAGCAGCCATATGCGTACATGCACATTTTCGACCCCCTTCCTCTCTTGCCCGAATATCAAATTTTCAGTTTATAGATTTTGGGTGCGAGCGAGTACACAAAGACAATTGTTATTATGTTATATATATATATGCTATTTCGTTATCAAAATACACATGATACGATAAAAAGTGCCATAGATATCCGGGCACTTTGATGCCTAATATAAAGTGACTGTGCAATAAAGTTGGTATATTCAAAATTCAGCGGGGTGAGGGGGGGGGGGGCGTAGATCCGCTGCCTCTTTATTTTCAAAATACAAATTCACTTGACTCTTCGAAAGGGTGCAGCCAGACAGAGATAATTAGCTTAATTAATTATATCTTAGTGATACTTCAAACACTGCAATAGTTTTCGTGAAATTTTGTTCTAAATATAAACGAAGTTGATATGAATAGGATATGATGAAATCATCTTTATTCTACATACAATTTGCAACGCAATCTGTAATCCAGTCTTCTTATCATCATTCATTAAGAGATCTGCTGCAGTCGTAGAGATTAAGTATGTAATTCTATTCCTTCCGCACGTCAGCGTATTTTATTGCAAAAATATAGCGATGTTAAGAATATATCGAATGAATTCCAATATAGAACCCTAGATAAGCAATCTACTGGATACTCATAAGTAGCCTAAAGCCTTAAGAATTGCTTCATGTTTTCAGTAACGGATTAAAATGTTCGTAATCAAATATTATCTTCATAACACTTACATTTAAAACTTAACGAAAACTTCATGACGGGAAGCAAGGAACGTGATGATGTCGCATTCCTACAAAATCCAAAGAGATTTTTTATTTTAAGCCAACGAAGACAATAAATTTCATAATTAGAACATCGTGTTCTTCTTCTATGCACCTTGCAATGTAATTCCAATTTGTCCAGTGGTAATACCTATATCAAGCCTATAATTAGATAATTCATATAAGGTATTAAATAGAAAGTAAAGGTTTAGAAATGATTAATTATGATTGCATTCCATAATTTTCACGAACTGATGTGTAACTACGTGCATTTTTTGTGAAGAATAGGGCGTGTACCATTAATCATCGTCGCGAGGTTTTAGAAAACGTCAACTAAAATGGCCGCCATGTCCATGGGTTCAACGGCAAGTCATTAAGCTCTTGTCTTTGTTTGTGGATTAACAGGCATTAATAATTACTTACTTCCCATCACGTCTTATCCACTCATCTATTTTTATGAAAACATCTTCATGACGCATCCAAGAATAAGACCACGTGACCAGCATTTAGCAGGAAACACGTCTTAGAAAGCCAAGGGATGGTGACACATTTAGTAGTCCAACGAACACATGTACATAACTTTATACCACTAACGTTATATTAAAGTCCGATCCCACTTTTCTGATAAAGGTATCTTACCTATATTTATAAACCTACATGGTTATACAGGCTAAAGTTAACATTTTCGATATGTTATGTAAGTGAACAATGAAAGAAAGTGACATCTGCATTCTAATCTATTTCAAACTCTAAGAAAATAATAGTGGCAAATTAGGTCTAAGAAATCATTGTATCTCTGTGTTCAGGATAGTTTGCATCTTTAATATCTTAATTATTATTTATTGTGATGTAATTTAGTTTGAAATTTAGATTCTTATAACAAAACTACAATCGTGAGGATTAGATTGAGAACAATTTAGAAATAGACCCCATGCAGTTGCAATTATTATCATAACAATTATTATTACTTTTATTATTATTCATTTTTATCTTTGTAGAACCTTTGATCAAAAGAATATGCAATGAGAGCAAAATGAGACCATTTATGACCATATAAAGCAATGACATACAATCTAACAATCACAAATATGTATTTTTCTTTTCTTTTCAGGCGGACAATTTGTTCAGATTGTCGACTTTTCCGACGTCGTTCAACCCAAGGTAGTGAAACAGATCGCTACAGAGGGCCCAGTTGCAGACATCGCAGAATGTGGCGATTTGGTTGCGTTCACTCAGCCAGGGAAGCCTCACTTCACTGATGTAGGATCACTGAAGATCTATGAGAAATACAACCCAGCCACCATGATGATGAAAGAACTATGCTCTGTCGAAGGTAGAAAACAGAATTATGATACATTTATTGATATTTCATTCGTGTGTTCATTATCTCACTTGTCTATTGGATATAGGTGACTTGGAGTACTATCAATGCTTTAGCAACGCAATGGATTCGAACCCCGTAGCCTGTCATCCACGATCCGAATAGAATAGAATAGAAAAGAACAAAATAGAATAGAATATAATTAATTATCTTCTCTTTATTGTAAACTGATGTGATGTTCTGTACAGAATATATTTGAATAGAATATAATAGAATATAACAAAATGTAATAGAATGGAGAAGAATAGAACAAAAAAGGATATAATAGAATAGAATATAACAAAATAGAATAGAATAGAATGGAACAGAATAGAAAAGAGTAGAGTAGATTTAATTTCCGATTGTTTCTTTCAAAAAGAAAGAATTGCAAAGATGCCACTTTCTCTCGTAACACACGAAACGATAATCTTTAACTTGAACCTTGCTGAATTTGCATGTCATTTTGGTTTTTCTTATGCACGATTCAACTATTCTTGGATCTTTCTCAAGTAATTTTCATGGCACCGTTGAGACATAGAAAGAAGAGTCACATGGTTTTGAGTGGAGTCACATGGGTGATGATGTCATTGGGGAATGATCTTGTGGGTTAACGTATAATAACTGACATCCGACCGAAGGTATATCTCTTAACCCATGGGAACAATCCCCGTTGTATAATGACAGAATGTGTATAGATAGACCGTCAAGAAGAGAGAGAAAGAGAAAAAGAGAGAAAGAGAGAAAGAGAGAAAGAGAGAAAGATATGTCTTTATCAGCTCGAGATTGCCAAATAGCCCGCTATTTCTGATTTGGGAAATAAGCCCGAAGTTACAAATCGCGTCCTCATCAGACCTCGAGAAATTAGCTCGAGATATTCTGCTCAGCGTTCGCGCATAGTGCGAATCTTCGGGCTGGTGAGGACGCACCGGACAAATAGCGGGATATTTTGCAAACTAGCCCAAGATATCTTGGGATGAATATCTCGACCAAATATCCCGCTAATTGCAACTGCGGGCTGATGAAGACGCAAATTAGCTGGATAATTTGCGATCGGGATAGTTAAAATAGTGGGTTATTTGACAATCTCGAGCTGATGAAAACAGGCCTGAGAGAGAGAGAGAGAGAGAGAGGGGGGGGGGGTGGGGTAGAAAAAGATAGAGTGAGACAAAATGAGAACGAAAGAAAGACAAAGAGAGAGAGAGAGAGAGAGAGAGAGTGAGGAAGAGAGACATTTGTTCTTTTTTACTTATCTATTATATCTTTTTGTTTGTGTATAAATATAAATCATTTAATGACGATAACACATTGTTTTCATTCTTTTTAAATATCCAGTTGGTTCTCAGCCTATCGCCGTCCGCTTCGCCCAAGGTTGCAGCCTCATCATCGTCGCCAACGAAGGCGTGATGGGAGAGAACAACTATACTAAGAAATACGTCAACCCTGAAGGCACCATCACTACAGTTAGGCTAGCAGGTAAGTCCTATTTGCACAATTGGCCTCATTTGCTGACTTAGTACTGCGTCAGAGACTTTCATGGTTTTTTGACGGGCCGTTGGACATCATGACGTCTAACAAAAAGTGATACAAAATGAACAATAAAACTGCTTTGAATTATTGGCGCATGCAATTATCGCACTAGGGTTCATTTGGCGCAAGATATAACGTAACGGGGCTTGCGTCTGTTGCACCGCGAGGCATCATTTTTATCACTCCCAATAATGCAGATACCTCATACGCCAGTACTTCATCACAACGTTGTTCATTTCACTATTATATGTTTACGATGTCATACTTCCATTGCGCGTCTTTTTTGGCGCGTCAAAGATGCACCAGTCACTGACGCAATCTTACGTCAAATGACGCGTCCAGCTTTTTTTGGCGGGCCTGTTCCACAATGTCAACTGAGGTGATCTCTCAAACGACTGCCGACGGCTGTAATGGTCAGAGAAAAACATGTATGCTGAAAGACCGGACGCGACAGGATCACCCGACGACGATGCTTGCGACAAGCTACAATTACTTCCACCTAGTAAGCTCCAGGCCACGGCAAGCTAACACCATGCGACTCAGTCGTTGAGACATATGACGTCCAGTTTACAAGCAACGACAACAAACAGTTACATCAACGACAATGCAAACTGTAGTTGACCTGTAGGTCAAAACAAAACATGTCAAGCTTTTTATGTAAACAATAAACAACTGCAGACGACTAAGAAAAAGTAATTTAATTTTCAAAGCATTTTAAAACATTTGTATCACTAAACTTTCCGATTTTGACATTAATAATATACATCTAGGGTCACCAAAATAATGACTAATCAGTTATTAAATATATATTTTTGTCTTCATTCTCATCATAGGTTCAGTTTCTAATGGTCCCAGTCAGCAGATCGTGAACACCACGTTTGGTGCTGGTGGTCCAATGATGACCACACCGATGGCTGGTTTCCCTCGTGGTACAACGTGGAGCCCTAATGCAGGAGCAGGTGGTCAAGGTGGTCAAGGCCAATACCCAGGACAAGGCGGTCAGGGCGGTCAGGGCGGCCAAGGCGGTCAAGGCCAATACCCAGGACAAGGCGGTCAGGGCGGACAGGGCGGACAGGGCGGCCAAGGCGGTCAAGGTGGCTACCCCGGACAAGGCGGACAGGGTGGACCAGGTTATTACCCCGGTCAGGGCGGTCAAGGCGGACAAGGCGGACAAGGCGGTACGTGTGATTATTATATGTTTTTTAATATGGTTTCTGGTTCAAAGCACAGCAACAACATTAATTATCCTTTATACGACATTTATCGGCAGTTGCCAATCCTTACTCAGGGGATGAATATGGAACTATAAGTATCCTGACTGAAGTCCCTTCTGTTTTTCATTTAAGACTATATTTATAACACGGTCACTCTCTATTTATCTCTCCTCTTTAATCATATTTGTAATCACGCTTTTCATTCTTCATTGCGCTATCTCTGGGTATGGCAGTTCATCAAACGTTTGATAATTTTTGTTGTTGAAAGTCTACTCATTTCATACATATTAATAAAAAGATAATAAAGTAGTTTTAATGATACATATATTTTCAATACCTTTACTGATTGTTCTGTTTACATTATCGGGTTGAAATACATTTTCAGTTTTATTTGGTAGCTATATAAGGGATTAAATCTCTTTGATATCTGATAATACTACAACTTTCGCCTCGATATTTTTTCGTATGATTATAAATATAATTTCAAAATGGCAAATTTCCATCTTTGTTACAGTCTTTATTAAATCAAATAATGTCACCGTCTAAACATTATTTATTAATATATTGCTCGCTTGGTTATGTTACTAAACATTTGAAAAGAAAACAATGTATGGAAATGAGATAAAAGGATGAAATAATCACTCAGCATGTTTTTTTCTTTTCCAGGATGGGGCCAGGGAGGAGGACAAGGCGGCCAAGGTGGTGGAAACAACCCTCAGTATCCCATGATTCCGACTACACCTTTACCCGGTACAATCTGCAATGGAACATCTACTATGAGCTACGTTGTCAGTCAGATCAACTTCCACAAATTCAACGCACCAGCCGAGTAAGTCAGTTGAAGCAGGCCTCATCATCACCATCACCATCCTCATCTTCATCATCATCATCATCATCATCATCACTATCATCACTATCACCATAATCATCATCATCATCATCATCATCATCACCATCATCATCATCACCATCTTCTTATTTTGTACGAGGCCGCAAGAAAAACGGAAGATAAAATATGACAAACATAAAGCAAATTTAACACAATAATAAGCAATTCCAAAAGTATTTGATATAGCACACTTTTCTTGAGCTACATAGTTCTGCACAGATCGTTCTAATGTTTGAGCCTCTTAAACAAAGATAGCTTATAACATGATCCATGTTTCCGTGGAAATAAGTTGATGGTTTTTATTTTACTGAATGTAAAGTGATGCTGATTTGGTAGATACCTTCCCCTTTCTTCAAACTAAAGTTACTATATATTTAAAGGCAGGATATTCTAACTGACACTACTTTACTGCTATATGCCGATGTGTCGACAGCCAGGTCACACAATGCATCATCAAATGATCACGCGCGCATGATGATGATTGGGGTACTGGTTACAGGAACCGGAAATCGCACCATATAAGCCATCGCAGAAAGATGGCGCATTTGGTAACACATAATAATGATAATAATAATATATTACATTTACAAAGCGCTTAATTCAATGCATCTAAGCGCTGACATACATAACATCAGTGGTGACGATGTCTGTAAAATACCCTGTCTTTAACATATTTATACTCTTTTTGATAACAGGGTCCAGCGATTGAAAGCACTCCACGTTCGTCAGCCTTACACAGGTCAGTTGGGTGACCCTGGTCCACACACATTCTCACGAGGACTTGAACCTCGACACATCACATTGGATGGCCAGGAACAGATCGCTTATATCAGCTTACAGGTATGAATAAACAGACCTTCAGGGGCTCGTGGCTAGAATACTTTGAAGGAACTCGAATGATATTGAAAATGAAGGGTCATGACAAATATTTTAGACGACGACCAAAAAGGAAATCAAAAGAAAAAAATAAAGGAAAAAGAAAAAAGAAAGTCAAAAGAAAAAGAAGAAGAAGAAGAAGAAGAAAAAGAAAAGAAAAAGAAAAAGAAGGCAGGGAAGAAAGGATCCTTGAAACGGAAATTTGCGACATTATTTCGAATGTTGATACGCAGGGACGGATTCAGGAGGGGGCGGGGGCATTCAGCCGTACTTGAAAATTAAATTATTTTATCAACAGCATTTCCTGTCATTAATTCTCTACAATCCTTGTTATTTTTAGGAAAATAATGCCATCGCAGTCGTCGATTTGAATAACAACACCGTGATTGATATTCTCCCGATGGGTGTGAAGAATTGGAAGGGACTCAAGATCGATGCAAGCAGTGCGGATAGAGGTGAAGAAAGGATTTCTACCACTCCAAATCGGAGGGTACCATTATAGGGGTATCTGGATGGGGTGTGGTTCTTGACTGTGAGAAAGATATAAAAACCTGACGCATACTGTTTTACTTGGCAAGATATAAAGGTCCATTAATATGTATCTTGGGCAGCACTGCCCAGTACAGTCTTTGTATGAAGCCCAGGGAGATCTAGGATGGTACGACACATGCTTCTGCAACAGTTGCTTACACCAACGGAAGTCATAACTTCAACCCCGGTCAGACCCACCACTGTACTTAACCATGCCCTAACCCTAACCCTAAACCTGAACCTAAACTCAACCTAAAATATTATGGCAATCTTAACCCTAACCCTACGCTTTGAAGAAAATAAAGCAAATAGCAAATGTCGAAGGAGCAGATGTCAGGTCGCCGTTCAGATGCTACAATTCCAAACTTTCCAATTGTTTTGATTGAGCGAGCGAAACTAGTGACGAAAGAATTTTTGTCATCATAACAATTTAATTTAATAATTGACTTCTTTTTTAATGAAATAAACTGAACATAAGATATAGAAAATTACAAATAGGTCACCCCACAACCCCAATGTGAGAAGAAGTTTGCCCGAACATCGGTGATTTTAAAATTCCCAGGACAGACTCGTAGGCCTAAGTCTGTTACCTTTTTAGTAACCTTTTAAATTGTATAACTATTTTATTTAGGGTTCTTTTTTTAATGAAACATTTTTTTCTGCTCGTTTCTCTCGGCTGCAGGCATTATGTTCCAGACATACGACCAGCTAAACAGCTTTCCCATGCCAGATGCAATCGAAACATACTACGACGCTATGGGTGATCTTTACGTGGTAACGGCAAATGAGGGCGCTAAACCTATGATGGCTACGTGTTCCCTCGAAGTTTGCCCTGGCGGACCAGGAGAGTTCGAAGAAGTCGAGATTGGTGAAGAATTCATCGTAGAAGGTGAGGACTCTTCAAAGTTTACTTCGAAGTTAACTTCTTATTCAAAGATTACTGCTAAATAATTATTATCGTATGAATATCCTGTTCAGTTTCAGTTCAAGGAATAATAATGATAAGAATAGTCTAAAGGTATTTTAAAGAAACATTACTACTTATGATGTGTTACATCACTTTTATTTGCTCTTATTTACTTATAAAACAGGACTAATTAAAATTAAAAAATAAGGATATGAAGGAGTCTAAGGTAAAATCGTACTAGAAGCTTGTTTGTAGGCCCCACAGGGTAATAAAATATTGAAAGTCTAACAGAATCTTTGGAACGAACAAGTGTCAGTTGAAAAAGAGTAAGTAGATAAGCCGCATTTAAGTGTGCATTGGGTGTAAATAACTAATCAGTATATAACATCGAAGAGGACATCAATACTAATCAATAAAGTATGGAAAATGCAAAGAAAAGCATGAAATATCAATATGACGTTAATAATCGTTTGTTCGTATAATCGACGAGATATGTTAACTGAATATACTAAAAACGACCTTAGAGGGTCTAATAAAACATAGACACCATGCATTAAATCGTATTTGTTTTCTTCTTATTTTTTCCTCCTAGAGCTACTTCCCCAACCCGTGATAGACAGTCCCCTGGGACAAGCAATGGCTGAAGAGACACAGTTAGGTGAGTTTGTATTGAAGTCTGAAATTCAAAACATGTGTATTGGCCGCATTTTTTTTATATGCCATACAGGTAAAATCTATCTTAACAACACACCCTGGCCTCATTAACTACTCAATACACAATAATCCAAGCGTTCATGCGCTACCATATATTCAATGCAAACACATTGCTGAGGATAAAGTGTCAAACAATCTCATCACAAAAGTTGAGATAACTTAAGAATGTCTGCGAGCCATTTATGAGGGCGGTTTTGTACCATACATTTAAAAAAAAGTAAGAAATATATGTAAATAAATTGTGCCGGTAGTTCATAATCATTTCTAAACAAACAAAAATCTCGCCCTATCAAATGGGGAATTCTAAATATCTATTGGCCCAAACTTTGATGAGTAAGTCTTTTTCTTCTATTTCCATTCGATAACTTTAAGACCTGATGTTGCACTTTGAATTAAGCTTTGCTTCACATATCTTTATATTACCCTTTATATTTAGTTTGAATATTAATGTAAATCGCTCATTACTCTGGATCCGTAAATGAATTATCTATTTCACACTCCTAACAGGCTCTTCTCTCTTCAGTATGGTCGACGGTATCAATCCTGCTGAGCCAGAATTTTTCAACGAAGTATTCATGTTCGGTGGGCGTGGTATCTCAGCCTATAAGGTTGACCCTATAACTATGAACATGACCTTGGCTTGGGACAGCGGTGATGTCATCGAGAAGGAGATCGCAAAGTTCTTCCCCAAGATCTTCAACGGAGCCGCATTCTCTCGTCCTCCCCAGCGAGTTAAACCGTTCATGACTAAGGACTCGCGATCGAGTGGAAGGGTACGTACGACGATCGCACGATAGTCTCATACCTTAGTCACACTGCCATAACTGATCCCTCTTTCGATGGTCTGGTATCGGTCTCATCGCTGTGACTGGGGTATGATGCCTATAAGTCTGTTGTTTGGCTGCGTAACAAATTTTAATTCCAAATTTCAGATTAATATCCTATAGTATTCCATGATCTTTTATAACATAACATTAATATGAAGTATGCTAACATTACAATTGGTAGAATGACACATTGTATAAAACGGGCATAAAACATTTAAGCAAGGAACCCTGTTATGACCAAAATAATAGACCATAAACATTACGTTTCCAATATAGCAGGACACAATTTGTAGTGAAAATACGAAATTTCAAATTACAATCAAGTATTTTTTGCACATATCAACATTTTGGCAGTCACAGAAACACACAAGACATCACAGAGAGGCCAAACGAAATTAGGCTAACTGGTCCAAAAATATTTAAAATATAACACAATATGTGTATATAAAAAGAGAAATATTAATTACACAATTTCACGATAGTAGTGTAGTAAGTCAAAACGAGCATAACCTTCAAGCAATGTAACGGACTTCAATGGTTGGACTCCGTGGAAGAACAGAGCCATTAGGTTAATGGCTCTGAAATGGACTATCCAATCGTCTTATCATTCTATTATTGTTATATAAGTCTTCGACTTTGTTATATTGTTTTATTGTTTTTTATGATGATTCTCGGCCGAGAAAAACACACAAACGATATGATCTCTGCGATCACCGGCGATTTCTTATTCCACCCATTTTGTCCAAAAAGTTGCGTAGAAATAAGAATATACATGACAGTCAACATATATTGAGTAATTTTGTTTTGTTTTGTATCTCGTAGGGGCCTGAGTGTGAGTCTCTAGCTGTTGGTGATGTCCAGGGCAGAAAACTTATCTTCGTTGGTATTGATGGAGTAAGTGCTCTCGCCATCTTCTCCGTTGCCCCTGGCAACAGCACACCTGTTTACGAATCCCTCTTCAAGGACGGACATATTGATGCCAGCTATAACGCCCTCTACAAAAACCGAAAAACCGGCGACCTTTCCCCAGAATCTCTTTCGTGAGTTCAAATTGTTTGTTCATGGGTATTCAATTTTGTAACTTAAAACATTTACACAAAAAAAGAGATTTAATCTTTAGACTGCTAATAAGAGAATGTATACTGCAGGTTGAAAATATTTGAAAAAATAATCAGAGAGGTATCAGAATATTTCTCTTGTTCTCACAATCCCCTGCCCGTTTGTCAAAGTGTATACCTTACAGAGTACTTCATTTGTTGTTGATTCGTTTAGGATTCGAGCTAATTAGATTGAGCATTTACACTTATCCTAGTTTTCTGACAAAGTTTGCAAAAGTATTTGTATGAGGGCAGATGTAAAAACTGTAACAAAATTTGGAACGAATAAGGTTACTAATATAACAGAAGTTATCCTTTTTTAATAGGGGAGGGGATAAGGATGTAGCTGTTTAGCGCCACCTATGTCAAACAGTTTTTTGAACGATTGTTATGTGTCGATGGTGTTCAGAATGTATTATATAAATATGTATCAATATTAAAGTAGAAAGGTGGTACAGTCTCTGTATGTTAAGAATTCTGAATTACTTTCTTAAAGGATATGACTGCGAATACAATTTTGATACAGTATCGTAGTTCAAAAATGATAATAATAATTTTCATCATCAACAACAGGAATTTTGATTTGTTATGCTCACAAGACAAGTGTGCGCTCGTAACTATGGACATGTACATCGATAACAGACCAAAAAAAGACCTACAGATTACGGTATTACACCGCATATTATTTTTGCTATCCTTCAAATGAATCAACTACTCATAAAAGCAACGAGGGATGAACGTTCCGCATTTAGAGACAGTTTTGGCAACTACTATGACCATGTTCTTGACCTGAGCTACAGTTTTAGTCCCGTAAAAAGAGGCTCTCACTCAGAAAGGTCACGGAGAGGATAATACAATTAGGGCGTCGCCTATGATCTCATGCTAACCCGTCATGGTTAATAGACGGTCGCTATGGTGATCAAAATAATGACAAAACGGTCTCTAGGCTAGGTCTGGGTTCTCATTACAAAAACTCTCTGTGTTTTGCTTCTTTGACTATTGTGTTGTCGAATGACTTCATAGCTAGTTTAAACAACTGATTTCCGATAAACTTTGCACTTTTCCCGTCTGGATACCACTTAATGTATCACTATAGAATTCGACATTGCGGATAGGCGAATCCTTGCACTAATGGAGAACTGTGCTCGGAGAAACATTTCTCTTTCTTTGTAAAAACTGAAATGGTTAACATCATATAAAAACGTTTAATAAAAAATCACTCTTGGCCTTAGTACGTATCGTGTACTAAATAAGGATCACAATAGAATTCGACATTGTGGATAGGCGAATCCTTGCACTAATGGAGAACTCTGCTCGGAGAAACATTTGTCTGCCTTTGTAAAAACTTAAGTGGTTAACATATTCTAAAACGTTTAATAGAAAATCACTATTGGCCTTAGTATGTGTCGTAAGATATATAAGGATAAAGCGACTTCTGCCTATGATGAATCATCATCTCATTTAGAAATTATATCCATTACTCTATATAAGGTCATTCTCTGTCGTTGTCGGTGCATCCCATCAATACGATTCCACAAATTATGCGGCAAGGATGGGATGGGGGACGCTTGCTTAATACTATACGCAATTACTACTGATTTTTTATGAACTCTTTCTGCTCATATTAATAGTCTAAAGTATTTTGAAGGGTGCTTTGTGCCTTTTGTTATTTTATAGAACGCGTCTTAGATGTCATCAAAAAATGTCTTTGTTTTTTCTTCAAAAATTTACTTTAGATTCATCCCTCCAGAAAAGAGTCAAACTAACAAGCCTCTCCTCCTTGTGACCGGTCGAGTGAGTGGTACAGTCTCTATGTATGAGGTGATCGATGTTCCTTACTGGATGTTACTCAAGACACTTGGTAAGTATAACACCGCCCCGTATGTTCGGACAGCTCGATATATTTATATGTTGACACCCTTATGTCCTGGCACCCCAGGACCTACCGCATTCTTCTCTAAAACACTTTTGCCCCACCTGCGTCTTCTCCAAAACACCTTTGCCCACCTGCTTCTGGTCCAAATCACAATTTGTTCCGATTATTCAGTAAACTGAAAATATATCATTCGTCATGTACATTATAAATTATACTTGTATACACTTTTAAAAATGATTCCTCGACTCTCTCTGAGTATTATTTTGATGTAAATCTCTCATTTTTGGGTGCTTACTACATCTAATTGTGGATATTATGGTAATTGTGATCATTGATTTTGTCATGGTCTCGTGAAGTTGATGGATCAGATGCATCCAACAAAAAGCAACTGAAGAAGCAAGTAATCAAACAGAATGAATACATGGGTTATGAAAAGTGTTTTAAACATTCACAAAATCTTTCTTTGTATTCAGACAAATGAAATGCACCTACATCCTGTATCAAAATGAAAGAAAGTCAAGGTCATTTTGACCTCCTTGAAATTAATCGTGTGCATATAAATTCAGATTTGACATGTAGAAATAAATCTTTATTCTATAATTATGCTCTTCCGTAGGAACCAACATAGAAGGAAGTAGTGCCATATCTGTGACGTCATCAGCGTTCAGCATCTTCTTCGCATTTTTGTCTGGGATGTTCGCAATCTTCATGAAAATGTAATTTTATTCATAATATAATTTCTAATGCAGCTCTTTTGAAAACGTTCTTGTTTCATTTGGTGGTAGACTTCAGTCTAATGAATAACGAGATTACGCAAGATTCCCCCTTTTCGATTTGTTTGTATATGGATGTAATCTAACCTGATCAATTTGATTTCTTGATATCAAATTTAATATTGGTTAGCAAGGAAGGTTGAAATAACGTTTAAAAAATATATTTGAGTCATCCATTTTTATTTAATCTGCAACAAAAAAAAAAAAAGAAACATAGAGCTTAAATAAACAAAAACCTGAATTGCATCATATGATTCTCTTTTAAGATGAAAATGTAATTCTTATATAGCCGATCCCTTTGGCAGTATATATTTTTCTTCAATCATATACGCAGACACCCTTTAGAATTCTTTATTTTCAAGCGATCTTCTTTAGGAAATTTAGTATTTTCTTTATTTCGGTGAAGATTTTTGATGTTACTATGTAAGGTCATTGTAATATATTGATATAACACACAACTATTGTAACCAAGTGTTTTTTAAATCACATTCTTATTTATGTCTTATGTGGAAAGGTGCAATAGTATTTTTGTTCTCATATACATCATGAAAATTGTATAAATAGTGGTTACAATGTTAGGTGTTAAATATAAATTTGCTATTCCGGATTTTCTTTACCTTCATATATTCAGAAAATACGATTGGTAAACTGAAATGTTGAACGATATGGAAAAGTGTCGGATATGTTGATATGTTAGTTTATTTTGATACAGTCGTATCAACAAAATGATGTACCTTACATTTAAGAAAGCCAATATTTACTAGTCGTATTGTTTGAAATTTATTATAAAGTGCAATATTTTGTAAATTTTGGATCAACAAAAATAATAAATTGCATAATAACAACATGAACTTAATGTCTAATAGATTGGCTTCATATATTGCGTATGAGTTCTTAAAAGGAGGAACGGGAGGGGAGAGAAACAGTTCTGAAAATTCATTTTATTCGTGCTTAATATTTCGAATAGATTAACTTACACTTGCTCATGCACGATTATGTTGGTAAATACGGCTAGGTCAAATGTTTTAACTAGGTGAAGAGATACTGTCTGTACATAAGTTTGAATGTAAAAATACTTGACCGACTTGTGAAAGCAGTTACATTCTTGTTTTAATATTTATCATCCTCAATCAACCCTTTTGTCAACACGTTATAAACAGGAGTTTTGTCGAATCCCTTTCCTAATTGAGAGACATATACGGATTACGCACTGGAATACAATAACATTAGCGACTTAAATACCGATATTCTAGTCAATTTGTTTATTCCAATGACTGTTAGGCAAATCCAAATACATAGAATTTAGTTATTAAAAACTCACAATTTGAAGAAAAAACCCAAAACAAAATCATGACTGTTAAGATATTGATGGGGTTTCAAAAGAATTGCAAGAAATATGACTTGTTAAACATAATGATGGGATTATGCTGGAATCGGTATTATGTAAAGAAATATACATGGCTCGAAATAAGATTTGAAAAATATACATCACTATACAAATGAACTCATCTGGCTGATTTAAAATGTAGGTCTTACTGAAATAATGTAATTCCATCTGATTGCCATTCAAAGTTTAGAAGTAAGAGAACACCAAAGTGCTTCTCACATAAGAAACCGTACAGGTTTGATGGTTATCACTGACTGTCCTTGTAAGGGATACAACCCCGTCCCCATGTGACTGATGACGTAAACAATACTCACGAGTTCAGTTCAACCTCGAGTATATCTGAAATGCAATTTAAAACATAGATTAAGCCTGATAATGAGACTAACTAGAAAAAATAGGTCACGAACCAGGCCAAATAATTAAACCATCGTTAAACCATGGACCTACTAATTAGTAGGTCCATGGTTAAACGGTTCAACATGAGTGTTTGACCTTGTTTACATATAGAAATGTAGTGCAAATATTTTAGAACTATCACAAACAGGAACTTGTCTCTTACCTGATAGTCAAAACCACTTTCAATAAAGAAATTTTCTCTTGATGAATGGTAATGATTAGGTGCTAAATGGGTACCAGGTAGGATGCGACTGTCATTGTTGGTCAAACAGTTTTTGAGCGTCAAGTAACGCCTGGCTCGAATGTTCCCCAGGGAGTGGAGTAAAGCGCTTAGAGAAATCGTAGATGTATAAGCGCTATATAAAAGCGGAATATTATTATTATTATAATTATATAGGCATAGAAATTAATAATGATATGTTAATTATAGTCTCGTGTAAGATGATATTAGAACTGATATTGTTGATTACACAGACACGTGTTGTTTATTCGTTTTGTACATGCTTTTTCATGAGACCCTGGGCTCTTTATTTATTATCAGACAAGTACTGAAGATAACATTCAAATGTGACGATGATTCATAACAGTCGGGATAAAATATACACATGCGTCAGTTATGCACAATCCTAGGCCCACAGTTTTTAAAGTATGGTATGATTTATTCCAAATTGACGAAGCACTTGTAGTTTATTATACACATATATGCCTACATACACCCTTAAATACGTACAAACATACATCCTTACATACGTATAAACATACATAAAAACACCCTCATATACATAGATACATAAATATATACATACATAATTAGGTTTAAATGAGTAATACACAGCTTTTGCAAAATCTAATTTTTCTTAATCTGTTATTAATAAAAATATACTACACTTGTCTGCATTATTATTTAAACGACTTAAAACAATCTTTTTGGGGAAAAAAGTAAATATATCGTATTCTGAAGATACAATGCACTCTGCGGGGTTAGTAACATAGAGCGAAATTTAAGTGGGAGGCTTTAACAGTTAATTCGCACACATAACATTATTCGAGATCCCACGCTAGACATCGCGATACGTGTATTAATACCACTTATTTGTTCAATAAAATTCTGGAAAAGTTTTTACAAAACTGAGCTGATATTGATATAAACCTGGACTGAAAATAGACTGCTGACTGTAGAAAGCTTAGTCATATCCACGGAGTAATTATCTCTTCCTTTCTCTACGGGATAGGGTAAAGTAAGCCGAGCCTGGAGTGACGTCAGCGGACAGTGTCTGGGGAAGAGTAGGGCTGGGTTCGGTCTTCCTTTCTGAGATTAGCTAGGGTCTCAACACCTGACAGTCAGGATTAGATTCAACCTACTACTGTACTACCCCTCTTAGCAAACTAGGTGACCATCTCATCAGCTCTACCTCTGTTTCACCACAGAAAAATCACAATTTACGAGGTTCCTAATCAAGAAAAGCAAATAAATAGTCTCTGTGATTACATTTTCTCGTTTTTGTAATTTAAATTCATATATATCTTCATATAATACAAAATTAAATACAGTAAATAATATTCCAAAAGGGGGAGAAAAACGTCGAGGGCATTAGGAAACCTAATCACTGTAAAAATATCTCACTTGCCTGAGGGTAATAATTATAATAATATTCCGCTTTTATATAGCGCTCGATACAAATGTCTCTAAGTGCTTTACAGATATACTATTACCCCGGTCATTGGATTCAATACTTGCCCGCACACATTGTGTGCACAAACTCCACGCCCTGGGGAGCATTCCAGCCAGGCGTTACTTGACGTAAGAGAGAGAGAGAGAGAAAAAAAAAAGAAGCATGATTGTGTCCGTAGCCTTTTCATAAATATTTTTTAAATAATAGGAACACAGCTAAATACACAGTTACAAAATTCACGAACAGAGCTTATAAACAGCGTATCGTGAAAAATGCGTTTCAAAACTATGTTTCATAATTCTGTTACGAAACGGTGATGGCTTCGCAAATTAGTAATAAACGCACCCTAAGTAGGGTGACATCTTGTCCTAAACCCCAAAAGAAGTTGAAGAGTATCTTTCGTACCAGCGACAGTGACTGGTACTTAAATATCACCCACGTCGGGCTATCAGACAGGGAATTCCATTTCCTGAATTTGTCAGCGTTTCCACATATCAAAAATATAATATGACAGATTACTTATTGAATTATGACTTTAACTGCTTCACGTGAGAGCCAGGTCATTCTGTTCACTTTTCGCTGAAATTAAGCCCCACTTGATGAATTTATTTTAACCGATTTTTTGTTAATAATATATTTCTTCAATCTATTAAACTATTTTCAATTTTAAATAGATTTTTTAATAAAATGAGTTAGCTTTCAACGAAAGGTAGTTTATGCGTCGTGTGTCTTTACCATGACTTTTGAGTAATGAACGGTAACCTACGATAAACACTTCTAAAACACCCTAATTATTCCTGTTACTATAGTGTGCCCTGGGCACAAATTAAACGATAAACTCAACCAAATTAACCTAAAAACCAAATTGAACCTCTGATACCGACCCAAAGTCTTTGACGAAATAAAGCCCAGAGTAATTGTCGCCAGAGCAAATGTCGGACCAAACATTGCTCAATATCTCTTGTCTTCTTGTCACTTAAAACGCTACAATTTTCCTATCGGAACGTTTGATTACCAGATAAACACTCTATTAATTTTGCACTGCAAAGAAGGAAACAGAATTCTTAAAAGTGTGTCATCATCATCATCATCATCATCATTCTTATTGTTATTATAATTATTATTATTATCATTATCATAATTAGTTTTTCGATTATAATAATTACTTTTTCAATTATTTTTGTTGTTATTATTATCATCATTGTCATTATCGTTTTTACAAATCATTGTTATAATAAATATATATATTTTTTTTATAAGAATTCTTAATATTGCTGTTGTTGGTAGTGATGGTGATGTTATAATCATTATCACTACTATTTTATTGTTATTGTTATTATTGCGGTTGTTGTTGTTATTATTATTATTATTATTATTATTATTATTATTATTATATTTATTATTACTATATTATCAACCTATTAGAGGATTACTATCTTCTTTAACATACAATGCACTTCACATACTGAGTATTATAAACTCTTCGCTGCTCGTCTAAATTAAAGAGCGGTTTCATGATTCTATGATAAAGGAAACTCTTTATTACCATATTACCGCTCGCCATGAAAACGTGACCATATATGATCAATATTCGAGAATCACGTAAATTTTCAGCTGGTCTGGATTAAAACCGGAAGAATTTGTCAGTTGTTTTAAGTATAATATAATGACCACCCTCTTCAACTGACCTACTTTTGTTGTTTTGTCATCGCAACGTCATTGTCATTTGCGTATAAAGATACATACATATTCCTTTCAGTTCTGTAATCAATATTACCAAAATACTGCCAGGTGCCCGTTTACAACTGGGCAGAGATGGACAAATGTGGGCAAAACACCTTGTCCAAGGATGTAACCACCGACCGAGAATAATCGAACCCAGAACCTCTCGTATGAGAGTCAAGAGCATTAACCAATGTATCACACTGCTCCAACGTGAGGGAGGGGGGGGGGGGGGGGTGATGTTCATGTTCTGAAAGTTTTAGACACAGCAAACAAACTGCTTAGTAAGACACGAAGCCTGTAGGAACATACCTATCTCGCAAGATATTTTGTCTTCATTTGCATCTCTCCTTAGTGAAATTTATCATAACTCAACCTTATGTGTGCATTGAAATCTTGACCTTTTTTATTCACCCTCTTCTTGTACTCGTGACCGTTTCATCTCCTTCCTCATCCGTCATCCGTCGTAACCAAGCAATGCGTCCTGTCGCGTATCCTCACTTGATGAAAGTTCACTCTTTATCTACACTTTGTAATTTTCCAAAATGTAAGGATTGACTGAATTCAATACAAGAAATCAAATCAGAAATGATATCATTCGAAACTAGTTGAACATACCAAGTATCAGTCTAGAAGAAATTTCGAAACTGATTTATTGAATATTGGGAGATAGGGAATGATGCGGAGAGAGAAGGGAAGAAAGAAAGAAAGAGAGAGAGAGGGGGGGGGGGGGTATTTTGCCTTGTTTTCATCTCTCCTCAACCTGATGTGTATGTTGAAATCCTGACCTTTTTTATTCAACCTCTTCTTGTACGCGTGACCGTTTCATCTCCTTCCTCATCCGCTCTCCGGCCCCCAGTCGTAACCAAGCAATGCGTCCTGTTGCGTATCCTCTCTTGATGAAAGTTCCCTCTTTATCTACACTTATAATTTCCCTTGATTCAAGGATTGACTGAATTCAATACAAAGGAATAACATCAGAAATGATATCATTCGGAACATTTGAAAATACTGTACCAAGTAGCAATCTAGAAGAAATATCGGATTTGAACGATTGAATATAGGGAGATAGGGAATGGTGCGGAGGGAGAAGGGAAGAAAGAGAAGGATAGAGAGAGAAATTAATGTAATTAAAGTAATGTTCAGGCAACCTGAGGCACCCACTGCCGTTTACTAATATTCTAGAGTAAAATTAATTTCTCCCAACTGGGCCTGCTTTCAAACCGGTAAAAGTTTGCTTTGCACCAGGATGAATAAGCAACTGATCAGAAAATCACCTTATTTATATTTAATACTTGAATCTTAGCATATACAGTGCGTCCCAGAAAAAAACGAAACCGAGAATTATCGATGTTTTATCATAACTTAATCACAATTATAATTAATAAATGACACATATTGTAAAGCTTAGATCCTCTTCTTTCATTTGATTTGAAGAGAGGAAACCAAAAAGTCATTTGGCGGGCGGTATCTGAATTTCAAAGAGAAAATCAAATTTCTAGAAAGTTCAATTTCTGCCCCTTTTATATGACATCTCAATCAGGGAAAATGAGCCAAGAATAACAAAGTTCTGTTCGTTTAAAGCAATGCTTGCATTTCCATAATTTGATTAAACGAGTCCGTTTTCACTGGCTGTTTGCCGTAGCAACGAACAGAGTTGAAAAAAGACGGTCGGTCCGTGTTTTGTTGTGTGTGTTATAGTAAGAGTCCTACCCTCTCTCGTTCCTTGTCTCCCTTCTTTCCCTGTCCGTTTCACTACTTTTATGTTATGTCTCTCTGGTTTAATTTCGTGCGTTCCCTTATTATTGATATACTATTTTTGCAACTTTAAGTAATAGGGGGGCTGCAATCTACACGCCCAGCTGTTCAGCAGTCCCCTCCAGGACCAACCTGTTTTATATGCCTGTTGTACGCTGTGGACCAATTACAATTATATTGTTCAGTGTTATTGTTTTACTATGCACAATGCGATCCCATGTATTTTATTTAATTTTGTTGGAAATGGGATAAACGAAATGAAATGAAATAAATAATATTGTGACCTCTGAGCCGGAGAAGGGGCGTTTGTTAGAGAAGGTGTGGTATGGAATAGATGTTTCATAACACAAAGGTTTTCCAATGAAGCTTTGAGTGTTATGACGTCATGAAGACATCAGTCATTCTAACATCAAGGTAGAAAATAATATTTCCGGTCTTTTTTCAAGGTCTTAATTGGCTATATAATTTGTCCTAGTTAAGAGGGCTATAATGGCAATTCATGCAAGTGCCAATGTCCGGTGTCTTTCAATGTCTTTGCACATAGATGTTTCAAGTCTGATAATATAAATACACGGATGGGCCCAATTTACAGCTTTTCAGTCAGCAATTGTAGCAATGGGCGACTCATGGGACGACCTTCCGCTTGGTCTTTAAACTAAGAAGCTTTGAGGGGGCAGGCAGGCAGCGAGGTATAGCTAGCTGCGAGTGCGAGCCAATAGATTCCTTGGTAGCAGGGGTGGTCTGCGCGCATCATTCATACGAACTTTTCACTCAGGCTAAGGCATCCATCAACGCCACAACAACGCCTTCGAGGCTTCATCACATTTTCTACTTTTAAGGTACCATTTAGCATCAGTAGGAAGCAACAAAGCGCATCCAATATGGCGGTAAAATTACTTTTAATAGGCCTTTTTGTGGCCGCCTGTATTCAGGTTTCTTTGTCGTCGCTTTCAATGACGGCCGTTTCGAGCATGACGCTTCCTTGGAACATCGTACCAAGAGGAGGAGGTAGGACGGAACCCCAATATGGTCTAAACAGAGGTGCGGCCGAGAAGACTGCACTCGACGTAGATAACATGGTCGCCTACACGGGAGGTAAGAAACAATAAATTATTTGCTTTTATAAATCGAGTCGAAAGAATCGTTATCGTCGGAGCATTTGTCGTACGACATTTACCAGATGAATACAACCGATGATATCAAATGCTTGAATGACACATGCTCCGGCAACACTTATGCCATCTTGTCTCCGGCCAATATCCTACACAAACCGAATTCCTAACCTAACCTGGACCAAACAGCGTACCTATTCCTAATTTTAACCATAAACCTGACCTTTAAACTTACTTGCAATCTTGACCCTAACCCCACATCTTTTACGAAAATAAATCTCGAAGCACTTGTCAAATTAGCATTATGTTGGAGCCCATTCGGGTATAGATAAAAAGAAAATTTATCGAACTCTACAAAACAGGAAAACATATCGGCAAAGTTAGTATCCACAACTAGGACTCTCTTTTTGCCCACATTATTAGGCCTCGCTACGTAATATTTCCATGATACCACGCACAACTACAAGAACACGAGATTGAAAACCATTTGAATTGATCATTGATGTACTCATTATTATTATTCGTTCTCTAGTTTTACTGTCTCATCTTGATACACTTTAAAGAAATGTATCCTCTTTTACTGTCTTGTAAAAACACATAAAGAAACAAAACAAAACAATATTTTACATGGACTCTTCTACACAATTAAAATCAAAACAAAGATCGAGGGATCACCCGCTTCAGATCTACCGACAAAGTTTATCTGTTCTCCCTCGGTGTCCCATATTGTGACAATAGGGACGTTTAGATTTGCGTGGACTGATATGTGTGACGTCCATTCAAGACAGTGCATTAAAAGGACGTCGACCGTAGCAATCCCCGTTGTCTTTGTGCGAATCTAAAAGTTCCTGATATAAACATTGCGAGATAAACACGGGATGGTAAACACTGCACACTCTCTTTTTAATGAATCGTTGCCCCACATTTAAACTATTCAGCGTTTAGATCTATAAGAAGCAAGCACCTGCGATCTCGTTACGTAATAACAACAACTAAGCGCATTCGAATATGATCAATCAATTATAATCGAAGGTGCATTCACCCTAAACATATCATACACGTGTTGTACTAAATACTTATATATTTGCAAGACCAACATTTTTCTATAGCTAATATCCTTTCATTTTGTCACTATACATCTTTGTTTGATCCGGAGGTGTCGTGGTAAAGTGGTTTATGCACTTGACTCTCAATCAAAGGGTTCACGGTTCGAATCGCAGCCCGAGCATAAACTTCCATTGGCAAGACATTAATCCACGTTTGTCAACTCTCCACCCATGTGTAAATGGATATCTGGCTATCGCTGGGTAATAATAATTGCAGGGCCTTCGGGAATAACAGCATTGATTCATGTTGTTATGATGTTATTAATATTTTTTATTTCTCATTGTTTAAAACCCAGTATGATTCTTAAAGGGTGCCATCAAATCATCTTCGTTCATGCGGGCGCTGTCTCCCGTTTCCTGTTTCGCTCAATTATAGTTCAAATTATTCTTTCATAAACACTATATTCTACAGTATTCTTTAAAAACTCTGCATTTTTTATTAGCATGTATGTATTTCACACTGTATTTTATCATAATGTATCACACTAACAGCCTAATCATCCTTTGATTTGTTTGATGTTGTTAGTTTTTTATCATTGCTTTCTACTCCCTTAAAAGCAGCGTAGGATTTACGTTGTATTAATTTTCCCTTATTGCAGAGAAAATGCTCTCCGTGCTTGTTGTCTTAGTGTCTGCTCAGGGTATTTTCAGTTTAGTTTAATTCATATTTCACATTCACATTCATTATATAAATCATGAACAAAAAACAATAAGAACGAAGAGGAATTATTTTAATAGGTATACAAATACATGCAATGATATTAAGGGATGGTAAGAAGTAAGAAATAGAGTCAGAATAACATACGAAGATATAAATACCATTGCTTGGTATATAATCTTATAAATTCGAACAAATATATTTGCAGTGAAATATAAAGGAATCTAGTAAAAAGCTAGTCTTGTAATTATAGATTCCCTTAAATAAGAGCAGTCTGTAGTGCATATAAACATATTTTATTCATTAAAAACTTAAGATACAGATGGTAAGAACAATCAAATTTATTATCTCAAGTCATAATTGTTTTTCAAACGTTACAAAGCTAGCTATTTATGCATTTATTTATTTATGATATTTAGACAGGGTCGCATTATCACCAATAATGGTGGTCTTCCATGAGGCCTTGTTAAACATATTTAGGAACAAAAGATACAAAAAAAATAATAATAACAAAATCATGAACATTAACTCATAACAGCAACAAAGAATAAGTAAGAACATGATGACTGCATACAGCTGAATTAGAACATCCTGAGTAACCATGACAACGACTCGATGCCGACCATTTCTAAATCACAGTCATCCAACGAACTTTGTACACTGGGAAACTGTCACTTAAAGAGATATTGACGTTCCGTTTCTCATTAATCGCCCGCCTAGTAATCGTATGTTATTACGATACTGTAGTCATAGTTATATGATAACAGGTCTTTATAGACAGGTTTTCATCATTCGTTGGCCCTTAGATTGCTTTCTGTGTATTGCATGCTAACAAAACATAATCATGATAATATCATTAACTCACAATAAAATGATTGCAAAGGCTTGAAAATTTATAAACCCGAGGCAATTTCAGTAGCTTCGCCCATCACTGCTTGAAACGTACGAACGTTCGATGGGATGTAAAATAAGGTATTGGCATTAGCCTTAAGTATATTTCTAAAGTCTGTGCGATCGAGTTTAAATTCTACTAATGAAATGTAACTTTAGAAAAAAAGACACTTAAAATGAACTTTTTCGAAATACTGATTCAATGCAACCCAAGATTATAAAGAGATTATCGTCCCAAGAAACGATAGGTAATCATCAAAATTACTACGGTATTGAGTTGTTCATATGCAATAAACTGGACACACATATCAATTTCAGTGCCTGTATGGACTCAAGATATGGATAAGCGTTTCCAATTATACGGCTAACTCTTTAAGAATACCCCTGTCTGCAAGTTGTGATTGGGTGAGTAAGCGGCAATTAATATCATATGCTGCTATGTTTCAAGTCGTCCACACGAGAAAGGGTGTAAAGCAGAATAGGTTTGTAATGCAAAATATAAGTTTTGGTATCATATTTGTTTTAGTTAATGGAGGAGGGAGGAGGGGGAGAGAAGAATCTGATGTAGGAGAGAGAGAGAGAGAGAGGGAGAAAGAGAAAGAGAGAGAGAGAGAGAATGACAGAGGGACAGACTGACAAACTGACAAACGAACCGGAAGTTCATCATTGTGGGAAGGGGACAAGAATGTGAAGGAAGAGAGATAGAGGGAGAGGGAGAGAAAGATAGAGAGATATATAGAGGGTATACAGAGGGATAGACAGAGCAGTTGAAAAATATACAGATAATTCGTCCTTTTTCTCTGATGAAGGAGCAAAAGGAGAGAAAGAGAGAGAGAGAGAGAGAGAGAGAGAGAGAAGGGTACATTAGCAAACTGACCGAGAGATAGAAAATTCGTCATTGTGGGAGGACAATAATTTGATGAAAGAAAAATAGGGAAGAGAGAGGGACAGAGAGAGAGAGAAAGAGAGAGGGAGATAGGGAGAGAGGGGGAGAGAGAGAGAATGACAGAGGGACAGACATAGAAGCTGCCACAGATATAGAGAGATGACATTTGTAGAAGGGTGATATGAATCTGATTTTTGCCAGTCTGTCCAAGTTCGTCATATGTCGGAGGGGGAGTAGGGTCTGATGGAGTGGAATGACATATTGAAAGTCAGGGCTTAAAATATGTCTAACAGACTAACCATAGCGGTAACCTTTCTTTAATATAACAGTTGCCTCAAACCACTTCCACATTCTCTTTGCCAGAATCCCATCATATATGGTCATTCATAATCTGCTTCTCCCCTATAGGACATCCCTACAACCTTGCCTTGTCATGGCGTTCATGGCGGTTGTAGTGACATTGACAATTTGCAAATTGAGACCCTGCACAAGATTGCTCAAGTTGGTTCGAGGGATCTTTACTTTATAGCTTTGTAGTAATATTACTAATTGAAGAAGTAATTTCTTTCTCCTTTCCCGCCTCTAGTTTCTTGATTATGTGTAATGGTAAAGGCCCGATAAAATAATGAAAAATGTTAAAGGTATTACAAAGTTTCGGTATGAGGTCATGAATTTGGTTCAAATGAACATATTAGAAGCATTGTGATCCTACTATATTCAGTGATCGTTGTCGCGGTTGAAATCGAGTCTAAAGTTATGCAATTTTAAATAATAAACTCTTTATGTTGTACAGCTCCCTCTCAAGGCCAAGATATTAATTAAGCTATAAAACAATGTTTCTTGACTAAAACCGACCGATTACCTATTCCCGTTTGGAAATCATATATCACAACTATATATTCTGAGATTTTCATGGTCGCAGCTACCATTGTATGGCCGTAGGCGCTATTTGAAATTTATCAAAATTTACCGGGAGCACCGGTAAATTGTTTTATTCAATTTTTCTCGAAAGCAGAAGTGTTTTAGGGGCTTAATTTTCTGGTGCTTTCACTTCATTCACATGGGCATCCAAATATATCAAAATTGTAAAGAATGACTATCCAGCCAATTTTCAAAATTTCCCAAAACTTTGTATTACCTTTAAAGCTTTAGTATCAACTCTGACATGATAATGTTAGGTACTTTAAACTAAATTATCATTGCTTAGCACTTTCATGCCTAACAATTTAAACCTTTTTTTTTTTAATTCCTGTTTTACATTTACTATTAGTTTTGAGAAAGAATACCACGTGAAGTTCACTTCTAACCACAATTACATGATTTTAATGACATATGTCGCTATTTTTAACAATACCCGCAGTTTGTAACTTGGCTTTTGTTCAAGGACGACATCCAGTCTAACCAAGCTTAACTTTAAGAGACTAAATAATCATGTCATGATTGCTATCACTTGTTTTCCCCTTTCCGAAAAAAACTCCCATAAAAGCCACACGTTGTCTGGCCAAAATATAAAACTTATGCTCCAATTTCCTTATGTGAGGAGAGTATTTGCACTTTTTGGCCTGAATTCAAGGAATCAGATAAAACTTTCATTTAAAATAGATTTTCGCCTCTTTCTAAAGTTTATTTGTCACCTCAATGACGTCAGTCGATTCGAGAACAGAAGTGAAAATGTGCACGTGATGAATCATGAAACATTTCAACTTCTTAAAAAAAATATTCTGAATGTTCGTTTCAAAATCAATTTTCCAAACCTGTCTAAAATTATAGCAATAGTTATTTTTGTCTTCTAAATTCGATAAAAGATGCATGCCAAATTCATATTGAATATCTAGAAACTAAGTTCATAGACCGAAGGAGGGGGTGGCGTTGTAATTGTAGATAGGTATTAAAAAAGATATCTAATTTAAGTCATTCTCTTCCTACCTATGCCTGTTACGACAAGGGCCAATTAAACAATGTAAAGTGTTAATTGACTTCACCGGGCCTGCGATCAGGGAGGGGGTGGGGGGGGGGGGGCTTCTGCATAGGCCATTGCCCTTATTACAACTCTGCCGGTTATTTAGATTGAATTCTAATTATATAAGGGGGTAAACGAAAAATGTCAATTAAGAAAACGGAGTTAGTTTGTAATATTATTTCTCTTGGCATTAGGTTCCTGTAATCCAATTACATGAATTCCATTGAGTTACATCGAGTATCAGTTTCGCAATACGTCCCGGACCGTCCCGGACCATCCCGGACCCCATCCGGGGTGATCCGGGATTCGGTCCGTGTTGACACCGTGTTGGCACCGGGGTGGTCCTGGATGGTCCTGGATGGTCCTGGGCGGTCCGGGAGTCGACCCCGGATGTTTTTGACGGTCAAAAACTGCCGGGGTGGTCCGGGACGGTCCGGGACAATAGTTTGATCCGGGGTGATCCGTGTAGCCACCGTGCTGGGTCCGGGGTCATCCGTAGTGGCGCCGGGGCGGTCCGTGTTGATCCGTGGCAGTCCGGGAGTGAGTTATTGACCGCCCAGGACCATCCAGGACCATCCAGGACCATCCAGGACCATCCAGGACCACCCCGGTGCCAACACGGTGTCAACACGGACCGAATCCCGGATCACCCCGGATGGGGTCCGGGATGGTCCGGGACGGTCCGGGACGTATATGGGACTGTAGCTTTTAAAGCATCACACTTTTTTGAACAAAACATCCCGGACCATCCCGGATCACTCCAGACCATGGTCCGGGATGGTCCGGAGTGGTCCGTGCTCGTCCGTGCTGGTCCGGCTTTATATGGGACTGGGGCTTATATGTAAGTTTGGCAGATTAGTTCGCAGGAAGGTATCTAACTTATTAATGACCATAATAATAATAGTTATAATAGCCTAATAGTCCAATCCAAATTTTATTAAACCGAAACGGAAATTCTTTTTGCCCAATTGATCGTGAGTCCGGCAGCCACTGAGCAGCGCCAGATCGACGTTGCTCTATCCCTTATTGTTGAACGCCAAACAAGGTAGCAACAACTCCCATCTTTTAACGTCTTTTGGTATGACGCGGCCGGGGTTCGAACCCACGACCTCCCGGTTGTGAGGCGGACGCTCTACTGACTGAGCCAACACTCCGGTACATCGTTTGGTTACCCTCTTCCTTAATACCGACCTTTATATATAAAGTACATGAAGCCCGTAGTGTGCCATATTGTGAAGCATAGTCAAATAAAATAAGTCATCTATATTTCAGTAAAAGAAAATTAGATATATAAATTATTCGGAAAATTTCCAGGTACTCTGCCTGTCCGACAGACAAGGTACCTGGAAATTTAAGAAGTGAAACTATATTTCCTCCTCGACTGACAATAGGCAGGGTCACAAATTCAATAGCAAATATAATAACAATTATAGTAATATATACAATAGCAGAACAATAATACATGTTTATATAATATTTGAATATTAATTCACATTCCTGATGTACTCCATACATCAGCTTTATTATACACTAGGTTGGTCATGAAAATATCATTGACCGATGTTTAGTTTAGGCTCAAAAGTGACGTCAATCATGCCCGTAGTTAAATTTCCATATGCTCATAAAAGACGAAAGTATGTGTGTGTGTGTGTGTGTGTGTGTGCGTAATTGGGTTTTTACAGACGTGTATCAATCATATATGATTATTTACGTCTGAGGACCGACTTTTTAACGTCACCATCCGAAAGACGTGACTCAGTTTCGAACCTGCGTCCTCGGCTGAATCAGTTTATAACTTCCATTGTTAGCTGGATTATAGGCTTAAAAGAATGAAGTCCTTTTAAGAATTAAGCGACAAGGCTGATAAAAATGTTCGAAATGGGTAGTTTTAGAATACGATGGCAGCCTTCGACGCCCTAGAAGTTTGAGGCCAGCCCAACTTGACATGAACGAATTGACATGAACGAATGTTTACTAGTTTCATCCGGATTTTAAATACAAGAACTTGCTAAAGAGGGAGTGACGTCACATGTGATCTTTTCTAGAGTGGAATTTTACTTAAACATCGGTTATTAGTTCTAACACTAACACACTGCCTTGCAGGGTCTCGATCCCAAGACCTTCTGTTTTGGTAAGAACAACGCTCTATAACCTCTGAGCCATCGCGTCGAAATGTCTCGCCCCAACAAACTCATCCAATAAATACAACTTAGAGAATAATTCAAAGGAATAGGATGAGGTTGCCATAGAGAATACAGTGAGTTGAGTCATGATCGCCATTAAGACCAGAGCAATGTGTCACCCTGGATTTCGTATTATGTTACACTCACCTGCGTATAGGTTGACCATGGACATGGGTTGACTCTCTGGTTTAACAGAGTCATTGCAGGACATCAACCTAATCGAATCTGACGGGATGCGTTAAGTCAATGATTTTGTCTTAATTGAAAATCTCCGAACCACACCATTAAGCGTCTCCTCCCTTCTAATACGCGTGATTATCTCATGACGTCATGATGAGCGCAAACCGACAACTCTGAAAAGTACTCTCGAGCTTATTTGGGGTTCTGAGCCAAAATCAAAGTGTACTGACCAGACATAAAGTTATGAACCACAAACGGGTACGAATAGAAACGTTTCATGATTACTTTCAGACACCATTGTGTACATGCGTTGAGAAAGGAAAGAAACAAAAATGACATTTTAACACATTATTTATCCACAAATTTATACCGACGGTATATTTTTATTCCAAAATGAGTGTTATTACAATTTTTGGTCAAGTTTGGATCAAATTGGACGACAGTGTATCTAAAAAAGAGTCTGCTCTCAACGCTTACATAACACCGTGGATGTCAAATTCAAGCGTGAAATACATGGATATTCGCCGCCACATCGGCTTTTGTATTTATAGTAGCAAACTAGCATTTTCTGATAATCATTGTGTCTTTCAGCCCTTTCATATCAATCTCCAATATAACAACCGTCGAAATCTCATAATCAGCTTGTCAAATTACAAAGAATTGCAGAATGGCGCTGCTCGAAGTGTTACCCTCTCTAACAAACAAAGTCACATCACACGGGTTCTCAAGGAACTCCATTGGTTGCCCATAAAAGAATGTATTGCTTTCAAACTTCTTTTGCTTATGTTTCATTATTGTTCATGGCTTTGCCTCACAGTACAATATTTCTTTGATTGATTACTACACACCTGCCAGATACTTATGTTCTCAAAACTAATACAAAGTGGGGGGGGGGGGGGGGAGCCTTCGCTCATCCTTAGCCATCAATCTGGAATTGTTTACCTCGAAGGATCAGAGATATTCCTACAGTAGAATCTTCCAAAAGCAGCCTTAAAACTGATCTTTTCCTGTTTGCTTTTAGTTGATCCGATTTTTTGTATCTTTTTGTGTCATATTGTATTTTTGTATAAATGTGTTTATACATTGTCATGTATTGCCCTAGTGGATTTGGCGCCTTATAAATCCTATATTATTATTATTACTATTATTATTATTATTATTATTATTATCATTAGTAGTAGTAGTAGTAATAGTAGTAGTAGTAGTAGTAGTAGTAGTAGTAGTAGTTTTGTAGTAGTAGTAGTAGTAGTAGTAGTAGCAGCATCATAGTAGTAGCAGTAGTAGGAGTAGTAGTAGTAGTAGTAATAGTAGTAGTAGTAGTAGTAGTAATCAGGGGCGGATCCAGCCGGCGTCGAGGGGGGGGGGGCCCAATTTGTGAGAAAATATTGAGCGGCCCGTCAGCGCCGCGTTCCGCGCTTGCGCGGACAGGGGGATTCTGAGGGGGGATGTGTCCCCCTGAAAAGCTGAAGAAAAAAAAAAATCGAATTTGTAAACTCAATTTGTGCGATTTGGTGTATAATTTTTGCCAGGATATCATTTAAAATCTGTGACTTTTTCCAGCATAAATTTATGATAGGAGGAAAAGACTGTAAACACAAGAAGTGGGACTATGTGTGCAGTCCGCATAGTACCCCGTTGTGACAAAAAGTCTTTAGGACACTGGTATTCATGGCACCGGTACCTCTAGGCAGGCGCGTACGCGGGGGGGGGGGGGGGGGGGGGGGGGGGGGGGGGGGTTGGGGGTTAAACCCCTTTAGTTTTTTGTGTATGTGTGTATTTTAGAACAAAACCCCCCCCCCCCCCCCCCCCCCCCCCCCCCCCTTCGGCGATTTTTTTTTTGTTGTTTTGTTTGTTTGTTTGTTTGGTTTTTTTTTTTTTTTTTAATCAGCTGATCGTGTATTTGTCTTTGTATGTATAATGGGCCCTCATCCATGTCATGATCCATAATTAAGGTTCTCTTCACGTTATCTATTTATTTCTGTTGTCATGCTGAAGTAGTCGTGTATGTTAAATTATTTTGAAATAGAAATTGCCTTCAAGTTATATTTACGGTGCCATGTCAAAAGAAAATAAATATCCGCTCTCTGGTAATTCATCTCATTTGATTGTTTAACTCCAGCACAGCGTTTTCCAACCGGGGTGCCGCAAGAGAATGATTTGGAAAACGTTGATTTTGTAAAAAAATCTAATACCAGAAACGGTTAAAATATGTGATTACATGAGAAAATTAAAATTGAAGATACTAAAGTGTCTTCCTTTCTCGCTCGCTGACAATATTTTGACAGCAAGGCAAATAAGGGCAACGAGAGGCCCGAATACCCTCATATTCGTGTATCAAGGTCATGACCAAATATATCACTTTTTATTTATGTACATTCGGCGGCAAGGTGCCCGCATACAGTACTTTAAATAGTTTCTAGTGTGGGGATTATATACTAATTTGTTACCAGTTTGAAAATGTCTTCTCCTTTTTATTCTTAAATGTGCCCATACGTGTGTGCATAGCACTTGACGAGAGCCAGAGCCATGCAAAATTAATAGTCTGCAAAGACTTTGGGATTTGGGAGAAACTTTTCATTTCTTAAGAGGGTATCGTGACTAACAAAAAGTTAAAATAACGCTGCTCCAGAGAAATGTATTTCTATGCATTTTGAAAAGCGCTGGACAATTACCTAAAACTTACATCCTTCGTGGAAATTAGCAACCGCATTGGCGTTGCATAAATTATAGTGAAAGGGAAATGTGTAGTAATGAGGAAGACAACGTGCTATAGTATTTGAAAGAATATGGGTTCATGCAGGGGATCGTAGCCATCTCTCAATGTGTCGGATCGTATTTTGCTATTGAATCCTGATTGTCCACGTGGGGAATTGTCCTCGGGGGGAATTGTCATCGGGGGGATTGTCCTCGGGGGGTAATTATCATCGGGGGGTAGTTGTCCTCGGGGGGTTATTGTCCTCGGAGGTAATTGTCCTCGGGGGGTAATTATCCTAGAGGGGTAGTTGTCCTCGGGGAGTAATTGTCCTCGGGGGTAATTCTCCGGGTGGTAATTTTCCGAGGGGTAATTGTCCTTGGGGGGTAGTTGTCCTCGGGGGGGTAATTTTCCGGGGGGTGATTGCCCAGGGGGGTAATTGTCCTAGAACCGTTGAGTTCTTGGAAGAGGTGCAAAACAATTTGTGAGCAATTTATCATTGTTGACTATGCAAGTGTGGAAGAAAATCAGATAAAAAGTGTTCCATGAAAAGCATGGCTCTTCAAATGCCTTAATATTTTAATAATGGCATGTCAAATCATAAAAATCGGGACGGATTTTAATGCCACATGTTCATGTAGTCCCGTATACATCTTGTTGTGTACAGTGATTGCAACTTTACCAAGACTGGGCCAAATTTCGTATCATTTTGCTGAATCCAGAACCTTGGAGTACACAACAATACTTATATGCTAGATGATCGACCTGTTTTTATTGATTCCACACCGTTTCTTTCACAATGCAATCGCATGACCAGAACTCTACTTTATCTTTAAATACTAATTTCTGATAATTTGTTATATTTCATGAAAGAGGAACTCAAGTATGCTTTCAACACGCACCCGGCCTGTCGGGAAGTGCATTGGTGAATATATCCTCTGATTTCTTGTTTCGAATAGTCATTAAACTTCAGTGAAAGTAATTGTGTTATATAAACATAAGAATTGCGAAATGCACGTACAGCTTCTATTTCCTGATATGATAATTTACAGAATAACGCCAAGATTAATATCTCTAGCATCCGTTGTGAAAGGTATTATATTTCTTTCGGTTTGGGGGATAGATTCTTTACTGTTATAGTAGTCTTAAATACAAATTTCTTGTATATTTCTTGAAAGAGGATATTAAGCATACTTTCAACACGCACCTGGATGTCGGAACATGTTGTACATCTGCTGTGCTACAAAATATCCCATTTTGCTGCAGGCCTACTTCCCAGGTCGAAATTCCAGTTGATACCAGTTGAAACCAGTAAGGATTTCAAACTGCTATCTACTGTTTTCACCTGGTCTCAACTGGTACCAGTTGATACCAGTTGATACAATTTGGAAAACTGTAAGCATAAAATTAGGATACTAATAGGGTGATCACACTGCCTGTGCACACAGTCTGCCCTATGCACACACACACACACACACACACACAACAGCAGTCAGTTGGTAGAAATAGCAATTTTCGTAAATTTATTTTAAAAAGACTGAACAATATTTTTAAATTTTTATTTCACATATCTTTCAAGCATACCTTTAACTACAATTCTGTGAAGTTTCATTGTTATAGGCATGTGGGAAATATGTTAAATTATTAATTAGAATATTGTCTTTTCAGCCATGTGTGACATGGCCCGCTGATCGCCCATTGACTGTTATTATGCGTCCTCGGGGGGTAATTGTCCTAGGGGGTAATTGTCCTCGGGGGTAATTGTCCTCGGGGGGTAATTGTCCTCGGGGGTAATTGTCCTAGGGGGTAATTGTCCTCGGGGGGGGGGGGGTAATTGTCCTTGGGGGGTAGTTGTCCTCGGGGGGTGATTCTCCGGGGGGTAATATTCCAGGGGGTAATTGCCCTTTGGGGGTAGTTTTCCGGGGGGTAATTTTCCGGGGGGTGATTGCCCAGGGGGTAATTGTCCTAGAACCGGTAAGAATAATTTTTGCGAGCGAGCGAAGCGAGCGAGCAAAAAATTTGGATTTGTGAGGTCGCAGTGAAAAAAATTACATCTTATAAAGAAGAAAAAAAAATCCCGATGGGGTTTTAAGCACAATCTAATCATGAAAGACTGAAAAGATCTTTAATATGAACCATAATTATATCAATTTTAAATACGAGCGAGCGTAGCGAGCCACACTTGGGTGAAATTAAAGAAAAGTTCCTCTTAATCCCTTTAAATTAGGAGCACTTTTTATGGGGAAACGAAAAGGGGGCACATATCCAAAGGGGAAAATGACACTTATTTGAAATGAAAAAGAGCACATGTCAAAGTAAAAAGGGGAATTACCAGAGGTGAAAATGGGGCACTCCTCGCACCTAATAAGGGGCACTCACCAGAGATGAAAATAGGCACTTATGACAACGGAAAAAGTGCAATTTTCAGAAGAAAAATGGCACTAATCAGAGATGAAAAGCGGCACTTATTACAGAGTTAAAGGGGGCACCTCTCAAATTTTAATAAGGGCATGCACTCATCGGAGATGAAAAGGGGCACGTATAAGAAAGAACCAAATCTCACGCACACATTATGCAAAAGAGGTGAGTAATTACGTCCTGCAGGACACAACACAAATCCCAGGTTGGTTTCCGGAAGCTGGAGAAGAATCCTTTTCGCATCGTATACTGATTTTAATTTTTAATGATTTACGCATCTATCCAATCTGTCCATTTAGTGTAACAGTAACAACCCATCTGTGACACTAATAAACGATGTGCATGAGACTAATTTTATTCGGTATCATTTACATATAATAAATATTATGGGCAGATTGAAAAAGAAAAATTTAGACTGACAGGTCGTCTTCTGTGCACATGTTCAACTGAATGCAGTGTTTTTACCCAGATTCTGGCGATAAAAATGGGTAATTTTCTGAATAAATCAGGCTTTTACGACCACTTTTACGGAACTAATTTTATGAATCCGCGAACTGCCTCCGTGTTTTTACTTTTCGCATTTGCTATTTTTTCGTGCTTTTTTCCTTAATTACGTTTGCTAAGTCGCGCTTTTATGTAGATAAAATATGTGGTCTCGCATTTTGCAGGGAAATTTTTTTTTGCGGGGCCTTGCCCTTGGTTGGTTTCTTTCTATTTCTCTTTAAAATACTTTTCCAAATAAGAGGGGGGGGGGTGGGGGGGGGGGGGGGCTCGAGCCCCGCCATACCGCGGACCCTGTACACTGTGTAACAGCATGATGATTTGGCAGATGGACCTGAAGTTAACCGAGTCCTGAAATATTTTTGAACGTTGTAACTTGTACGCTAGTGTAGAGAGATCATCGGCATTTTGTTTCTATCATAATATATAGGCCTAAAACACGAATTAGGGCTAGTTTGACCTGAAAACAACCCAAAGCTCGGCGCATGTCCAGCTGAACCGCGGGAGCTTGGCCTATATACGGATAGGTGAGGGCCCTGGGTCCACTCCTAACTCGTGTTTTAGCCCTTCTTTCTTCCCTTTTCCTTTCCTTTCCTTTCCTTTCCTTTTTTTCGGGGGGGGGGGGGCCGGGCCCGTGGGCCCCCCCCCGTGGATCCGCGCCTGGTAGTAATAGTAGTAGTAGTAGTAGTAGTAGTAGTAGTAGTAGTAGTAGTACTTAACTCTGACTAGAATAATGTCCAGGCAAATGCCTTCAGGCTAACAAATAAAATGGTATCTCCCGATTCCGATTCGATTTCTTCGATCACACACGCACAAACAACCTACAAACGCTCACACACACACGCACACACAGCCTTCCATATAAGTAAACGGTGCATACATATAGATTCATGCACCGTTTACTTATATCCTATTTTCCATATGTATGGTAAATTCTATGCGGTTTTCTTATATGAATGTTAATTTTTGTTTGTACCCGTCGATTCCATTGAAAATTAGTTTAACATTTAACACAAAAATAAAGTGAGACAATTGTTATATGATTCATATTTTTTCATTCAATTACAGGGCATAACCTCTTGCATGTTATCAACTTCACCGACGTCGTAAGACCCAGGATCGTGAGGTCGTTACGCGTTCTAGACCCTATCATAGACATCGCAGAATGTGGCAACCTGGTAGCCTTCACGAGTCGACCTAGGCGAAGTCGCACTGATCCAGGCATGGTACACATCTACCAGAAGTACCCGGTCTTCGGCAGCCTGTGTAACTTAACAGGTACGTAATTCTTGGATGGATGGGTGGTATCAGAAAGGAAAATAGGGAAAGACTCCAACGGCTTCATAATAAGTGTGTCATCTGTCAAAGAGCTAAGGCCTCCATCACGCCAAACTAGTTCTTACTACGTTCTAGAACCGTCCTAGAAAATCGTAAAATGGGTTGTGGTCGGGGTAGAATGTGTAAAAAAAAAGTGTCTATAATACGATCCTAGTTCGTTCACAAACAGTCCTCAATATGTCCATCTCGTCTGTACCCCTTCCACAGTCAGTTCATATCAAGTTCAGATCGGGTAAATTTTCAAAAACGGTTCCATGCTACCCGCTCTTAAACGATCACACTTGCCCCTTGCCACTCCGAACCCTAGAAGACAGTGGATACCTTTGAGGATAGCGGAAAACCTTTGACATTGACCAACATGCATGCATGTGAACGTTGCGAAACGGTAGGAATACTCCCTAGGCAGTCGGCACTTTTGTGTACATGACAATCAAATCACCATGTGTAATTGTAATATTTACATTTATAAAGAGAACTGAAATATTATCGTAATACAATATTTACACTTAATATGTCATCTTTAGAACAGAGTTATGTTATATCTGGCTGTGACTTGCGGGTTCCGGTGCCTCAGTGGTCATGTGTACCGACACTGTGAACAGTACAAAGTTTGACATTTGTAGTTTTAAACACTTACGAATGCCTTTGCTTCTAGTTTTTCCAACAGGCATTCATTTTTTTCTTTTAAGGATAAAATGTATGTTTTATCAACATTCCAACTTTATAATGATGTTGAGTTTCAAATAACTGAATGTATCTTTAAGAAGTCATGTATTAAGGCCAAACGATGATGCATTTGAGGCTACTTCAATCAGTTGTCAAAGACTCCTAAACAATGTTGACATAGTGTAGGAAGGTGACTAAGAGCTTTGAGGGTTTTCCAGGGAGATTTCTTCCCCGTTTCGGTGCACAGATGCGATGGTGATAATATCATCACATTGACGCATACTTGGGGATATGGAGAGTCTGGGATAACAATTGTTGAAATTGATAGTGAACAGGGCTCCGTTTCCTTCTCGTTTGATTCATGATGCATTGAGAAGTGCCCATTTTGCGAACGATTTTTTGAAAATGGGGTAATTATACTAAAGGTTTAGAAAACCAGGGAAATGTATGTGTTTCTTGCTTCCTACACTATGTCATTAGAGGTTGACAGTTTTACAAGGAGCTGGGTGTTCCTGCTGTAGCGTAAATGAGTACGAGTGAATGCTATAAGGGGTATAAAACAAAATCTGACAACAAACTATTTTTTAACCAGTTAAAGAGACTGAGGATAATCAAATTCTACCCTATAACCACAATGTGGTATATTAGCGACATGTTCAAAGAAATGTCCACATTATCAGTTATCAGAAGGAGAATCTAAAAACTATCATGATGACAGTTTGACAGTTTAAAAAAGAGGGGGCATTGGGGATGCCCTTTCGCCCCTACGGCATTGTCAAGAAATACTCGTGCCGCGACACCGAGCAAAATTGTAGAGCTTTATAGAGAACCCTCTACTGAAATTTTTAGGCCACCCCTTTAACAATTAGAAAATCTTCGCCAAGCGGCCTCGCATAAGATTTCGGAATCGAAGCCGAATTCGATGTCAATCTGACCAAAAGCTCTATATTTGTTTGTGATATGAAAGACCAGTATGGATGAAAATGGGGAAATTTTACATGTTGGACTTTAAGAAATAATTAGTAACAAATTAATCGTTTACCGGTATTTCTTCGAAAGTCGAGTTAGGTCAGCAGTGTAGTGAGAGATGAGGATACATTAATATAGGGGTCAGACGTGTCAATTACAACCGTAGCAGTAACAAAACAAAAACATATGTTTGAGTCTCTTCATAATGGATTTAAAATCCTAATCATCACAACAATCCCAACGCATTTGTGTGTTTCTGTTTCCTTTAATAGTTGGAAGCAACCCTAAGAGTCTGAAATTCGACTACAAGTGCGACACCATCATCATCGCCAACGAGGGACCAGCAGCAGAGAACGTTGAGCAGGAGGTCTTTGTGAACCCAGAAGGCACCGTCAGTGTGGTACGCATTAACAACACATTCGTCAACCCTGCCTTGTCCATGTGTCAACCTATGCCGTACGGATCGGACGTCAGGCACATTGACTTCCGACTCTTCAACGATCCTGCACTGTAAGTGTTTTTGTTTTTTTACATTTGGTCTACAACCGGTCAGTCTACTACCTAATTGGTCTATTTTCATATGGTCTACACCCAACCCGTCTGCTATCAACACGATCTAACAACCATTTCGTCTACATTATTTTGTCTAATGCCCATCTAGGCTATTAACCATTTGATCCAATTTCCATTTGGTCTTATCTTCCATAAGTCTACATCCAATTTGTTCTTTTGTTCATTTAGTCTAATTCCAGTCGGTCTTCTTCACAGTTTGTCCAATGTCCAATTTATCTACTGTCCATATGGTATAATAATCATTTCATCATAACACTTTTCATGTGACACTTCGAAAGCTATTTGTTTTGCTTGACAGAGACTTTATACAACTGCACCCCTTAAAAACCATTGTGCTACCACTGGCAATAAAGACACATATAATAACATCTAAATAAACGAAAAAGAAAAGAGGACGCAGAAATAACACGTAATTCAGTAGCTCTCAAATTCAATGTCTTTCATTCGGTAGCTGATTCAGGGCTTTAGCTGCACCAACCATGCGGCAGGTTTGATACTACCCTCGGCATCTCGCCTCGGGGTGGGAATGCATGAATGTCGGGGGAAAGCAGCGGTGAATTACCATGGATATTGTTTCAATTAAGTCATTCTTTACTGAATCATATTTCTTCTTTACTTACAGAGCACCTCTGATGGAACAGCAGTTTATCCGCAACCCATACAAAGGTCAGATGGATGGAGAGCAACATACATTCTCTATGAACGTTGAACCTGAATATGTCACGCTTGATCCATGGCAACCAACAGCTTGGGTCACCCTTCAGGTAATCAGGCGATTTAGTTAAAGGAAATCAAACCTTAAAGCCCCACTGCACTACTTATAGCTACTTTCGTCCTCTATATAGCAAACAATGCCTAATCCGTGACTATTGGTCCACATGGTTCCCTTTTTCGTATGTTAATTGAGAGCTGATTTGATGCGATAACCACCTGTCAGTGACCATGCAAGGAGGTCTAATCCCTCCTGGCCAAACTATTGTGGAGGGGCTTTAAGAGGCAAAGTGCTCTGAAAGTAAAGCAGAAAACATAAGATCGAGAAGCAGGTGGAAGTTTCAATGAAATGGCATAAGTAATAAAAAAAGTCATGAATTGTTGAAAGTTGTAATCATGATATACATATATAATGTGAATGTCAAATTTAATGAATCGGTATTGTCATTGTGAATTAGTGCCATGCGACTCTCCCATTTTCCAAAACACAAAACGACTAAAATGTCAATAGCCGAGCTACCCTGATAAGGCGCTCAAGCATTCAAGGAATGTCCTCCTCCCGGCGGGTTACCATTGACATCACCTGAGTGGAGAGTGGCAAATTTAGAATAATGTCTTGCCAAAGAACTTCGTGCTTTCTAGACTTGTTGACATCTTTTCATCTTAATTTAAAGAAGGAAGAGCATCTATCGTCAATGGCGTCATATTGTTCCAGCCATTTAGGGGGCACTAGCATTAGGAAGAAACTAATCATACTAGGTAGAGGACATGCGACTCAAGACACCCAGTGATTAGGGGGGGGGGGGTGTTGGAGGAGCAACCATCTTCTTTACACTTTCCCTTTCCACCCTCTCCTGTTAATTCTCTCTCTTTCCCCATTTTCCGTATTTTTCCCAATTCAATGGGAAAGAGCATGAGCCTTTGTGCCCTATCGATTTATCACTTATCAATATGTATGAGATGGAAGTTTCATAACTTTTCTTTTTTGGTATTATTCTCATTTCTCTTATTGCTGGAATACAGGAAAATAATGCTATTGCCGAGGTATGGTACGAAAACATGACTGCCATCATTCATCCTCTAGGACTCAAGAACTGGACCAATTATGGCATCGATGCCAGCACTATGGACGCTAAGACAAGTGAGTACAAGATTCAAATCTCTGTTGAGAGACAGAGGGGCGTTAACGAGTTTGGTTTTGGTTTGGTTTGTTTTACCTGACTGCTAAGAAAGCATATGTATGCTTGTTAGTAAGCAACCAGGGGATAGACGGCTTTAAGTCCTCTCCGAGTGAATTGTTAATGAGAATTAATGCTTTACAAAAGAGCACTATAGCGCGACTAGGTTTCGAACCCGTGACCTCTAGGTCACGAGACCACTGCTCTACTACTGAGCCATCAAGTATCATTTCCCTTCTTGTTCTCAATCCTATCCTATCTGAAATGTTCATAGGTTCAATTTCATGCCTTCGTATTCATCCCCTACTCCCCACTCAGGTGTTAAAGGTAATACAAAGTTTTGGGAAATTTTGAAAATTGGGTGGATAGTATGGTGGCCCTGAAGGGACATCGCGAATAGACTAAATCGTGAAAAATATGCGATAAAATTCACGATATCGTCAATTTTATCGCATATTTTTCACGAAGAAATTCACGAAATTGACGATATCGTGAACTTTATCGTGAACTTTTCACGATGAAATTGACGATATCGTGAATTTTATCGTGAAAAGTTCACGATATAAAGTTCACGATATCGTCAATTTTATCGTGTACTCTATCGTGTACTCTATCGTGTACTCTCCTGACGGGCGCTTCGTAAACAAAACCAGCCCTAGCTGGGGGAGACAGAGAGAAGGAAAAAAGGGAAAGGGAAAGAGAAGATAAAAGGAAAGAAAGAATAATAAGAAGAAAAGAGGGAAACGGGGGGGGGGGGCGAAGGGCTCTTGCCTCCTCCTCACTCCCCCCCCTCCCCGCCAAAAAATAAATAAGGAGAGAGAGAAGGGAAAGGGAAAGGGAAAGAAAATATAAAAGGAAAGAAAGAAGAGGAAGAAGGAAAGAGGGAAACGGGGGAAGGGCGAAAGGCTCTTACCTCCCCCCCCCCGCCAAAAAAATAAATAAGAGAGAGAGAGAGAGAGAGAGAGAGAAGGGAAAGGGAAAGAAAGAAGAGGAATAAGAGGGAAACAGGGGAAGGGCGAAGGGCTCTTGCCTCCTCCCCCCCCCCGCCAAAAATAAATAAGAGAGAGAAGGGAAAGGGAAAGAAAATATAAAAGGAAAGAAAGAAGAGGAATAAGAAGGAAAGAGGGAAACGGGGGAAGGGCGAAGGGCTCTTGCCTCCTCCCTCCCCACCCCCGCCAAAAAAATAAATAAGAGATAGAGAGAGAAGGGAAAGGGAAAGGGAAAGAGAAGATAAAAGGAAAGAAAGAAGAGGAAGAAGAAGAAGAAAAGAGGGAAACGGGGGCGAAGGGCTCTTGCATCCCCCCGCCCAAAAAATAAATAAGAGAGAGAGAGAGAGAGAAGGGAAAGGGAAAGAGAATAAAAAAGGAAAGGAAGAAGAATAAGAAGAAAAGAGGGGCTCTTGCCTCCTCCCCCCCCCTCCCGCGCCAACAAATAAATAGGAGAGAGAGAGAGAGATAGAGAGAAGGGAAAGGGAAAGGGAAAGAAAATATAAAAGGAAAGAAAGAAGAAGAAGACGGAAAGAGGGAAACGGGGGAAGGGCGAAAGGCTCTTACCTCCCCCTCCCCCTCCCGCCATAAAGGGAAAGAGAAGGGAGAGGGAAAGAAAATATAAAAGGAAAGAAAAAAGAGGAAAAAGAATAAGAAAAGAGGGAAACAAGGGCGAAGGGCTCTTGTCTCCTTTCTTTTCTTTCTTTTCCTTTCTTTCCTATTCTCCCTCTTTTTCGTTTTTCTCTTTCTTTCTTCTCTTTCCCTTTCCTTCTCTCTCTCTCTCTTATTTATTTTTGGCGGGGGGGGGGGGGGAGGAGGCAAGAGCCCTTCGCCCTTCCCCTGTTTCCCTTTTATTCCTCTTCTTTCTTTCCCTTTCCCTTCTCTCTCTCTCTCTCTCTCTCTCTTATTTATTTTTTTGGCGGGGGGGGGGGGGGGGGGGGAGGTAAGAGCCTTTCGCCCTTCCCCCGTTTCCCTCTTTCCTTCTTCCTCTTCTTTCTCTCCTTTTATATTTTCTTTCCCTTTCCCTTTCCCTTCTCTCTCTCCTTATTTATTTTTTGGCGGGGAGGGGGGGGGGGGGAGTGAGGAGGAGGCAAGAGCCCTTCGCCCCCCCGTTTCCCTCTTTTCTTCTTATTATTCTTTCTTTCCTTTTATCTTCTCTTTCCCTTTCCCTTTTTTCCTTCTCTCTGTCTCCCCCAGCTATGGCTGGTTTTGTTTACGAAGCGCCCGTCAGGAGAGTTCACGATAGAGTACACGATAGAGTACACGATAAAATTGACGATATCGTGAACTTTATATCGTGAACTTTTCACGATAAAATTCACGATATCGTCAATATCATCGTGAAAAGTTCACGATAAAGTTCACGATATCGTCAATTTCGTGAATTTCTTCGTGAAAAATATGCGATAAAATTGACGATATCATGAATTTTATCGCATATTTTTCACGATTTAGTCTATTCGCGATGTCCCTTCAGGGCCACCATAGGATAGTGATTCTTTACAATTTTGATATATTTGGATGCCCCTGTGGATGTTTTAAAAACACCAGAAATGTTAGCCCCTTAAACACTTCTGCTTTCGAGAAAAATTGAATATAAAGATTTACCGGTGCTCCCGGTAAATTTTGATAAATTTCAAATAGCTCCTATGGCCGTTCAATGGTAGCTGCGACCATGAAAATCTCAGAGTATGTAGTTGTGGTATATAATTTCCGAACGAGAACAACTAATTGGTAGATTTTAGTCAAGAAACATTGTTTTATAGCTTAATTTATATCTTGACCTTGAGAGGGAGCTATACAACATAGAGAGTTTGTTATTTACAATTTCATAACTTAAGACTCGATTTTATCCGCGACAACAATCACTGAATAATGTAGGACCGCATATGCGTCTATTATGTTCATTTGAACCAAATTCATGACCCCATACCAAAACTTTGTATTACCTTTAAGAGGAATATACAAGGAGGAGAGGGGACAACGGAATTCCTGATATTATATTTCCAAAATGTTTCATATTGTTTTGGACCCGTGCTTCTCGTGTGCAATTTGTACAGCTTAGGGTGAACAACTATTAATGTATAAGGCTTCGATTTCACAACAGCTTTTGTAAAACCAAATATCAATTATCGTTAATATTAATGACACGGGTGGTGAAAGGTGATGAGAAAGTCAGATCGGTGCCCAGTGTTCTTGTAGCGTTCTGATTTTTTGTTGTTAACATACAGATTTTATTGACTGGATTGATAAACTATTTTGATTTCGTTGATGAAATAGATAGTAAATACTTTTTACCCCATTTGAGTTTGTAGCCCTTCACGATTAAAATGTTCGAACTTAAATGTTAAATCGTTATTAAAAAGTGTCACGTTTATTTTCAAAACCGTTTACATTTCAACATGTATAAGCGTACTATTGATCGTACAATCGTATATCCTTTATCATTCGGTATAATCAATCGAATGCAACTGTTTGATAATTGCTTAATTGAATTTTTCATTTTTGTTTTATTTCTGTAAAGGACAAAATGAACCAAGGCGAGGAATCAAGTTTAATCGTTATCCGATCGAAAGCTTACTTCAAGCAGATGCCGTTGAAATGATGGATATTAACGGTGAGGTGTTCCTAATCACAGCCAATGAGGGCGCCCCATTAAATTACGTATGCCAAAGTTGCGAGGTGGAAACTGAATACACGGAGATGGAAGAGGCGGCAGAACTAGCCGGAGGTATGGGTTGTACTTGTTATATTACTTTTAATATTCATTGAAAATTAGGTATTTCTGCTTGGAATAACCGTAGAATATCTAACCCTGACCATAGGGCCTTGGTTCATAGCAACACATGGCACACAATTATGTGAGGCGATTTGATGCAACTAATATCAAGTAAATCCCAAAATAGATGCTTGGTTCCTTTTTATCGGCATAAATCGATACATAAAACGAAATCAGTCCTTCAAGTTTGCTCGCTCGCTTCCCTCGTCCAAAATTTGTCCTTCATAATTAACTATTATCATTATACAACCACTTAACTTCTACGTATTATTTCAATGTCTATGTTAATAACTTCATCAATGAAAATAGTTATTTTTGCAACTATTTTAAGTTAGAATGATATCTGAAACCAGTGATTGGTCCCTAGTAGGGCCATTGGTACAAATGTGTAAGACTCGGAGACCCGCAGTATAATTTTAAACATATTTTTGGCCCACCTGGCAATGAAATACCCCTGGCCTAAGCCTAACCTTTATGAAACTAACCCTAACCCTTACATAAATATTGGTTAAGAAAAGTTGTAATAAACAAACGTAATATGTCGTTCCTGAGTGCATGGAGCAAATGGATTTAATACAGTTCAAGTAACGCCGAAAATTTAGATTCGTCTATTATTAGCGTTAGTTAGGCACATTCAAAATTGCCCTGACACGATCGTGAACTCATTAATAATTCTTTGACGTGTGCGAAATAACCTGATAGTCATATTAAACATTGAAACAATTTCCCTTTCTTTTAGATTATTTAATTTCTGAACGTGTAGCTCCCGAAGTAAGAAGAGCGATGACTGATCCAGCCCGACTCGGTAAGATATTTTCTATTTTTCCTTATAGACTTTAAAGTATAGAAGGTTAAAAGGAAGTTTTTTACGTTCTTGCCTTTTCTATGGTAGAGAGCGTTTGTATAATTACACGTACATGTTGGTATATACGAATGATTCATGCGAATGAGTTTATTATAGGATCTATCCGAAGTCCAGTTGAGATTGTTTGCATCTATCGCACGAAGTCGTCAGGTCGAATACAATAGTTGTATATTTAAATTACTGAGATACATAATTATCTTATAGCGATATGATTTTTCAATTCAGATGACTTTCATCAATAAAACATTTTTTTTAAATCCATCGAATGTGCCCTTTCAAGACTGAGTTTGACTGTTTTTCAGGTCAGCTGCGTATCAGTTTAGTCGATGGTCTCCAGGAACAAGGATCAGAGATGATTGACAGACCAGTCTTCTTCGGTGGGCGTGGTATCTCGATGTTCAAAGTAAACCCCTATGGGTTGGACTTGGTGTGGGACAGTGGCGATTCAATCTCCAAGGGGGTGCAAGACTTACACCCCAACGCTTTCAACCATCCACCCTTCGGAAACCAAGAGGTCATGGAGCAATTAGTTATCCCTAGTAACCTCATTAACAGACGATGGGATAGTTGGTCTCCCTTCATGGTAATTCTTCACTAATCAAATTCAAATTCAACAAGCCACTTTGTAGATAGCACTAGTACAAAATTAATTACCCGCAAATATCCACGGATCTTTTGAACATGGAGACGTCCCACTTTGTGTATTTTAGAATCAATACTTCCAAAGCGATGGAGGTGTTTCATGTATACCTTTTGTTTGCCGTCTTGAAAAGAATAATTCCACCTGTGTATCGTATAATGTACCGAAGTCGAATAGATGGATAATGATGACAAAACTTTCACGAACACGTATCCAGCAGTCTTATCGATGTTTTTTGTTGTTGCAGTTTTGTACAAATTAAATTTATCTGCCCATGCGCAGATTGTATCGGCTTATAATGTGGCTTATTTGATTGATCAAGATTCAAACATTCTCAATATTCTGCTAACGAAAATTCCTACGTTATACAAAATAATAAAGATGAAGGATAATTAAAATTCTATTTGATAATGTGAAGTACAAGTCAAACAGGTACAGCAAGACAACTTCAAATTTTAAATTCAAATAGGTAACGTACCCTTATAATAGGCCGGTGTCTCGCGTGGTATTTATCTTTTGAAGTGAAAGGTGATGGCAGGAAGAAGAAAGGGAAACGTCATTTAATTGTCCGAAAGAATAATATCTACATGTATGTATGCGCTCATTATTTATTTCTTCACTGACGTTACATTCCATGGAACACAGGGATATCAAAATGTATTCACGAAGTACATCCATGACTTTGACAGCAATTATTCTAAAATGCACACTGTGGGACTTCTCTATGTTTAGAAGAGGTGTGGATATTCGGTTCATTTTGTACCATGTGTTAATTACAAACTGGTCTATATCAAAAGCGTTGGCCTTTCAATGTGTGAACATCACAATGACGTATGGCGTAATTCTAACAGGTCTTCTTTTGAATATAGGGTATTGACAGTGCACTTGGGTTTATTTTTCTGAAGTCTTTGCCCTGGTATTCGTCAAGTTTTAAACATTCATAATTTTTTTTTTTACCGATAAGGCTCGAGAAACAAAACCAAGGGGGAAAAAAAGGGAAAATGTGGCCAGAAACAACATTGGGATATATATGTAATCGCTTTGTTCAAACGCAATAAAGTTCTAATGTAATTCATTTAAAGCAAAAGCGTCGCAAGTGTAATATGCTTCATATTTCTTGAAAGCGAAGAGCTCAGTGAATACGCATAAGACCTTTGTCGCGTACGATTACCGTTTATTTACACGTTAACAAAATTGCAGCGGTTAATTTTTGTGGCGGTTTACCGCGTCATATCTGAACCGAGCATTTATAAGGAGCTACCGCTGCAGATACATTCACGTTTAACAATCCTATGGTTTTTCTTTGCATGGGACCCGAATGCCAGTCGCTTGCAATTGGCCAATACAACGTCACCCACGTGTATTTACACGTTAAAGAAAATTGCAGCGGTTATTTTTTTTTGCGACGGTTTACCGCGTCATATCTGAACCGAGCGTTTATAAGGAGCTACCGCTGCAGATACATTCACGTTTAACAATCCTATGGTTTTTCTTTGCAGGGACCCGAATGCCAGTCGCTTGCAATTGGTCAATACAACATGACCCACAAGGTGATCATCGTCGGCATCAAAGGTGCGAACGCCCTGGGTATTTTCACCGTGCCTCTCTTAGGTAACTATACTCAGCCGAACTTCGAATCTGTCTACAGGGACGGGGATATTCGCGGCAATGTGATGAAGAGCTACAACCAGATCTACCGCGCTGACGTTCTAAAGCCGGTCGGTGACCACGGCATCGGCAATCTAGACCCGGATTCAATTCAGTAAGATATTCTTCATCAATTTTCTCTGTTATATTAATATATTCAAACTTCAAAGGGAGTTTACTACTAGAGGATGGGGTTGTAATTAGAATGTGACTTGTGCCCTTTTTGTAGGAAAATTCATGATTTTATTCACCAGGGCCTATCGGCAGTTCCTTTGAGTAAAAAAAAAAACAGTCAATGAATTCCTTCCTTTCTGACAGCGGTTAGAGTTAGAGATGCGGACCTACATTAGAGGAAAATTCTTAAAATGTTGTTTTCCATACACTTAGCTTGGAATATGAGTTTAGTGTATTCTAGAGAGAAAAAAAAATAAAGTAACAACTTTGAGAAGTATTAATGAGAACAAAAATTACGAAGGAGGTTGGAAATTTTGATTGAAATGTTATACTTTCGTCAGTCATCAAGTATTGTTAAAAGAAACATCTACAAATTACAATAAAAGTAAACAGGTTAATTGTATTTTGTACCCTTGTATTTGGTATTCATTTCTGGAATGCCCCCAGGGAGTGGAGAATGTGCGTACATTGTGTGCGGGTAAGCCTTGAATCCGATGACCGGGGTAATAGTATATATATCTGTAAGGCGCTTTGATAGGGCCCTCCTGAAAAAGCGCCATATAAGAAATAGTTATTATTATTATTATTATTATTATTATTAGATAAACTCAAAGGGAATACTCTGTTTAAAATGATTCGGTAACATTGCCTCAGATTCTGAAAAAAAATCCTGGATGGAGCACACGCTGCAATCATAATTATAAACCTTTAGGTCAGTCAAGAATCCCATGAATTTTACAAACCGATCGCCTGTCCCATTATCAAGATATTTATGATTAAAAATCGAAATTTCATTTTTCGTTTTCCTCATGTTTTTTTTATAACAATAATCTATTGGGAAAATAAGTATGGTCAAACCGGTCACTCATAGATTTTCACTTTTTTGAGGCATTTCATGATCATTTTGAAGCGCAATTTTTTAGGGCTTCAATATTACATCATATCACAGACACTGATAACACGTACGGCGATGCATCTCAGTATACCTTTAATTACGATTGTTATTCTCTCTCAAATAGGTTTGTCCCCGCTGATAGGAGCCGTAGTCGCCCCCCTATGGTGTTGGTTACCAGTAGAGTGAGTGGCACCGTCAACCTTTATAGAATTTCTGAAGTTCCAAGGGCTCAGCTCCTCAGACAACAGAGTAAGTTCATCGATGGTGGTGTCGTAATATATATCAAATCATCTCGCAATTAAAAGAAGAAAAAGGGGACCTGGCAATAACTGGGGTAATAATAGCATGTATCTCTGACAAGATGAACAACATTGATGATAATGATGATTCCCTGGGTAAACACAATTATTATTATTATTATCAATAACATTGTTTTTATCTATCTTTTGACGCTGTAGACAAATATGTATACCCAAGGTAGTGTTTGACTTGACATCAAGTTTTATATTGGAGCACCTTGTGGCGGGGGTGGAGGGGGGGGGGGCGGGTGGTGGATTCCAACGTGTTTTTGAGATAAAAAAGATAAGAACTGAAAATAAAAAATAGAGATTCATTCATCTAGAGTAGAAATTTGTTAGTATTTTTTGCATTTTCTTTCCTAGTGCATTTACTATATACATAGCTTAAGAAATTGAAAAGAGAAACACTCCATTTTATCATACCAAAGAAATCTTTTTCTCAAACATTCCAGAAATTAAATTGAGACATTCAAATGGCCAGAAAGTTTTTACCAATGAACCAAGGTTAGGCGCATTTGTGAATACAATAACATTTAATCCGGCGGTGCGTCCATTTATTCGAAATCGATATGATTATTAACTTTGGTTCTGAAGAAGAAAAAAAATCATAAATGTTGATAAAAAGAATACCCAGAATTTAAAGGAAATGTAAATAACGCTCATTTTTCTCTTCTTTCATCCTCATTTTTTGATAAAGGAACTTCTCTTGATGGAGGCGTCGGATGCATAGCGCCCTCTACGACATTGTCATTGTTGTTCTCAATCCTGACTCTTCTGTACGTCACATTACGTCACTAAACCTCACAACTGTATGCTCAGAATATACTGATCACGTGATTATTGATTCTTTAACACTTGTGAAACAGTCATTCCACATTTGTGGTTCACCCCAATAACTTTCGATTCAGAACCCTAAAAAATATACCAGATGCATGAACAGACAGGGCAAAAATTTCCTCATAAACTGTGTCCATTTCTGTTGCATGACCACATTTGATCTGATCCCAGGAATTTCAATAAGGAAAATAAACTTTACAATCCCTAAACTTGAAACATTGAGAGGTTCAAGCCATTGTTTAATCAATTAAAGTGTCCTATTTTGATTTTCAACTTACCCATGTATATTGTATTGTACATGTAATATCTAGAAATATGTTAATACCTTAAAATACCTAAACAAGAGAAACATTTCATGTATTGCTGTAAATAGCCCTTTGTGAAGGAATGTAGTGTATATATTATTGAATTCAGTAGAGCGCATCGCTTTTTGGTTTTATACTATCATGTTTGAAACATGCTGGTAACCGAACGGTTGATTTACATATGAATTTATAAGCATTTTAATTAGGTATATTCAGTAACTAAGTGGTCATCAGCAAAACTTGGATCCTACGTATGCTACTATTTTTTGATCTGCTTGTAATATTTTGCACTTCTCACTACAGACATTTACTTTTTTCACGATCTCTTCTCCATTTTGTTCATCATGCTCGCTGACTACGTCTGTCTTTTCTCCCCTCTTCTACATTTTGCATTCTCACTCATGTCCTTTCAAATCTTCTCCCATTTTCTCTTTCTCTCCCCCGATTAGTATCCAGGACGCCGTTTCTTGAAACCGTCATGAGTCTAACTTCTTGGACATCTCATTGAAACGTGTGTTTCAGAGTTAACACGCTTCCATGGGATGTCCATGAACTTAGACTCATGACGGTTTCGAGAAACTTGTTCCTGTTCTTTTTATTATCCCCATCCCCCTTCTCTTCCCTATGATCTCCTCTTTATTTCTTACTTCGGACACTGAGCTTTATAATTGTTAACAAAGTATACTCCGATAACGTGATTGCAAAGACCTTCGGAAAATCAACTTGATTTCAATTAATTTCAAGTAGGGTCTAATTTCAATAGCCTTGTAAATCACCAATTGACCATTAGAATGAGGTTTTAGGTAAACCAAATATGATTTCTTTGGAATATATATGACGGTATTGAAATATCTTTTGAGTTGATTTCTCGAAAGCCTTGCGATTGTGTTTAATGGATGCTCTGATAAATAATCGTTGTGTTTATCTTGAATTTATTGCAGATTATGATAAACGTTAAGTATAGTTTAAAATGTATCACATGACATAATTAAAGGATAGTATTAATAATCACATATGTTAATAAAAATAAAATAACCAAACTCTTAATCTACATGTACTTTTCTTAAAGACATTCTTTAGATTATTTACTCCATAAGCGTATCAAACAAATTATTACTTTTTATTCTTCATATCTGACGAAACGAAAGTATAATGTATGTGGTAAAATTACCTCCAGCGAGTGTTGAATTACAACACTTTCATACTGGATGGTCAACTTGTCATATCAATGTCTTTTTGTAAAGTTCTCATTAAAGTTCTTGCTTTGCTTTTATTACACCAGTTTGTTGACAATGCCCAATCATTGTATTTCAAATGGCTCAACTTAATCTTTCGCTACATTTTCAACCATTTTGAAGGATTTTTTTTTTTTTTTGGGGGGGGGGGGGGGGGACACTCAAAATACCAAGACATTATGTGTCTTGACATATCATTCAGTTGTGAATTTTTGAAGTTGCAGTGAAACTCAAACTGGAAATGGTTTATATAACGAATCTCATGAGGACATCTTCCTTTTATTTTGTACAGAAAAAAATGTTTTACTATTTCCGTTGTTGATAAGGGAATAGATTTGTCTAATGAAGGGGTGGCTTATAAACACGAGTGCATTGATTGCATCTGGGGTGATTTTTTTTAGTACAGAGCAAATGAGAAAGGACCTCGATAGATACGTCAACGAGTTACTGTATATCATTGTGTTTGATTGTTTTCAACCTCAAAAATCCATAAATTTGTCTTTCTTCAATCAAATTTTGCTTAAACTATCAACTCCTCTTTCATTACATTTATTATTCTACTTCTATCACACCCAACTTTAAATCAGAACGGTCTTTCCATTTAAAGATGAGTTGAGTTTTGGTCATGCGATTTCAATGTAAGAGAAACAGTCTGGAAGCAATACGAAACAGGTTGGTTATGTGGCCCATACGAATCTGCGTATTCTATGAGGTTTTGAATTCATCAAAGGGATAAGAAACTGACCCAGTCTAGCTGACAGTCACATGTACTGCACACAGAAATGTGTATGTGGGAGAAAACAAAGGTGTGACATGGTGTAAACAAATACAGCTATTCCTTTTCATATTTCGAATATGAGGGCGTCTGACGAGTAATCATTTTTAGGGACACCTCTCCTATGACATGTCTTTTACACTGACATGAGCAGAATGAAAAAGATCACAAATTATTTTCATCTCTACTAGAACTCAACCTTTTCCTCTACTAGTTTATGAATGATGCCAATTCAATATTGTTAAGAGAATTTAGTGTAATGTGAAGAACATTACACTCTTTTTACAAGGTATTTCTTTGTAAGCAATTGATAGGGAAGCGTGAACTGGTCTCAACATTTAATTTGATTTTACAGAGAGAAAAACAAATCTGCAATATACATGTACATCGTCTAGAATTTGAAAGTATGTGAAAGGTCACAAAATATTAATATAAACAAAAATGTCAATGAACATGTATATATACAAATTATGTTAAAATATATAATAACAATATTAAGGATACTGATAATGATAATAATAAGCATAATGATCATAATATAAAATAATAATGATTATATGTCTTGTTTACCCAGGGTAGCATCATCAGTATAAATACTTATCTTTCTGAGAACCCTGCAATAATATTATCAGCCCGGCTTTAATAAAGCTACCATGGTAAGACGCTCAAGCATTCTGAGATCAAGAAAAGTCAAAATTCTTACTTTTTCTATTTCATAATTTGCTGACTAAAATTCGTTCATGGACGTTATCGAATTCATCATGACATCAGATAAACAAAACATATTTATAAAACATATTACTTCAGTCATACTTTCACAAACAAATAGCTTGAAAGGTGATCACTCCGTTTGAAAAAGCCCCTTCGATCTTTTGAGAACTTTCATTCCTTTTTCTCTCTCTTTCCTGTCTGCTATTCGTTTCCGCAGTCTGTCGATGACTGCGTGTGCTTTAGCGTTTCCGATCAACTCTCGAAATCTTGACACACTCTCAAAAGTAAGCCTCTCAGAGAGCGGCATGCCTTTGGCATCCAGTATCTGTTCGGTTGTCAGAGTTCTGTTGATATTAACTTCGCTCTCTGTCCGACAGTCGATGACCAACTTGGCCGTCTTTTCCTCCTCTTGATGCGAGAACTTGTGATCGAGTCGATCCATCGCCGACACCATTCTGGAATGGGTTCGCCCGCTGTAACGACCGAACGGCCGCATCTCCGCCGTCGCGGGAATACTTGGTAAGAATTGAGGGCGCTTTCGAGCCTTGTTCTTGGCGCGGACGCTTTGTTGTAAAGCTGCATTGTATAGGAAGTGGTCTTTCAAGTTCGACTTCAGTTGCTTCTCTGTTGACTCGTACTGTGTCTGCTTCAGATGCTCCTTGAATTTCAATTGTCTGGTTACCCGCTCAAGTTCGCGATCTTCCATGCTATTGAGGGTACCAGCTCGACTCAAGATCTTCTGGCTAACCTGCTGCAGAGCAAGCCATCGGTCATGACCGCTTGTGAAGTCACTGCTGAAGCCTTTAGCACCCGCCATCACCTGTGAATACAAAGACAACAATCATTATCATTGCTACTGGAAAAAATTGCCAAGAAAAATGCATGTCTGAACAACTATCCCCGGATTTTATCCTACCGCGTTGGTAATTCACCAGACACTCATTAAATTATCCATTTAGAATACTACCCAAAAGACGAGGTTTCTACCATTCAAATCATGTCCATCGGGGGTCAGAGGTTAGGCACGCCATAGCTGGTGCCCCCATTCTCTTGCTTAGTTATTCGGCTCACTCCAAATTAGGGTGGGGCCAAACTCAACAGCAAGAATATAGCACAGTTGTCATTACCCCGAAAACATGAGGTACGGTAGATATTACGCTCTCCAGAAGAAAATTCTCTAGGAAGTTTGGAGTCCTATAGAGAATGGATCGCCTTTCGCATATAGATATCCGATGTACTTAGGCTTAAGGCGGTGTACTGTCTCGAATGGTAGTCAAGAAAGTAGTTGCAAATGTGTCAGTCTTACATGCACCATTACTAAACCAATGATTGTACCCTTCAATATATGGCGCAAACATTACGTTGATAAAAGGAATAATTTCATTAGTAACAAATTAAATTCAACAATCGAGTGACGAGCTGTGGTTTTCATAACTTTGCCCCAAGATAAAGTCGGCAATTGGACGTATCTCCATCGCGACTGATGCCCTAGAGTAGATAATATTAACATCTGAACACACTGGGCAATTGACTATGTATTCTTAACTGATTTTTAATATTTCTTCTTAACATCATGTGAAACAAATAATTTAGAATATAATGAAACAACCGTATTTCGTTTGGTACATGAAGTTGTACCAATGAAATTAGACCACAATATTGCCTTACTGTACAATTTTATTTATTTATTACCCAATGAACGGCTGTAAACTTCGTTGCATTTGATGTCAGATTAAGATTTTTGAAAGGTTAAGTTCTATGCTATACATTTTTTGACGTGATATTGCCTTCTTTCTTTCCTAAGCGTATATTCATATATCTTTATAGAAGTGGTATTATATACAAAATATGTGTCTGGCTATTTTATTCAGATATTTATGTAAGTATTGCATGTGCTTTCTGTAGATCAAACCCACTGCACTAACTAGTTTTGTTGAATCGAAATCATTATTCCCTCTATAAACAATTTCATTTTAACATTTTAACATAAAACGTTTCAACATAAAAGGAATGAAATGGTGGAAAAGTGAGATTTGAGAATTTATCTATCTAATATATTACCTCGATTGAGTAAAATTTTCAAGACATGCAATCTTCATGACTTAAAACCTTCATGAAAACGGAAATGAGAATGTGTGCGATAGAGAGTAACTGAATCATAATGCCACATCAATATCCTGTCTACTCACCTGATTATATTTTGTCCTCCAAAATTTATTCGAGATATTCAATATAATTCCACGTTGTCATTCCATTTCACCGCAACCATGATTACGTTTATGGTTCTCAAATTGTGATTTGCGATTCTCCACGAGTCTGAATAAGAATCCCTGTGTCAAGCCCAGTCCTGCAATCTCGCAATTACTTTCGCTAGGATTGACACAGTCTTACATGTGTATTATCAATATCAGGTAAGGTACAGATGGTTGTTTAGCACTCCGTTATGCTGGTCACTATATACTGGTATACTCAAGAAGTAATCCTATATATTTCCCAATAATATCGATTAATGCAAAACCAACACAAAATGACGCTCCCCGCCCAGACAGACAACAACGGGCTTTTCACAGCTAACTTCTCCCCTCTTTATTGACCGTTATAAAGCAATGAAAGGGGCACGAGGGGGTAATCGATGTTGGATAAAAGCGGTCGCTAGGGATTAGATGGATTAAAGATCGCCTGAAACACTTCGTGAAGCTGCGAACCATGAAAAGCTGAATTGGGAGTATGCGGAAGATGTTTCTACACCACCTCCTGACAATGGTGTTTAGGACTTTACCCTTAATATTTTCTTAGCGAGTTTGCGTTTGACAAAACATAGAGGGCGCGAATTCAATCAGCGCAGTTGGAGACTCACCACTGTTCTCACAGAGATGTACACGTTTTTAGGCCGAACCGTGAGGAAAGGACTGGGGATAGCATTTTCTTCTTTAAAAAATAACAACTTGATTTTAAAGAAGTAAATGAACTTCGTTTGAAATGAAATTCAGAGTAAAGGTTAATTTGAATTTAACCATTCAATATTTTGTAGCCAGCTGCCTATTTTTTTTTATAATAAGGGGTTTGAATTCTCTCTCCAAAGTTGGAGATGTAATGTACATTTGATCTCCATGAAAAAAGTCGTAGAGATCAGTGAAATGTACATGTTTAAATGTTTTTAGGCCAAGCCATGAAGGAAGGCATTGAGATAGCATGTTGAAAAGTATACTGAAAAGTATTGTTTATTCGGTATTCAAAAAGGTTTTTTTGTCATACAAAAAGAAATGTTCGAAGTTTGCCAGAATCAAATATTTATTCACGAATTCTGGAGACCATTTAAAGAAGCTTTAAATTTTGAGAAGTATCGTGATTCTTAAAAAAAACGTGCATGTTTAATATTTTAATGTAACCTTTACGTTATTCAGAACATCTGCGTTAATTTTATTTTGTAATAGGAATCCATTTATAAACAAACCAAAGAAAAGTAAGCTTTCATTATTTAGTGCGTTCACCACCGATTCATTATATATTTTTTATTTTGTATGATTTCATTCGATTTTATTTCTCAACTTTTTCAAAGACAATAACTTAATAAGAAAGAAGATGTAAAAGTAAGGCATAATACAATTATGCCGACTACCATAACTTCATGTCAAAATGTGATCTACAAAAATACAGTTAACAAATAAATTACCCTTACCAAGTTTTGTAATTGTTTAAGTAGGTTACGTGAAAAAATTACTTGTCCCGATTTGTGTATCTTGAGAATGTGACATATAAAAGCTTGGGTCTAAAAATATTCAACAAAAGCCTTAATACAACCAGTCCGCCTTTCATTCGACTAGAGTTCCAAAACACAAAAAGAGCATCAAATTTACATGGGGTATGAATAATGTAGTTGTTAACTGTACATATAATAACGTACATGTTATTTCTATAAGATATTTATTTTGAATTTAAAGTATTATCTTAACTATCTCTCTAGAAATTGCAAGAGTGCCATCATCAGCGACACTCCATCAGGATGGCGGCCTCAAAAGTAAAATCTTTAGGTGAAATTTATATAACTGTGTTCATATCATCTTTGTGTACGAGTTTGTGAGTGTATTGTGTGGGTGTGTGTATGTGTGTGTGTGTGTTTAGTGAATGGGGGATAATAATAATAATAATAATGGTGGCTTCTTATATAGCGCACATGTCCGTCACGTTGTGACGCTCCTGGCGCTGCCCCGATTATTACCCTGGCTTTAGCAAGGCAGCCACTGCGGCGCACTAGCATTTCAAGGAATTAATTCCTGCCAGGTACCCATTTACATCACCTGGGTTGAGTGTGGCAAATGTAGATCAATGTCTTGCCAAAGGACATTAGTGCCGCGGCGGGACTCGAAACGCGAACCATAAGATCGACAGTCCGTCGACGTATCCACTCGACCACGACACCTCTGCACGTAGCTCTGTGTTGTATGGTGAACTAGAAACAAAAGTAGACTTTTCACGAAAGGAACAAAGAATACGAATAGCAAAAATGCTCTCAAAAACTGAAACAAAATCCAATTCACATAAAGAAGATTGATTATCATTCTCCCGCTCGTTCGCATACGAAAAACAACCTTTATTCAAAATAAGATTACTATAATGACAGGCAATAATAATGAGGCATACGAAATTGAATTAAAATGAACAGTGATGATGGTGATGATGTTGATAATGATGATGGTGATAAAAATAATATTACTACTATTACTATTACTATTTATCTATTTATGTTTTATCATTTATCATTTGTTTCTGCATTGCTCAGCACATTTACATGGTATGATCAACGTGAGATTAAACACATTAGCAGTTGACTTTAAAAATGCAATTACAATCATAACATATTCACAGTAATACTGCATAGAAAAACACGCAGAGGTTTGGCAATATACCATTCAATTTAACATACATGCATATTCTTCAAGGGATACGAAACAAACATACTAAACATGCTAGATACTAAATATTAATACTAATGGCAGTAACAAAACTAAAAAATTAACCAGCTAAACATTGTTAAGATCAACAGATACATTTTTTTAAACGGAGAATAAAAGTATACAAATAGAGTTACCCTTATCTGGCTAAAATACAATACTACTACTACTACTTGAGAGGTTCTGGTTAAGACTATGCGCAAGAGGTGACTCCAATAGTACTATTTGCTGAGGGGCGCAGCCCGAAGCAAAGGGTACGTTTGGAGTCACCGAGGCCCATAGTTTTAACCAGTACCTCGAACAGAGGCATGGTATATTTGTTGTATATCCTGCATCAAAAATTTATTTTATACAAAACAAAATTGGGGAAAAAAAAAAATTTAGAACCCCAAAAATGTTAATTTTTATCTAAAAAAGATTTAAAATATTTTGTTTTCATTAAATTTAGATTGGAAGAAAAAAAATAAATTCAAAAACAAAAATTCAGATTTTTTTTCAACTCCCAAATAGTACTCCCAAATAGTACTCTCATAAAGTACTTTCTAAAAATAGTTAAAATATTTCTGGTCATGTGACGAGCTCTCAACCAATCAAAAGCCAACAAATTTTTGATGCAGGATATAATACTTACTACTTCTAAACTACTACTAGTACTAATACTACACCTATCATTAATCTACTAGTACTACTTCTACTACTTTTACATTTTTTATGTTATGTAGGATGCTCTGTATAATAATAATAACAATGATGATAATAAAGATAACAATACAAATAACAACGATAATAATAATAATAATAATAATGATAATAATAATGATAATAACGATAATACGCATGTAACAATAAGGATAATAATTAAAATGATGATGATGATGATGAAGATGATGATAATCACAATAATAATAATAATGATAAGTTTTGCCATATAATCTTCAAGAACCATGAAATTGGAAGACTGGTTTACGTTTCATAAATCCTCAGTGACTTCTCCCATCTGCCCTCTTCCTCCTATTTTAGGAATTTTTTAGCGATCATTGGCAAACGCCATAGGCGCGTATGTACCTACATCAATGTTGTGAATAATTAATCGTTAATTACTAAGGGAGTTGTACCAATTAAAGCATAATTAAAAAAGGAAAAGGATATTAAGCTAATGTACTGTGGTGCCACTCACTGGGGTCTAATTCTAATTTAATCATTATCATGGTAGATGGAATGTTTTATTACTGTGAACAGCACAGTTTGGCCTCATATCCCTACCTAACGTCAATCTCATAATAAAGTAATTCGATAATTACCTGAATTTTGCATTTGATCTGAATATTTATAATTTCATTAATTATGAAAATGTTCTATTATGAGCCCAGGGGTCCGTGTGGGATTAGTGAATCTGTCTTGGGAGTATGACTTCATGTTCTATCACAGTAATCACCTTATTTCCCGTGACATGCCCACGTACATATCAGATTGAGGTCATTCTGGTTTCCATGGTTACCAAGATACCATAAAGTTTTGAAGGCAATAAAGCATTGCTACGGCTTTATGCTTTGATTAATGTTCACATTTATCTACGCTGTGCCAAAATGATTTCGCAGGATTGTTTTTCGTTCCCTCTTTCAAAATGCCAGTAACATGACTATTCAGTCACGTGCAAAGCATATAGCTGCTAAAAGAGTCATAGCGTTATGTATCAATCAAAGCGTCTGTAGAAAGGTGATAATAACATTAATGTTGCCGATATATTTTTACGACTTGAATTTCACTTTTTTTCACCTGACGCAATCCGACTTCCATGTTCAAATGAGTTGGATTAGCTAAGTGATGATAGGTGTTTCACCTGAATATGAACTGCACATAATATCCTTCCACCTTGAACTAAAACTTCATATTATTCGAATGCATCGAATATTTCTCTATGATTCCTCTTCCAGCAGTTTACATTAAGCGAACGAAATGTAGATTGCCTCTCGAAACAGCGAATTTAGCTTGAATAGATTATTATTTCAAATACTTAGTAATAGTATTGTTGTATTGTTGTTGATCTTAAAAATGTTTCTACCACCATCTCGAACAACCGATCAACAGTTGATTTTCACCTTCTCAATATTTATCAATATCTACGAGATGAAGAATGGTGTACGTGATGTAAGAAAACGTCACAGTATAAAGATGATACCCAATATTTTAAGGGCATATCATAAATGGTCAAGATATTTTTTTTTAATTCCTCATCCAGTGGTTTAAGAAAAAAAATCTGTAATAAAATGTTTAAAGCTTGTTTTGAGAGATAAAAGCCTTAAAAACCATTTCAAGAAATATACATAGAGGACAACATGGGGTGAAGACTTCCGTCCAGACAGATAAATCTATTTTCTCCATGAATACCATATTTTTCTTGAGGGGTTCTCAATTTATTTCACTATTTTTTTTTTACCAACGAGAACTGAACCTACAAACGGATAGATAAGAAACAATGCTATTACAGAGAACATCTTAATCTGGTAATGTTTATTATATTAAACATGGAACGCCATCCTTGTAATATTCATTAGGTAGGCAATCATATCGTCTGATTGGAGCCAAAAGGTCGTTTTTATCTCATAAATTTGAACACAGATTTAACACCCTTCTGGCTCTATAAAGTGCAATTTTGAGGGTTGGTCTTGACCGCTATTGTTTTATGCAAAACGATAGAAAAAATATTGTGTAACCTCTTCAACTGCTAAAATATCACTAGACATCGAAGGTTGCACCTTTAGGTGTTAATTAATGTGATTAATACGCCCTAGACTATCACCCAGGGCTTGGACTAACACCCAAAGACTATCATAGAGACTGTCACCCAGAGTTTATCACCCAGAGATTGTCACACTCTATATGGACAATGAAAAGATGAATATCTTAATGAACTATTAATTTACATGAACATGTGCAAGGAGAGGCAAACATGTTAGGTTTTAACCAATTTGCAATAACTTTTCTCTTTTTTTAGTACAAGAATGTTAAATAATTATTAAAACAAAAAACGACAAACTAAGAACAAACAAGCTCACAAGCGTTAGGAGATGTTACTTCTCGGTGATGAAAAAGTGTATTCTCTAAGTCCTTACAATTTCCTTGATTAAACTATTTCCATTGTGATATTTACGAAACTGCTAGGTGAAATTATTTGTAACAGGACTGTGTTTAATATGTATGTTGTGGAAATCAAAGCATTTCGAAGCTGAAGAAATAATCAGCCAATTTACGTCATGGGAATGCCACTACTTTTTACAGCTTTCTTCGAGATAAGTGTTGTTGTTGTTGGTTATATTTATGGCGTTCAGTCATATTTGACTATTAGATTATTCGCGATAAGTTTTTCGAACATTCCCTTTAATTATTGTCGGATAGGGAGGGTTAATTACCTAAAGATCATCATGCATGTCATAATTTCCTGCAAATAGACTACAAAACATTGCATTATTATTTTGTTTATTGTTGTTTCCAAGTTCTGTTTAATCATTCGTAAGTACTGTCTGTTCAAGATACTAACTTGCTTACATCTTGTTATTCTGGAGGTTTTGTTTTTGAATTTTTGGATGGATGAATCATTCTTTGGAATCAAAACAAACGAACAATGGATTAACGAATCAAATGTTCTAGTGTTTGAATTGACAAAATTAATTCCAAATCATCGAACTCCGTATTTAAAAGTAATAGAAGACCAAACACTTCGAATTGAAACGATTTGTGAAAGTATCATTTCCAGCACATCTACAACCTACGTAAGTACCTGACAATCTCAGAAACTTCTGAAATATGATTACCGATATTCATAATGGCGCATGCGGGATTAAGAAGGCGGTAGGTATACCGTTCGGCCATGAAGCCCAACTGAAATCAAGTCATATCAATAGTAGCACCGTCTTTCCAATGTTAGTAACTTGGCTTTGGTAAGCCGCGGCAAATTTAGACTCATTTCCTGCCTGCAAACCGATTCATCCGCCTGCCAGTCTTCAACCGACAAACCCTCGGAAGACACGTTTAGTGACTCGCTGAGAGCCTCTCCTGTCCTGGGTCTACAGCAACCTTCTCTTACCCTCGGTCTCATTCAGTCTTTATTTTGACTGCAGAGCTCACAGGTTCAAGCTCTCTTCTCCTCCATAACTGTTGAGGAATGCAGTCACTACGTATGCTCAACGAGGTTTGAATTTCAGCTGATATTACAAGCCAGGGGACAAAATTTTACCTGGAGACAACAGAAGAAGTCTTCGTCATGTTTTGTTTTCGCGCGATTTTGGTACTTTCTGCCTGTGTTGTGTACGGGCAGAAGAAAGAGAAGACAAACGTGTTCACCATCAAGCCAGTGTCGTCTATCTATCTTCCTCATTATGTTGCCGGGAAGAAATCCTGGGGGATCAATAAAGATGCAGCCGTCAAAACAGCTTACGATATGGATACTAAACTGGCATACAGTGCTGGTAAGAACAAAACAGTTACTGTCTTTATTTGATTGATGTTTATTGAATACAAACTGCTTTGAAAAATTAAGTAATAAGAAATAAGTTATTAGTAATAACTCATTCAGGGCATTGCCCACTTGAGATCTGAATTTTAGAACCATAGACATATAGCATATACATGAATAGGCCTATAATCTACCGACACAAAATAGCAAAAAAAATTTGCTCACACGGTGTTCATTTTTGGTGCGTTGCTAAGAAATTTGAAACCATGGGTTCTTGAAGGGTCAATACGCCTGAAAGTCCATAAGTTGACAAAATGTTGGAAAATTCGAAATCTCGGTTTTGCTACAGTTAATTCGCATTTAAAAAAATCTGATAATGTAGACCAATGATGCAGACTGTAGCAATAGTACCAAATCCAAGTATTGCCAATTAAAAAAAGGAAAACTTTAGTAGTTGTATTGCTTTAACACTTTCTGGTCCAGGTGGCTTAAACGAAGTTATCTGAAACGGAACAAGGATACAAAGAGTACCTAAGACCTCAAATCAAATCCGAGGCGTTGATGATTCATGTCAACAGGCATTATTTCGCTGGGCTGGATTGGAGCAAGGGGCCCATCAAGTTAAAAATATAATTGGTCTCTCTGCGTAGGCCTCAGGCAGTATAGTGAGAAGATTTGTCTAAAACAGAAGATAGTGGGGTCACTGATATCATGTATATAAATACATTGCGTAAGAGAAGGGTAAAAATGGCCAGAAATGAATATGCATATAAATAAGATGCAGTAATCTACATGTAATAATAATAAATAATAATAATGTAACTTATATCGCGCCAAATCCACTCTGTGGAGTGCTCAAGGCGCGTGTAAACGGGAAAAACGATCAAGACTTGAAAAGGAATGTTTTGAGATGAGTTTTGAAAGAATCAGAAGATAAACATTTTTTGATGGGTAATAGTAGATTATTTTGGAAACGTGTTATCTGATTTATATTCAGTGGTATTTTTTGTTGTTATACCAAGTCTTCACTTGCTGAGTATGTAATATATAGAAACCACATAAAGAATTTACAATCATTTAATAGAACACATGCGAGAACTCTATATCGTAGTCTTAAATATGAGTTGACATTTTATTTGAACTGTAAAAGTATTAAAAGAGAAAATAACAATATGGTACAGAAATTAATTGAGATGCTGTAGACAACGAAAACAGATGTACTCATGAACAAACTAATGGGACGTTGCAATATTTTATTTGTTTATGATTGTATATGAGTTGAATTTGTTTATTTGAAGGAAAAGAAACAAAAAGGAATGTCAATTTGAATAATAAAGTTCCTCTGATTGAGGTTAAAGAGAAAAAAAAATACCAAGTCTTCACGACTTCATCTTATCAAATTATTGTCCTTCAATCATTGTCTTTCAAATTGACTCGACGAGTAAACAAAATCTTTGTCTTTCTCCAAGATTGGTCGTTGTTGATGATAAACCATTTTTTTTACAAGGCAGTGGTCATCGGTGTTGTATGTTCTATAAACGAATAGGCTCTACTTGTAACGATTCCTTTTCTGTTAAACGATCGTTCCTGGTTGCCTATTTAGTGAGAGACAAACACTTTTCCAGGAAAATATGAATGAATAATTCAGAATTAGTCAGATTAAGTTCTTTCTTTATGAAAAAATATTATAAATTATTTTATGTATATATTTAGCTTCATTATTAAGTTTCTGAATATACATGCATTAAATATATGCACTTTTGACACCATCCTTTCTTAGATTAAATGAGTAATCATCGAAAGCACGATTTACTGTGTGGACGCAAATGCTATCTGCTTAATGTACGCGACTAAACTTGTTGATTACACCACGGGTAAAAGCCTTCTCCACGAAGGACACGCCCTTCCACAACATGGCCGTATAAATCTATTAACACGAGGACTGCTTTGCTCTAAATCGTGTTACATCCTTCAGACTGCGTTCATACTTATTAATGTAATTGTTTTGGTGCACTCTGCCAGTCCGAGCCATTATAAAGTGCACGGACGTGATGATATTCTCTATGATGTGTAAAGTTTTACACGGAGAAAGTGTTTATATTGCATGAAGTTAAAGTGTAGTCCACCACGATGATTAGCTGATATTAATAAAAGCAGAAAATGTACCGAGAGAAATAGATGAGTGAAGTTTGAGCAATACCCGATTAAAATTAGGAAAAACAAAAGTTTTAAACTTTTTTGAAGTTGTCATCCGTGAAACACACATTGGCAACAGTGTGACGTATCTTGTGAGACCCTTCCAAATTTGCTCTGTACAGTAAATTTGATAAACTTCATTTTCTTATTTATTGAAGACGGAATAGATTTGTTTTATACAGAGGTTGTATATAAACATATATGCAATAATCATATGTAGGGTGCATGTGCAATTGAGAATTTTCTTTGGGGAATTATAAATTTCAGATTTTCTTTTTAAAGTGCAGAGCAAATGACAGGGAGGCTCGCAAGATACGTCACAGAAATGTTAGTGAGATTTTGATTGACTCCATCTTCAAAATTCATATATTTCTTATTTCTAATCGGATTTGGCTAAAAAATTGTACAGGTATGTTTCTCTCATTTTCTGCTTCTAGTAGAACCAACTTGATATATCAGGGTGGACTACCCCTTTAAAGAAGTTGGCGTCACCTGTGACTGGGAGGAGAAAAGCTAACTAAATCACTCACTGTGTCCGTCGTGTCTCCCCTCCCGATAAAACTAACTAGGGATTGGCAAAGATGGTGATTCACCTCGATAAACATGGATTCATTACGTCCTATCCGAGGGACGGAGTGTTTCCATTACCTTATGTCTTATGAAAGGGGGATAGACACGTTAACACACATTGCGTGATTCGGTCATCCACCTTGGTAGGATTCGAACCCACGAATCTGTGGTTCGACATGCATGTGCATTACTTACTGAGCCAACTCGCCTCCTGAAATATAGCGACAGAATATAAAATAGCGACACCAAATCCACTCGCTCGTCACTCGTCTGAGCAGTTCTTTAGTTCTTTATTTCCTGGGACAACGGATCATGTTCAATTCCACTTTGAGACATCTTAAGACATTCGAGGAAAGATGAATCATATTCCTTTAAAAAACAGAATATAGGAAATGATATATCGTGAGGATTTGAACCGAAAGATAGGAGAGATGATGTTTCTATTCTCAAAAACACATGCATTAACTCTACACATCCACCACCGATTCATATGATTCAAATAAGGTTAAAAAGATTTTGGTACATTCTTTTTCTTTCAGTTCTTCATCTTTTTGTTCACCACCTCTTGGAAATTCATGAATTGTACACTGGTCGTAATATACGTCATTTATTATGTTAAGTTATTATTTAAGTCCAGGGAGCACGGTAGTGAGTGGCTTTTATACTTCACTTTAAGTTGAAAAGTTGAGGGTTGGAATTCTTGACAAAGCATTTTACATCCCTTTTCGTGGTCCGAGTGTCAAGTAGGTACACGATAGGATCCATTAAAATTACAACACTCATAACTATTATCATTCAAGATTTCTTGTTGTGATTTTCACAATAAAATTTAATATATACACATTTCCATACAATAATCACTATTTGGTGGGTCTTGAAAGGAGTCTGATTATAACCTTGCACTCCCCCACAAGAGGGTAAAACAGAATAAATGATGAAATGATAAAGGGCATAAATCCAATAAAGCTTAAAATCAACAGTCATCTTTGTCTGGGTATGTGTGGAGTTGGGGAGGGGGGGGGGGTGTATACGTGATTCATGTACAATCTGTTGACTTATCGGTCGACATCGGTGACCAGTATTGTGTTCATAATTCAATTTATTATTAAAGTATTGTTGCATATAGTCTCCAGCTTACATAACTTTGAAGAAAAAAAAAAGCCTGTAAGATAGTTGTAAGCTTTCGTGGAAGTTCATTTTCTGCTAACATATTTGATAACATATTAGTTTTGAATTTGAGATGAATTGATGTTTACCCAATACGATATTAGCTCATTGGCCAGAAGAGTTTTCTTTCATAATAATTTTTATTGATGTCAACTCAAACATGTATTCTAACCACAAAAATTAAATTAAAACGACATTTAAAGGCCACGTTAATTAACGCAATACATTTCGGATGCCATTATCTATAGTCAGATTGCGACGAATTCCTTTTTTTAGATCTTCATGAAATAAACTCCCAGGAAATATGAAAATAATTTGACCTCGAGTAGAGGCCTTCAGGTTGCCTGTATCGGACAGACGATAGAATAACAAGGCTGGGCTATTTTAAGAAGACTCAATACAGCGCCTTTGTCCACAATGAATTACGTATCATTATACTCTGGCAAAGACATCCTATTGTCTTAGGGTATATCCCTTCAAATACAAATTAATATTGCTGAATTATCCAAATTGAGGCGAAAATGAAAGCATGTATGTTTAGTGTTTGTAAAGCAAGATTTTCAACGGGATGAATCATCTTCGAGAGACAGCCAAATTGATGAATGATTGCTTGTGATGTCTCAGTGGTATTAACAAAATGCTTTTCAATATAGGGAATGATAGGTTTAACCTCGACGCCAAATTATGTGGCTTTGTGAGTGACAAAGACAATAGAAACAGAATATTTTGACATTCCCTAATAGGGTTACAATTATTTTGTCCATGAACAATCATATCGTGTTTGTTGTCTAATATTATGCGACAATTAAATCAAAACGTGATTGTTTGTTTGCAATGACTCACTGACACAAATAAAATTCCCGTAAATCGAATTTAATCCATAATCCTCATCGTTTTATTTTGTGTGTCTTTAAGATGTATCATGGAAAAAAATAGAACATATACAAATAATGTTTGAGTTCTTTAAGTTCTCAATAGCAATATTATTGGATATTGTTTGATGTCGAAGTTGACCAATCAATTATTGTATTTAATCAATTTATTTTCTAAGGAAAATTCATTATATTTTCTTTCAGTATACATTCTGCATTCGATAAAAGTAATTTTGAGTTTTATTTTCTTGGGAAAATATTATTCTTTTGTCCATAACGAAAGCTCGCCCTACTCGTCCTTAATCATTTTATTCGGAATATCCTTGTATACTTTGATAGGAAAATCACCTTTTTATTCTAGATCTCAATCTGTTCATTATGTATTTTCCTCAAATCAATGCTAACATTTGCCATAGACTTGAATAATTTGTGTAATATGAATAAATACATACATAAATAAATAAATGACAATATAAAATGGGCTATTTCTCTGATGGGAGGGAATTTCGAGGTTGTCCAAGATGATGGCTACGTCATTGTCCTCGAATTGGTAGTCATATCATGGTCTGATACCAACACCCACGAGACCCCCATACCTGGAAATGGCGCGCAGACTAATTAGCAATTTTAGGTTTACACCTTCCCCATCGCTTCCTTTTCGAGTCGTCTATGTTAAGTATTGATTTACAATAGACGCCGTAAACTATCAGCTGACAGGCAACTGTTTGAGACACTAAGGGCTTGTAAATACATGATAATGTGGATGATGTGGTGATAATATAATTACCACATGACTGGCTTCATAGCGACAGACAAAGGCGCCATATTGATCTCCTTCTTGGGGTTTCCATACTGTTTTTTGTTTTAGAGACACCATCATCCAAGATTGTCGTTCATGTAATCGATAAGAGTTCATGTATTAATCGTGAAGTCTTATTTCTCTTATTTGTATGCATTAAATTTCTCCTCTTCTTTTCTCAAAACTCCAATTCTTTTAATAATGTAGAATCAAACATTTAAAAAACATCACTTACCCACAGAAGAAATCTAAAACAGAACTTTTTATTTTTGATGTGCTAACATACATCACAATCTAAATGACACAGTAATATACTGCAAAGGTCATCTGTTATGATGAATCAATAATAATATCATCTTTGTGATTTAATTGAACATTCATTACAGATCGAGTGATAGATATAGCTGTTTGATGGCTGATAACTGTAATACATGTTCGGTGAAACATTTGCAGTATCCCAAAATAGTTATTTTTTATCAACATTTAGATACGTCACATAGATATAGCTGTTTGATGGCGGATAACTAATTGAACATTCATTACAGATCGAGTAATAGATATAGCTGTTTGATGGCTGATAACTTTAATACATGTTCAATTAAACATGTGCTGTCTCAAAAAATTAATATTTTATCGAAATTCAATGAAGTCACAGAATCAAAGAAAAACAGTATAACTTTGTAAACAGTATTGCAAGGCTTTGTTTTATACAGCCATACGTACAGTAAACTTCGTTGTATCTATAGGCACTTAGAACACGTTAAGCTCTGAAATTAAAAAAGGTAGATAATACTGCTCAAACTGTAATTTCATTTTGTCATTTTGATTACGGGAGGATCTAAGTAATAACATTTAGCAACGGAAATAGATACTGAAAATCTTAATTAATGATAAAAACAACCGTGTGATAATCTATGGGTACTAGACACTAGACAGGTGTTACGGACGTCCCCTCTTCTCCTGCAGGATGTTCCTTCTAAATCGGGAGCACGGAAGTTTCAATCCTTGACCACACCACAACGCCATAAAAATAGACGCTAGACTTCGATGGATGCATGTTTACGTGAGCCGTCAACAACAGAGGCCTTGCTATAGTGGGAAGGTACTCATCATGTGCTTGAGTCGGTTCTATATGGTTAGAAGAAGTCCCGTGAAGCTTAATACCATTAACGTCACGGCCTGACACACCCCTTCGTGATATACTTATGACATGGCATCATGTCTGTAATGAAGGAATAGTGGGGATTAACTAATCAATAAGTTTGACGGCATTTTTAATCAAAGATGACATGCTCTGTAGAAACGTTTCCGATTGATGATAATCCTATTGTTCACATTATTCGACCTTTCATGCTACTTCCTGTTCCTGGACAGATTGAAAAAGTTCAGTGTTAACTTCAACAACACATATTTCCATGCTTTAGAAAAGAAAATGTGTTCACATAACAAAAACAAAATGTGTATTGGTCTTTAACACACTGCCCAACTGAATTTGAAATTCAAAATTTCAAAATAATATCTTAAAATAGATTTATGGACAATCATTGTTAGAATGTATCAATAGACCAGTCATGCTTTTATTTGTTACAATGACGTTACTTAAGTGTGACTATAACTGTTTAAGGAAAGTATACAAAATAAGCAACTTAATTTAGTGATATACCAACATTGGTTGTTGTATTCTAAAAGGGATTTGGTAACTTCGTCTCAGATTCTAAAAAAAAATCCTAGATTTAGCTCATGCTGCAATCATAATTATAATCCTTTAGGTCATACGTGAATCCCATGACTCTCACAAGCCAATCGCTTGTCTGATTATCAAGATATCTATGATTGGAATTAGAAATGTCAGAATTCGTTTTCCTAACGGTTTTCATAACACTACAGTCTAATGGAAAAAATTAGTATGGTAAAACCGGTCACTCAAAGATTCTTACTTTTTTAAGCACTTCGTGATCATTTTAAAGCGCAATTTCTGTAGGGCCTCTTTATTACACCATATCACAGACAATGATAATACGTAGGGCCATGCATCTCAGATTTAACATTGTTAAACGATGCCTTTAACCTTAATTTTTCAAGGGTAATTCCAATTTCCTTTGAACGAATTATGGGAATTATTTTACTCGTTCGTATGAATAAAACGGGCAACACTAATTGCATGAGCGGGGTGTGTGTTTGACATATTAAGATTAATAAAACTTGACCATTGCAAATTAGTTGAGACTGGTCGGTTTTCCGGAGACGTGGGAAGATTTTAAGATCAGCCATGCATGTGTCATAGTACTATATACATAAAAGAAAACACGTAATTATTACACTATTTTTGACAAAGCATTGTGTCTTTGACCTCTCGAAGCAACATCTTAAATGGTAGCGATATCCTGTCACATGTACTCCTTGATATCTTATTCAATTAACTTGCAATTAATCCAATTAAGGCAAATAATTAATCACGTTGTGTTATTAATCAAATATCTTTTATTTTTAAGTAAGCAGAAAAAAGGCCTTCGAGCATTGAGGAAACAAAAGAAAATTATTTAAAAGCGAACAAGAAGAAAGAAAGACTGCTACTGAACGAAAAACATTGAATGAGAAATGGAACATCTTAAGGTAAACAGTGATAATAAACATGAAAATTGAATGGATGAGGACCGGAGGGGTCCGCTCAGTTCGCATTTATGTGTGATTGACCGCCCTCGACTGCCATGGACTGCTCAATTGAGTTGTATATATTGTGTAATCTATATGCTATGTAATACAATTTGAAATACTGTGTATGATGTACATGTATCGAATGAATACAATATAATAATACTGCCCAAAAAATTCAAGGTACACCCTAAACAAAAAATAATAACAATTAAAAAAAACTTGCCCGTTAACTGGTCACTCCATTAGGGCAAGGATTCGGTTCCTCGCTCTCATCGACACAAATTAATCCGTTTCAATTATAGTTTCATGTAACATATTCGCAGTAGCAACAAGTGGGGTAGTTTTTTATATGGACACTGGTTATATTTTCATAAAAGGACCCTGTTTTAAAAGGAATTGAGGTTAAGTGTGAGGTCTTATTTAAGATTCGTGTATTCCAAACGCTTATCTAGTCCATTGTATGAACCTATTTTATTTTAATATTACAAGTTTCCGTCGGACGGGTGCACGGAAGATCCGCCAGGCCGACGGCACACGTGACCAAGAATTTTAACCTCCTGGACCCTGTTCTTTTCTGAGGGTCTCACAAGACCGACGGTCTATAAACTACTGTAGAGTTCCGCCTCGGGATACACCTTAAAGAGAGTCCACGAGATAAGGTACTCGTAATTTAAGGGAGATAACACGTGGATCTCTAGTCTTCTAGGCCTGGTTTGTGCTGGTCTTCAGTCGTTCCATTCAAAATTCGACCATGATCCTACTACATTGTAGGTCCCTTATCCTAGAGCACATACAATATGTATATTCCATAAATAGTACGTGTCTATATCACTTACACGTTTGTTATGTGTGATTCGTTTTTTTGGTAGGCCTTTGGAAATCTTTCAAAGCCGTGTCAAGGGAAAGAGGTTTTGACTCATCTAACCTTGATATGTATGCACACGTGTTTGTTAAAAGTTTACTAGGCAAGTCAGGCATCAGTCCTACTCTCAGTAATTTAGTACAGGAGAGAGCAGCTGAGGCACTCGGAGGGGACAAATATAGAGAAAATTATAACGCAATTATTACGTATGAGAGAAAGAGAGGAAAGACGGACAGAAGAGGGAAATATGGAAATGGGATTGAGGGAAAGAAGGGGAAGGGAGGGAGGGAGAGGGAGGGAGAGAGACAGAGAGAGAGAGAGAGAGAGATATTTATATATACGGTGTTAGCTAAGGGAATAATGGACAATACAGAGAGAAGGCTAATAGTTGCATAAAGAAATATCAAGTAGGCAAAAAAAAAGGCGATAAACAACAACAAAACAAACGATGATGACTGAGCCTACTCACTCACAACTTTTAAAATGCATTTGAAGATATTTCAGTAACATTCAACATTCTTTCTTACTGTGAGCGTACTACCGAAAATATGTCGTCAGTACATTCTCTTGCGCTTCCCCCAACATGGAAACTCGGGATTGTGATCATGACATACGTGACAATGTGTACTGCCTAACAACCATCATCATGCAGCGCTTCCTAAAATAGCTCATTCCTCCGAGAGGCCTCATGTCTTATTTTCTCTTCCGCTTTCTATTGAAGGAATTGTAACTCATTGTTTAATACCGCACGTACTAGCTATGCTCTTTGGCATTTCATAGTTAATGGAGAAGATTAAGTAAAACAATCTAAAGCTTTAGCAAAAGGGGGCTTACAGCGAGGCGTAAGGTAGTTAGTTGATGAAAAAGTATTAACTAATAGATATAATATTAGTCGTAGTAATAAGTGAAGTATCCCATTGATTTGTTAGAATATATTCAAAAGGGATTGTATTGATTAGGAATCCGTAAAAATAGTAGCAATAGTAGTAGCAGTAGCAGCTGCGGTAGTAGTAGTAGTGGTAGAAGTAGTATTAATAGTAGTAGTAGTAGTAGTATTAGTAGTAGTAGTAGAAGTAGTAGCAGCAGCATCAACAGTAGCAGTAGTAGTAGTTGAAGAAGAAACAGTAGTGGTGGTGGTGGTAGGAGGTTTATTAAAAGTATTGTGTATTTTTCATTGAAGAAGTTTGAGTGATAGAGGTTGGGGGGGGGGGGAGGGGGTAATAGTGTTTGACTACCGGTACCCAATTTAATTGATGGTACTAATGAGTGCAGGTAAATATAAGAAGAAACGATTGAAATACATATTTTCAGCAATAACTATAACTCCCATTGTTTTAAATTCATAATGATTATATCTGCTTCTCATTTTTATATCAAAAGTTTTAAAATCTGAAGGTGCCTATATCATTTACAACAAGTGCCGTATCATTTTATAATATCAAGAAATATTCCTAAACCAGAAAAAAGAAAAGAACTACAACTGTGATGTAACAGTTGCTTTCAATACTGTGTCATACATGGTGTAAATTTTGTCTAGTGCCCAGTGCATACATCGATTAAACAGGGTTGCGATGACCGTCTGCAATGCGTGTCAGTCAATATCAAACAGCATGGAAAAAACAGGATGGTTATAACCTTTCCTCCCATTAGAAGTAATAATAGTTGTTACTCATTTAGGAATATAATTTGAGTGGGCGGTCTAGGCTTGGCGACAGATGATCTCATTAAAGTATTAATCGCTTTTCAGACGGAGTGCTCCATACCGTCATGTGAGAGCATGATTTTGCGTGCACAGGGTGGGAAACGTTATCCCGGAAACTCAGGCTTGGTCCACGGGGAATGGAAACGAAAACCTGGGTTGAGACTAGGCTGAGAGATCTAATGCATCAGACTTCCACTTAGTCAGCTAAAGAGTGCCCTCAAGATGGCTCTAATTTCTTTTTAGAGTTTTACATCTTCCGCTTCTATTTATATAGAAAGTCTTAGAAATGGAAGGATAAGCACAGCACTTAACTTGAGAAAAGTTTCAAATCCCTCTCCCAATGCTTTTCCTTCAAGCAAACAGCAGGAACAACTAGGAATGGTAGGACTATTACATTATTACAACAGCATGAAGAAGATGACGATGAAGAACAAGAAGAAGAACAAAAAAAAGAACAAGAATAACAAGAAGAAGAAGAACAGCAACAACAACAACGAGGACAACAAATACTACTATTACTACTTCTACTACTTCTACTACTACTACTACTACTACTACTTCTACTAGTATAATTACTACTTTTACTACTACTAATACTACGATAACTTTTTCCACTACTTTAACCCGAAATACCCCGGTATTGTGGCCCCTGACTATCAAATACTAAAAAGTTGCTTGGAACAATGTTCTTGCAAAGATCGATAACGTGATAACAAAAGTGATTAGTTGAAATATAATATAAATCTATATCTAGATAATTTGTCATGACCAAGTGATTGAACATGTTTGTATCTTCAAAAGTCATTTCTAAAAGTGGCGATTTCTTCTGAAAAATGAATTCCCCAATCAAATAACTTCAAGACATTCTCTACGAGTTTCAAGTTCCTAATCCTGAGAGTTTTTATAGAGTTTTCCTTTCCAATTTGTGACAGACGTCATCTCATATTTAACTCCACTTGACCTAATAAATCTTTGAATCCGACAGATCTGAGTTAATTGAGAGAAATGTTAATACTTTGCGGTAAAGACTGGGGGAATTTACTAAATGACCTCTATAAGCTTTCATCCTTTAAACGAGCAGTAAAGCGTATACTTGTACATTTCTTTAATTAGTAAACCTGATATTCTTTAAGGTACTTTCTGTCGGGAAGTCAAATTCAAGTGGGAACAAAGAGAAATGGAAGTTTGAGAATTTCTAAGAACGAAATGTTGAACTTATCTAAGAAACGCGTGTATTCATTACGAGTAATTCAACGAAGAAACCTCATTACAAGATAACAAAGTTGTATTTGATTTTCTTGGACACATACATGTATCTATATATTCCTACTATATTATCCTGTCGGTGTATACACACATAAATTATTATACACAAATACTGGCCCCTTGAATGTGCAGTGTATTTGACCATGCATCTAATGATTACCCTTTTGTAATAGACTATAGGTGGTATATTTTTTTGATTGAATACTTGCTGTGATCAAGTGTCCATTTGGTCACATAATTCATCAGATATTCCGTTTAATTGCTCCTGGTGTGCATGAGTAGTACAGCAGTAACAACGAAGGCATAATTATTACCAAGATTTGATGTAATGAGAAAGTGAAAATGGTGAAAGGGAAGGTTTTTGGTATATATCAACTCATATTTTGCCGTCCACTACCCCTGTCTACATGGAGAGGTGGGGTTGGAGGAAGTCATATTGTTTGAGTGCCATAGTAATTGATCTTAATATGTCTACTTGTTAAGAATGTCGGTGTCAAAATCCAAGCTTATTAATACACCATTTGGAATAAACACAAATCTACACAACTATCAAAACAAATATTAAACAAGTAACAATTCTAAGATGTAAATAGCGATGTAGTTAGGAATATTCGATATAGGATTACCCCCAAAAGAGATATTATTAATCTACTCAAATATGAGAGGGACATGAAAAAAGATAGTGTTACTACATGAACATGTATCTCGGGAATAAAGTGCTGAATACAGTATCGAACGTAAAACAAGTCTGTATTGTCATGGCTATCTTGCATAGTTTAACCTGAGCCAAATAAACATAAATAAAAGTGCTTTCATAAGGTTTTTCGGAGTGATTACCCTGGTATGGATTAATACCAATGGGAAGATAAAGTCATCCGTTGATTTGAAAGTCACAGTCATATTGTTGACTACTATGACTAAAGAAGATTTAAGTTCATTTTTTCAAACCTCTTATGACTTTACTTACACAGACAGCTTAAAGGCTTAAAAGAAAAGAACATAAAACAGCCATCTTGATAATCAAAGTGTATTAGATAGTTGGAATGACCTCAAAACGAAAAGTAAAGAATACTATTCAAGATTGTTGCTAATTTTCTATACGAAGAAAAATAAGGTTTCAGCCCTTAGGAAGAATATATTTGGGTGGATATTTGCGATGCGATGACCTTGTTTAATTTATGTTTAGTTTGCCCCGACTATGATTTAGCTTTAGATTGACTAATACCCCTGTCACAATGGAGATATGGGCATGGAGGGGAGAAGTGAATTCGTGTCATTCTGTATGAAAATGATTGATTATATATGTCTTTTGACTTATTTTTTGTATATTTACCTAGTTTGTTTATTACTTTCTATTATGTTGACAAATGAGGAAATAAAATCAAACAAACACACAACAAATGTTATAATAGTTGAAAACTAATATATCTTTTAGGTATCATTCTATGTTTAAGAACATAGGAGTGTTAGAAAATAGGACCGTTTTTCCTTTTTGGAACCTGCATGACCTGTTTGTTTCCAACATCTAGTCGCATTTTAAACGGCTGGTAAGATTTTAAAAAAAACCTTAGATAGAATGAGCGATTAATATATTTTAATCGTAAAGGAAGAACAGATATAGCACATGAAGCTAATATCCGTTGTCCCTCTCTTCTAGACGAGGTCAAACTTAAAGGGCACAGGCTAAACCTCTAATACCGGAGTTGAAAGCATGTATCAAGGATTGTCAGGGGGTGGGGTATGGGGGGGGGGGGGTATCTTTTTCAGGAAGAGAGGTTTCGGTTATGAGTCGGGTTTAGGAAAAGAACAGAGTCTGGCTTAATTTGTTGCCTCACCCTCTTTTCTTTCCTTTAAAAAAAATGTTTTCCCTATTTCCATCTTGGTGCCGGCCATTTCGGCCGCTGTATCGGCCTATGGAGTTGCGTCACAAAACAGAGTTTGACACTTGACAACTGTATGCAAACTGTTCTACGTGCATTAACGCGATATCTTTTTTATTGATAGGCGAAAAGGAAAGAATGACTCATTATCGCTCATAGCCAGTTTGTTTTAATTTCTCCCCTTTTCCATACTCTTCAATCTTAACGTTTGAAAGGGGGAGGGGAAAGAATGGGGAAGGAGAATCAGCTTGAACAAACCACACTCATGTCCTTTGCAAGGAAATTCATTCACGTTTGCTTAGGGATGATAATAACATGGCCCGCAGGAAGTGTAGTATTGATTCTCTGGTGGCTACCCATGGTAAATCATTATTTTTCCTACTTATTATTTATCAAATGAATACCATAGCGCACTTCTGCATGGATATAAACATTCAATTTACATTGCAGAGTGTAGTCGTTTCCCATTTGTTCATTTATTTATTTTATTTCCAGTCAAGATGATAACATACAAAACATCACAAGGTTGACAAATGATATAACATAAACATAATGATATTTAGCACCAGCCAATGCCTGAGGATCACCTAAAAGAATTTTAAAATTCTGTCTAGAGGCTCTTCCATTTCATAATTCATAATTGTTCTAAGTGGATTAATTTTGTTGGCGGAAGGGGAGGTGTCAGTCCAATTCTATTTCACACCCGCCCACTCATTGATTCTGTTTGTGTGTGTAGTGGCATGTTTCACATTCAGCAGGGAAGTGATGTCATTCCCCCCTGAGGCTGAGATGAGTGATATCTCAGCTATAACGGGAACCTCCTCGGTCGGTGCGGTCGGTCAATCTTAATTACTTTAATATGTCTCTTTTTAAGATTGGCACGTTTATAGAGGAAATAATCCAATCCGGTTCGTCACATGTGCAACTTCGTCTTATGGTATCTCCTTAATGCAAGTAGAGGAAGATTGTGTCGTTAATGAGAGAGTAGTGTGGAAATGGGGGGAAATATCCCCGAATTGGCTCTAAAATACTGTCTAAATACACGTACATAGTAATAACAATTAACCCGATCATTGGATCCAATTGGTATATTCCGCACAGGATATTGCAAACGTTACGCTCCCTGCGGTGTATTCTGACCAGTCGCCAGTTTACAAGCGCACACATTTCAATGCAACCACATTAACACTTGTATTCCGTCGGGTACATATGTTACACCTGGGTGAGGAGAAATAATGTAGATAAAATACATTTCTAGACATTACGTGCAATCCTGGGGATCGAACCTACGACCCTCGAATCTCCATTCAACTACTCAACTACTACACCTTTGTTGTTATCATTATGATCATTGATATTAACCTTAAGTTCAAAATCAAAATGAATATTACCATTATTATGAATATTATCGTTATTATTATTACTTTTTGTTTTTGTTATTCTAGTCATCATTATCATTATTATCATTAATATCACTACTAATCCTACAACGACCTCTGCTACTAGTACTACTACTATCATAATTATTAATATCATAAGCATTAATAGGTCTTTTTAGACAAAATTATCCCCCGCCTATTATTATTAAGAAGATTGATTTGTAGACAAACCAATAACTTAAGTGCGAGCTTTGGGAAACTGTGCATGGGATCGGTGCTTAAATTACAACATAAAAAACGTGGAACTCTAACACAGGTAATCTCTAAAAGTAAATATGTTGCCAACATTCTGCATTTGAAGGCCTTATGATTAACTGGGAAGATAATTTGTGGTTTTCCTAATTAGATAAGAGTATATTAGACCGACCTATGATTATGAACACTGCCAGGATTTACATATCTTTCATCGATACAGGTGATGTATATATATAAGTTTCAATGTTTTTTTCCTTCTTTGGTTAAATGAATTACCACTGTGTGGGACGAGTGAATGATGTTTCTATTTAAACCCCTCATTAGATGTTTGGAAATTCAAGGATGATCGATTATATCTCTCTTGTCATGGCATAACCATCGCTATATTTAGTATTTTGAGAAATGATACCCCATTAGTTTTATATGTATCATATTACGTATTGTTACATCATAGTCAAAACCATGGCATGTCAATCTCTATCTCTATTTGTACTCCATTATACATGGAATGTGATTGATTTTATTTTTTGTATCAGCAAAATCATTTATATCAAATTAAATTGTGAATGCAGATTCATATAATAACCGAATAATTGTTTATGTTGAACTAAGACTTGTTCAACTCTGGCTGAAAAAGTGTAGGAAATGTTGTTTTTTAATCTTACATTCAGTGTCATATATATATAGGTTTTCCCGCCCAATTTCATCAGAGTTGCATCCGATTTAACGATGCGATCATTCAATTTCGAGCGAATTTGAATGATCACCGAGATCAACATTCAAAAAGCTAATTAGTTCATTCAATTTAATTGTATAAGCATGCGATTTCATGATTTTCTTACATAAACGTGTAAAAAGCGCGTTCAAATTAAAAATGCAAGTAAATGCATTCAATTTCGCTCCTGCACCGCCCTGATGAACGTTAGGGTATTCAAATTGACGAATAGGCAAGCATTTACAGCATTTGGGCAGTCTTTTTCTGTTACTGTTTATATTCTTTGCAATCTGCATCTCTTTGAATAAATTATGCAAACTTTATGTACCTTGAAATGGGACCTTTCCCTTATAGTGAAATATCTCATTCTTCTGACAAACCGTCATGCAAGCAAATTATGATTTATAAACCATTCTGTAAGTGTTATGTCCATACTGCTAGGAAATACAGTGAAACTTGGAGAGAAGATTAGAAAGAAAAGAAATATATAGAATATGATAAAAATAAACATTATGAAACTTTAAGAATGAAAATTAAGTTATATAATTAAAAACAGTGAAAAAAAAAAAAATGACGTGAAAAGATTGCGGTAAAAATTAAATAGAACTACAGAACTTGTTTGTGTTGATTTAATTTGAACGTTCAAAGTGCGAAGGTGTGTGCCTATAAATGAAATTGAAATTGGTATTAAGCACGAAATTGAACGTCTATCCAGCTTGCGCGAAATTGAATGACAACTTAGCGGCACTAAATTGAATGGATTTCTCTCTAAATTGAATGAAATAAAATTTAAAAGGAATGATATAAAAATTAAATTAAATGCTCAAAGAATGAACTCGAACCATGAGAGCAGAGAGTTAATGAAAACCGTTCGAACTTGAACGCCTATTCATGAAGTCGAATGCAACTCTGATCAAATTGGGCGGGAAAACCTATATATATATATATATATATATTTATATATGTTTGTGTGTGTGTATGTGTGCCTTGCAGAGAATAACCCAATTATAAACTGTCTGTGCCTGCACTGCCAACACTTGCGGAGGCCTCATAAAATATCTCATTATGACTCAAAGCTATAAAAAATCGATAACAATTCATTCACTTCAAACAAATTATATTTACAAACGTACATGACTGTATTAGTTTAGTCAATTAGATTAAACGGAAGTGTTATTCAGGGAAGAGGGGCGGAAAAGGGATTACGGGAGAGTTAACTGTTTTTTTTTTTTACTGAATGGTCGTTAAACTGCTACCTCGTTCTACAAAACATTGTTATTTGTTTTTCTCAAAGCGCTTGATTTTTACCCAAAAAATGTTTTGCTGGTGGCATCAAACTCGAGACAGCTAAAAATTCATATTACTACATCATTCAGCTCAGTTTCATTCCTCAATCAGTTCTCCTGGAAAATTAGCCCTTCCGATGTTTTATATATATTTTTTCAAGGTCAACAAAACTATATTTAAAAACCCAAAATAGGCTTATTTCATCACTTTACCTTTCGATTTATTAAAGATACACCACGCATAAAGTTAAAAAAAGGTTTTACATGTAATTCAACAATTTTTGATGCTGTACGTGATTATTGACGTAAAATATTCAATCATATAAAATGTATGTATTTTAATGATTCGTCAATTTTCCTCTGCATTATGTAACTATTTAAATATTAAAATATTTCAATAATTAAGTATCATTTACCAATTTTGACATCGAAATTAATACACATTAAATGTTATCTTCGTAATGGTAGGTTGTAGACGCCTTATCGAGAAGGTGGGAAGCGTCAATTAAACGTGTATCCTCCTAAATCACAGCATAGTGATCATCCATCCGAATGTAACTCTGCTAATGAACCAATGTGTCAGAGACAATTATAGTTCGGGAACCTCCCCAATTTCAAACAGACAGGATCTTGAAGGTTTCGTGTTTAAACATTCATGGATCATAAATTGAATATTTCACACCGTTAGATATTCGATAATTCCAAAACATGTAGGTAAACAACGGACGATGACAACCTTGTATACAGCTTTTAATCAAATTATGAATTTAAGATTATAAAAATGAATAAAGAATTTAAGATGATCATAATATACCAAATGGTAATAGACGTACTGTTGATCTTATTGAAATTTCTAGTCGTATGTAGAAAAAAACTACCCAAATTGGAAATCGACAACATCAACTTTAAAGTTTTATTCCTGCTTCTCATTCGTTTGGGACTCTTGTTTTATCTGAATTTTGGTCAGTTGTTTAAAGAGGGTTGAAAGTTTTGTGTAGGGCCAATGGATGTAGGACCTACAAGACTTTAGAAGAATGCGACGTAGGAACATTTACGAATATTTTTCTCCTTATCCTTTAGATTTTCCGAGGTCTAACTAAAATAGGAAGTGACACATCAATCATGTCAACCTTAATACATGAGATATTAACGAGATGGGGAACTTATTATGAAGGGGAAGCCATTGCAAGGATACTTTTAAAGGTCCTTTGTCGATCTTAACTTGGGTATATAGTTTAATCGAGAAGAAAGTGTGAGATGTCATGCAGAGACAGTCGGTGAATATATCGTTTAACTAAGTCGTGTTACTAGTCAATATATTTGAGATTTATTTAAAATTCCGGGTTAAACAAACCAGGTATCATAAATTGATGAACACCAACGGTAAATGCCAATTAAATAAAAAGCCAAAGTTCTGAAATAATTAGAATGAAATTATAATCTTTATTTCTTTCTTTTTACTTTCCATATATCTTTAAGCTCCTCTATAGACCATGTCTAAATCACAGGGACAGTTTCTTGTCATTATAATGCTATATATTCATTCCAGAGTGGCATGGTGTCGGAAAAAGAGCACTACTGAATTGGGAGAGTCTGAAAAGAAAATAGAACAAGTTAACGTTTGATAAACACAGCAGTACATAGTTGGCCAACAAGCGAATAATTTTATATTTATTTATTCCACCTACTTTGGAATCGAAATATAAATTTTGTGCCTCAAATATCATTCTACGTACATGTGTTTGGCACTACATGTGTTTGGCACTAGGCCTATATACTTTTTAGAAGGAAAATTAAAGATTAAATTATCTACTTGGACCACTTCAAGTTCATATGTAAATAATACACGATATCGTTCATTATCTCGACGGTCAAATACATTTATTAAGTTTACAAATATGAAACTATTCAATATTCTTCTCAAAACTTTCAAAATAACTGTATTAAATGTGCTTGGCACAGATCTCAAAGTTAAACGTCTATGAAAAGTTAACAAAAACAACAAATTAGCGACTCTTTTTCTGGGACCCTTAATATTTCGAAGGTCACATAAGATATATGGAGACATTATTCAACCTGATAACGCTACCGAATGGATATGTGATATACCACTCCACCTCGCAAAATGATTAGTATAACCGGAAAAGGACAATTAAATGGATATTGGTTACATGCTTTGACCTTAACCTTTGGTATGTAATGAATAACTGCCATGCCATGGTCAGTGAGGCACTCGGTGCAGTAGCAAATGCTTGAGGATTAACCTTAAATAGTCCAACATTCAAATCTAGGGCACCACATTAGTGCTCCAGATTATAAAAACGGGGCTGGGATAATTCACGCGGCTCAAGTATTATCTATAAATATGGGCAGGAAGATTATAACCCAAATAAAACGTCCCTGTTGAATAATGGTCAAGTATTAAAACAAATTGATGATTTATGAATTGGGTTTATCAGGAATTCATTTTTATTTGATATATGAATATAAAAACATGTTGTCAACTCAGGTATAGTGAACAAAGACAAAATTTTATTGTTTAGCTTCTTTCATAAACTTTGACTTTGTTAAACGTATCCAGAGAAATTGTAGTTGGAAGCGGTGTTGTGGAAGAAAGACGGAATAACAAATAAACTTTTCAAAGAACAGACCTGTTTTCTTTTTATAGACAGAACCTTGTATATCTCATTCAGAAACACCTTTCGATACAAATTTTCTTTTAATGACATCAATATTGGTATCAAGGATTATGAGGTTATTTTTAGAACTTTGGACTTTTTGCCAAGAAGGAAATTATACTTTACTCAAATAAATTGCTATATAAAACACGGCAATGCCCTAGCCAGGATTTATATGGCAAAGTCTCAAAGAAATTTGTGTTTGTTTTGGCAAAACCTGGCACCCGTGCGGACTATTTCTTAGCAATTGGTTCACTGTCCTTTTAATGCTTTTTTAATCTTTTAAAATATATATGCTTACTTTTTAACCAGATCTCATCTTTTAGCATCTTATGGAAATATCTCGAAAAATTAGAAGCAAAAATTGCTTCCGAAATAGTTTGTACCTAATTAGGCTCCTTTATAGAGAGAGGAAGGTGGCGACAGACTGAAGAATAAACGACGACGACTAATAGTCCCTCGCATTCTTTCCTCTGATAATAAGACAAACATCCTATGATTTAGTTAACCCTTAGCGATATGCAGGGATTAATTATGAATAGTACCTTGTTTACGTTTTCTTGACAGGTGTTAACTTTTTGGTCTTCACTTCATTTATTTTCTTTTTCTTTCAGGTAAACAATGGATCCACGTTGTCGACTTTGCGGATATGTTCTTTCCCAAGATCCTGGACAAGTTCGATTCACCACGCCCTGTCACGGATATCGCCGAGTGCGGGCGCTATGTAGCATGGGCTGTGGAAGGTCAGGAGATTACAGACAGTGGATCGGTAGTTCTCTATGATAAGTTCTCACGGGTCGATCGGAAGTGGAACAGAAATTGTGAATTTATAGGTAAGGGATGATTTCATCACTTTTCTTCCTTTCTTCCTTTCTCCTCTTTTCTCATTTCTCAGTTGTCTTTTCCTGACCCTTTTCTTCTTTTTTCTTTGTCACAGTATTATTTTTGTTCTTTTCTCCTCTTCTTCTTCTTCTTCTCCTTCTTCTTCTTCTTCTTCTTCTTCTTCTTCGTCTTCTTCTTCTCCTTCTTCTTCCTGTTTCGTCTTCGTCTTCATCTTCTTCATCTTCTTTCCCTTCTTTGAGGATCCCCCACTGGCATGCATACTTTAATGTGCTTTTGTACTGTATCATAGGTTTTCATTCGATATCCATCAAGGCCTCAATGAATACTTCGACTCTGTATATAAAACATCGTGTTTTTCTATTTAAGTAAATCATTTGGAAATCACGTAACTCTTATGAATTTTTTTATTATTAATTTTTTTTTTTACAAAAAGAGACCTTAAAATAAAAGAATAAAGATATCAAAAACACCCCCAGGTTGAAACCAAGAATTTCCCATCTCTCAAACTGTTATGAAATAGCGAAACAGGTGGTTTGTATTGGATAGATTTAAACGAAAGCTGTCTAAAATAATTGTTTGTTTTATATAACTTTCAGTCCTCTTGACATCTTGACATATAGTCAATTAGATGCTTTTATAAGACGATGAAGCAGATCCTAATCAAATGATTGGTTGAGAGCTTACACGTGACCAGGCATTTATTTTGCCTAACATGTAATTTTACCAATGACCGGTCATTAGTAAATGCTAATGACCAGTTATTAGTAAAATCATGTTATAAAACATCTCTTTATAAAACAAATATAACACAACATTTTGTTCGGGCGTTAGTAAAATTTCCCAAACTCGGTACCTTTGAAACAGTCCAATTACCCTCGGCTATCGCCTCAGGCGTGTTAGACTGATCAGAAGGTACCCTCTGTGGGTAATTCTTACTAATGCCCTCACTGCTGTGTATTCTTTTTATACTATTCATCCTTTGATCCTATTAGCAACAATTACCAAATAGTAATGCCCATATTAGAATACCATATGGCCTACCCTCCCGAAATGAAAACAGAGACCACTCTTGTTTTTACACAATAAGATTTAAAAATGCCTCAGATAGTATTTTAACCTTTATACCAGGAAATGGGGATGGTGTAGATTTTACTAACGTGATTTTTCTAACGTGATTTGTCATTTTCATAAATTTTACAGTTGGATCCAGGCCAAAGAGCATCAGATTCACGAAGGATTGTTCCACCATCGTTGTTGCTAACGAAGGAGTTGCTGATGTAGCCGGTACAGGAAGTGCTTCACAATGGGTTAATCCCGAAGGTACAGTCAGCATCATTAGGTTGTATGGCAGAATGCATCAAAGACAAGGCCAAGGACAAGGAGGAGGAGGAAATGGCGGAAACAACTGGGGGAACCAAGGAACAAACCAGAATAATTGGGGTAACGCAGGCGGGAGAGGACAATGGGGAAACAATGGTCAAGGTGGACCACCCAATGGAGGACCAAACAACGGTCAACCTGATTGGAATAACAGAGGAGGCAATGGATGGAATAATAATGGACAGAATCAGGGACCCAATCAGGGACCCAATGGGGGTGGCCCGAATGGGGGAGGAAGAGGCTGGAATAACCAGGGTCCAAACCAAGGGGGAAATGGTCCCAATCAAGGACCAAACACAGGTGGACAGGGATGGAACAACCAAGGCCCAAACCAAGGCCCAAACCAGGGCCCAAACCAGGGCCCAAACCAAGGACCAAACCAAGGACCGAATAGAGGAGGAACTGGATGGAACAACCAAGGCCCAAACCAAGGAGGTAGGGTACCAAACCAAGGGCCAAACGGAGGTGGAGGTAATGGCTGGAACAACCAGGGACCAAATCAAGGAGGACGGGGTCCCAATCAAGGACCAAACACAGGAGGACAGGGATGGAACAATCAAGGCCCAAACCAAGGCCCCAACCAAGGCCCTAACCAAGGACCAAATAGAGGAGGAACTGGATGGAACAACCAAGGCCCAAACCAAGGAGGTAGGGTACCAAACCAAGGGCCGAACGGAGGTGGAGGTAATGGCTGGAACAACCAAGGTCCAAATCAAGGAGGTAGAGTACCCAATCAGGGTCCAAATCAAGGAGGTAGAGTACCCACTCAAGGTCCAAATAGAGGAGGAACTGGGTGGAACAACCAAGGAAACAACCAGGGACCAAACCAAGGCCCAAACCAAGGCCCAAACCAAGGACCAAATAGAGGAGGAACTGGATGGAACAACCAAGGCCCAAACCAAGGAGGTAGAGTACCCAATCAGGGTCCTAATCAAGGCGGTAGAGTACCCAATCAGGGTCCAAATCAAGGCGGTAGGGTACCCACTCAAGGTCCAAATAGAGGAGGAACTGGGTGGAACAACCAAGGAAACAATCAGGGACCAAACCAAGGCCCAAACCAAGGGCCAAACCAAGGACCAAATAGAGGAGGAACTGGATGGAACAACCAAGGCCCAAACCAAGGAGGTAGAGTACCCACTCAAGGTCCAAATAGAGGAGGAACTGGGTGGAACAACCAAGGAAACAACCAGGGACCAAACCAAGGCCCAAACCAAGGCCCAAATAGAGGAGGAACTGGATGGAACAACCAGGGACCTCAAGGAGGAGGTGCCAGAGGAAATCCACAGATTCCTAATCATGGAGGGCCCAATCAAGGACCAAACGCAGGGGGAACCGGGTGGAACAGAGGGCAGACCAATACACCTAATGCTAGAGGAAGAGCTCCACCAAACAACCCCCCTAATAATCCTGGACAGGGCCCGTGGCAGATCCAACATGTGCTTGGCCACCTTATCCGACAGGTAAATGTTATATCCCTTTAAAAATGTCTTCGTGTTTTTATAAAGACTAAACATTATCCTCTTTTCCTTTTCAGAATCAGAGCTGTAAATATCTCCTTGATTCAATCACTCAATAATCATGATGAATCTAAAAACGGTTATCACATTTCGGATACTGCTTCCAAATTATTTATTGTGGCTTTTTAATTTCCTTTGATAAGTGGGTCAGACGGATTGTATTTGGTTCAAAAGAAAATTTGCAAGTTCGCAATCTGTTCTAAGTTTGTTTTAATTGTGGACAAGGGCGGAGACGTTCGCGTAAATTTGGAAGTTTCTTTTTTTAATCACCTTGCGATCTAAGGCAAATCCTCTCGAAAAGAATTTTACTCTCCATGTGTACATAATAGACCCCATTATTGCAAATATAGTCTAAATCATGGAATATGTCAATATAAGCATATAAATGAATAAGCAGATTATTTTTGCCTCACATAGAAACGACAATATCCTCCACCACCACAAACACCAAACTGGCAGCCACAAACACCGCAGTGGCAACCACAGACACCGCAGTGGCAACCACAGACACCAAGATGGCAACCACCTCAAAGACCAACCTTTCCCCAGACCCCAGCCAGAGGTCCAGGCGGCGGAGGTCGCGGTATGAACCCTCCCAACAGTGGACCAGGATTCAATCCAGGACAAGGTCAGGGACAGACACAATGGCAAAGACCAGGACAAAGACCTGGACAGAGACCTGGACAGAGGCCAGGCCAGTTTCCCCAGGTCCCTGGGCGAGGGAATACACGAGATCAGAATCCGCAAGGGCAGAACCCAAATGGACAGAGCCCTCAAGGAGGAGTGACAACAAGCAGAGGTACCTGTTCTGGTGGTGGAAACTTTAACCCAACCGTTACAACATTGGATTTCACCAAATTTAACGCAAGGTGGGTACATCAATTATTCTAGGAGGCTTCAATAAAAACAACTCTTTTAGACACTTACTCAGTTATTTCATTATCCATGCGGTTATCAAGAACCTTTTTTAAATTATGAAAAATACATTTTTAAATTGAGATTTTCCCCAGATGCAAATCTGGTGCAAAAGATGTTTGTGAATAAGAGTTTTACATAATTGAATTTTACAAACATTTCGATCTTCGGAATATTGTTCTGTTATATTTGTTAGCATAAGATTTATAACTCTTTATCTTTTATTTCGAGTTTTGTGTCAGTTAAAGTTAGTGTATCCCTTTTGCAACCAACATCCAATTCTGTAGAACTTTGCAGGAATTATGAATATGTCACGTATTTCTTATCGGTGAAATTTAAACGTTAGTAGCTAGGGTCCTGGTATTCAAATTATGCAGGTAAACCCGATTACTGTTTAGACTTCACTGTCAGACACTATTGAGTGAATGACTGACTTATTTTTTTCTTTAGTAATAACATACATAAAATGAGCTGTAATGGGTATGTGAGCATTTGTCTACATCAATAACCCCTTCGTGTTGAAAGCCAAATTAAACTGATTTTATCTTTGCGTAGCATAAAACAAACGACCACTTGGTACAAGGGTTTGAAAATCAGACTAATAAATTAAACGATCGCGATCGCTAAATTCGATTCGACAAGTAACGGTTGGTATTTTCCCACAAACAGACATTGTTTTGGCATGAAGATGGTACATTGTACCTTTAACACTGCCCCAGGTATAGAGTCATTCAGATCATTTGCATTAACACGATTCAAATTTAGCAAGAAAAAGAGCATTCATTTCAGGCAACGTAAACATATTATGCAGGGTTTGTGAGGATTTTTCAGAATATTGTCGTAGGGTTTGCATCCCAACACATTGAAAGAGCTAAAAACTTGCCTCAGCATAAAGGTGAGCATGGTACGTGACGTTTCTTATATGTTATTTTCAATGTAAGTCAATTGATGTTTTTACCTGTTAGAGAATAACCTTTGAAGAAAAAACTAGGATCTATCCGTCTTGGATCATTACCATGAAAATCGTCACAATCTTGGGGGGAGGGGGAGGGGGGGGGGGGTCATCATAACTTTTCCCAATTCCCTACACAGTAATTTGTACATTTATGTTTTTCTCATTCGTTAGGTACATGTTAGTCTGAGAAGTAGTCGTCCTATGACCAATATTAACATTAGGTTCATGCATTAGATGTCGGACGTATTACTGCATAAAGTGAATTATAGATGGTTGGTAGTATTAATTACTAGTTCTTACTCGTATATTTATATATATATTTGAAATTTTTTGTCGTTTCAGGGCTGATTGGTTCAAGTCTCAGCTAGTTCGACAGCCATACACTGGTCAGATGGGTGACAAGCAACTGAATACATTCTCACAAGGTCTTGAACCTGAGTACGTGACATTTGACTCCATGGAAACCACTGCATATGTTAGTCTTCAGGTAAGTCATTAAATACATTTTTTTTTAAAAACCTTTGGCCATAGGCTTATGATGTTAGGGTGAAGCACCCCCCTTCCCGGCAATGGGTATCTTAAGTTTTTTTTAAATGTATTTGTGTGTTTATTCAATTTTCAATCATATAAAAATTACATATTTACAAGTCATTGGTAATAATTAGACAAACAAACAAACACAAAACCAATATGTATAAGAACAAATAACAATAATGAAAGGACAAGAAATTTATACAAACCATTACAGTAAAGAAAGACCTTGAATTTACCCAAAACATCCATCACTGGCGCACACGAACATGGTCTTAAGTAGTTTTAATTTTTTAAGATTCTCTACAAACAAAAAAAAAAAAAAAAAAAAAAAAATTCTAAACTGCATAGTTGGTATTAGTAATGTCACCACACCGTCAGTTTCTGTGGAATCAAGGTGAAAAAAACATCCTGCATTGTATATGCGCCCCTGAGGGATACTTTGTATACACTGTACACATAGAAATCATAATTTGAACTACAGTGCATAAAGCGAAGTGGGTATTTTAAATTGTTCATAACATGTAGAATATATTTTAAAACTATCGTTACACAGCAGCGGATAAACAAGGAAAGCCCGTTACAAAAGTTTGTAGGACAATATTCTGGGACAACTACTGTGTGAGCTCTCAACCGGTGGACAATATATAGACCCCTATCCTAATTTCTTCCTAGTGAAACCTTTATAGGACAACTACCATCAGGACAACTACTCCCAAATTTAAATATCCTGGGGTTAACGAAAATAGGAGCATGTTGTATAGGGGTTCTCTAATGTTCATTAAAATAATGTTTATGTGAGCAGTTGGGCGGGTAATCGACTCAGAGATAGTTTGAAAAGAGAATTTGAAAAATAGAGTAGAACGGAACGCAGTTTGAAAAGAGAATTTGAAAAATAGAGTAGAACGGAACTTAATGAATAATTTCTTTTGAAAGTATGGCATCTGTGAATATAAATTGATTCTTTTTTTGTTCTTACAGGAAAATAACGCCATTGCGAGTGTTGATCTGTTTGCCAATGAAATCACAGGCATCCATCCTCTTGGCGCCAAGCAATGGAAAAGATATGATCTGGATCCTAGTCCTGGCAATGGTGAGAACCAAAGACAAGGCATTAGATGCATCCCCCTCAAACAAAGTCCGTCGGCATAGATGTCATTATGAGGAATTACCTTAACCCTGGCCCCGTCTTATAAAGACTTTATATTAAGCACAACTTATTTACGATTGATATCAATCGCATGAAAGTACATACGAGATAGGCGACTACAATGGTGCGATTGATTGGAGGACTTGCGATAGATTTGGATATCTCAATACCTTTATAAGAGGGGGCCCCGGTCTGCAGTTTCCAAAGTTTGAGGATTTATTTATTCACTTCTTCTTTGGGAAATCATACGACTCTTTTTAATGTTACTTGGCAAGTGCCGTTTTCCCGCATTAGAACCGCTTGTCAATTTTGTCCGTCACCCCTGCCCTTTGCTTACGAGTTTGTTATAGCAATTCCCTTTTTATAGTGCCAGTCATGTAGCCTGAACATGTTAGTGTGGCAGGTTTCGGTTTTTAACAAATTCTTCAAAATTTAAGATTTTCAATAGTTCATATAATTATATAACCCGAAAATTAATAATCTGCATAATGTGAGGATGATGATGGTGACGATGATGGTGATAAAGCTTTTATAACAATTAATCAGAGCCAAAATAACATTAAAACCTTTTCATCCTGGCTTGTTAGACATATTTTGATTGAAAAAACAATATGGATTCGTTCTTCTGTTCTTTGCCTCCAGCTCGAGGTTTCCAGAAGTATGACATCGAAAGCTTCCGTCAGCCCGATGCGATTGAGTCGTACACGGCATCCAATGGAGAGACTTATATCGTGACAGCAAACGAGGGCAAGCAGCTTGAATACACATGTAATCTCAACGCCTGTCCACCGGGTGGTGGAGAGTTCGTCGAGTTCGAAAAGGGAGACGAGTTCCCAGAAGGTATCTATAGTTGATAGTTAAATAGTTTGGAAGAACATCATTAAAGAAATGAACCCCGGCTTTTATAAATTACGTTCAATTTTCTTTACAAATCAAGAGCAGGAAAAACTAGGTTCATATTCATGTGTCTCCTAATAGGTGGATACTAACAGAGAAATGTCAATACTGTTATATCGTCTGAGAATTTAAAATAGCCTTCAACATACAAACCATTAGATATGATTAAATGCATAATCCACCGGTCTTAGTTAAAAAGATTAGTGTGGCCCAACCTTACTGCTCGCCTTAATAGCTTATTAGCAATTATGTATGAATTATTGAGTACCGCTGTTCAGTACTTAATGTAACAAAATAATATCGTATCAAAAGTCAGAATGATCGGTTAAATTCGAAGGTAAAAAAGTAAAATTTATATTTTGCACTATTTTTATATCATGAAGGTGGAACACGTCTGTTGATAAATGTCGGACCTATTAGGACTACTTTGTAAAGCGCATAAGGTTGTCCGGCTGGAGGTTTAATCATGATATGTGTTGTGTAAGGACGATAGTCGTCAAACTAACGGTCTATTTTTCTATATTCCTAGATTACTGGTTAACTGCAAAGCTACTTGAAAGGGTTAGCAATGCTGAAATGTTAGACGCGTTCAGGTTAGGTAAGTCTTCTCATTTTTCACATCATTTCTCCTTGCCTTTTACTTTATCATGTTGATAAAGATTATGGGCCAAATGATTGTGAACTATGTGATTTGGTGGTTAGAAATCTGGTTCTAGGACACCTACACCCTGGACATCCACCCCCGGATAACCACCCCCAGTCATCTACCCCCTAGAGCAACCACTTATAGACGACTACCCATCGGGGCAACTACCCCCGGACAACTACCCCAGACACTTACCCCCTAGAACAACTACCCCGCACAACTATCCTAGGGGGTAGTTGTCTGTGGGTAGTTGTCCGGGGTAGTTGTCCGGAGGTTAGTTGTCCTAGGGGGTAGTTGACTGGGGTAGTTATCCGGGGGGGGGGTGGATGTCCAGGAGGTAGGTGTCCGGATACGTAAAAAACTGTGTACTCATCTGTTGCCTCAAACAAAAAAACAGGCTTACTTCGTTTACAGGGTCATTGCGTCAGGTTTTTTGGTTTCGGGTTACATGAACTTTTGTGAAAACATAGCACCATAATCACGAAAGGTCGGGTACTTCACGTTGTCGGGTTACAGGATATTTTATGACATCATGCCCCCATATTAACGGAAGGTATGGGTAAACTGAAAGCAGATAATCACAATTCTTTCCAAATATGGTCCTTGAGATAGGGCTAACCTTTTTACTTCTACATTTGTGAAAACATATCCATACAATCAAACAATAACTAATTGTCAATCAGTGGCATTTTGTCAAGCTCTTGGGATTATTTATCTCGGATAAAGACGCGAGTTTTCGTAGATTTGCTGCAGATTTACAAGAACGTATTCGGTAAACTGACAAGAGGGGTATAAACGTTTCACCCCGTATCAAGACGATTACCCTCTTGTCCGTGGGCGGTACTTTTGTCGTAGAACCCTTTTAATCTACGATTCGGGATATAGGACATGATTATTCACGATTGTTCGTTGAACCCCACACGACGCGGAGATCCGATGGAACGAAGTAAGCCAACAAGACATGTACAGCGGTGTTTGTCTTTCCCAGATTGGATTAATTTCTATCAGGAAGGGAGAAATTCCTGTTCGCCTAGGCCAAGGCCATTGTACTATTTTAGTCCCATTGTATAAATGTTAAATTGCCGACAATTTCAGTTTCAAAGCACTGTCCTTGCCAAGTTGTCAAAGCAAATGAAGAGATATAAGGTGATGGTGATTTTAATATCAACGATAGTGGAGTCTGCTCTTGTCTGTCGCATTGTCACTCATGACGCTGCTTTATTTGAATGTTTGATTATTTGAATATTTTGATAGTGTACAGAATAAATTGACTAATTCTAATCGACGGTTCAAATACGTAAGTCATCAATACTTAACAAATGTTATTGATATTTACTTTGATCTACTCCTTTTTCCCGATTTAACCCAGGCAATCTTGAGTTCAGTCGTATTGATGGACGCAGTACTGAACAACCCCTGAAGCACGATGACGTGTATTTCTACGGAGGACGTGGTATCTCGGCCTACCGCGTAGACAGACAGACCGGCAACCTGACCCTGGCTTGGGACAGTGGTGACATTATCGAGAAGGCTACAGCTAAGTACCTTCCTAAAATGCACAATGGTAACAACAGGGTAGGAGATCCTAGTCTTACCATGGCTAGCACATTCGACTCACAGTCAGACAAAATGGTGCGTATTTCCCGATTCTCGGACAACCCCCTGTACTACCACACCTGGGAGGTGTTTCACAAAGACTAAGATTGACTTTACACTGGATCTAACGTTGGCATGCCGATCATGTCACTGTTGCTCTCCCCATTTACTGGCATTGGTCCCTCAAGGGACGTACAAATCGAAGTCACAAATCCACAGAGTTTACATTTTCTGGTTGTTCATTATTGAAGGAAAAATATTATCTAAAGATCATAATTGAGAGACCAATGACAGCAACCAGTGGCATGAATGGCCTGTCGTAGTTAAGTCCAACTTAAAGTCGATCTTAGTCTTTGTGAAACGGGTCCCTGGACAATTTTTCCTGGACATAATATGACTAGAACGGAAATGACAACAATGATAAAAATAATATTAATCATACAAATAAAAGTAGATGATAATAATAATAATAATAATTGTAATACTACTACTACTACTAATAATAATCATCATTATACTCATAACAGTAATGGTAGTAATATTGATAATAACTAATAATGATGTTAATAATGATATGAATAATGAAAGTGATAATGATAATAATCGTACTGCTAATAATAGTGATATAAAAGTAATAATGATGATGATAATGATAGCTATTTCTTATAGATTGAAGCACTTTACAGTGTATCGACCATAGCGCCTATAGAAATATTATTGTGATGATTATTATCTGATCACTGGACTTAATTACAATTTTGAATCTAGGGTAGTACGAGCAAGCCCGATAACTAACCCAGGGAGTAGATGTCTCAGTGGTGGCAGGTTTCTGGGGATTGTAGTTCGGGGATAATTAACTGATATAATATTATCAAATTTTCATACAAGTGAAAACGAGGAGGGGACCGAAACCGTAAAAAAAGCATTTTAAGGTCTTATATTTGAGACCTATATTCTGTTTTCACTGATGTGTGGTTACATTTCGATGTCTTATTTCTATAACTCTAAAGATTTGGGGGAAATTCCGTTATAAAAAGAAATCGTCACCCCGGTCACTTTATTACTTGACTTCACTTGAAAACAAAACCTTTGTTCCCCTTTTTCCTCATTCACCGCCGATTTTTACTTCTTTATATTTTCATCATTGTCTTCTTTTTCTCTTTCCATCATAATCTCCAGGGTCCTGAATGTGAATCCATTGAAATTGGCGACGTCCAGGGCACAAAACTCATCTTCGTTGGTATTGACAGGATCAGTGCTATCGCCCTCTTCAGCGTCCCACCAGATGGAAATCTACCGATATTCGAGTCAATTCACAGAGATGGCCATATTGATAAATCTTTCTCGGAGCTTTACAGGACAAAGGAATTCGGAGATTCTGATCCAGAGTCTATAACGTAAGTAGGAATTATTCGATAATTTTTAATAAACACTTAAACTACTTCCTATGGCAGGAAAATGAATTTTCAAAACGGTTCCTCAGTGTAAGTCTTTAAACATATTGATAGTAAAAATTAATTGTAGAATATGCAATTCTAAATTAATGCTTTCTTCCTAACAGAATGATACGCCAACAGGATTGTAAGAACAAACAAACGGTTAAATCTTTACTAAAGGCTCCATTTTATTTCATTCAATGTTACCTGTAGCTTAGTGTTTTATATCAAAAGTAACATAGTATGATTTGATTTATCCATATAGAATTCACGCAAACAGCCTTTGCATCCATATTTTCGTTTGGTAAATAATACTGAAAAGCCTGAAAACTGAAATGATGTTAAAATCATGACAATCAGGATGTGCGTAAATTAACAATAATAATAAAAAATAAATAAAGTAATTGAAGTATTTACAAGCGGTATTAAATGGGTTATTGGGTCAACTGGTCTCTTAAAAGCAGATTAACAAATTTTATATTTGTTTAAATTATTGTATAACTACAAGGAAAAGCTCTTTTACAAATATTTTGCTTTGTGTTTGCTCTTTATGACTGCTGATGTGTCCCGGCTGCGTTATTGGTCGTATGGCACTTCCTCTTACGGCAATTGCTCTGCAGTAATTTCCTACGATAAACAAATTCCTAATTTCAACCCTGGACCCAACCCTTTACCAATCCCTAACACTAACCCAACACTTAACAAAAAAACGAATTTGAACCCTAGCCCAGTCACTACCCTTTAAACCATAATTCTACCTCTCTGTCCATGTTTTGATAAAATAATAGCCCGGAGCGATTGTCGCCACAGCAAATGTGGGGAGCATCGCGTAATCAGCTGACCAAAAAGCGAATACCTTAAAGCCCTACTGCACTACTTATAGCTCAGTGGCGGATCCAGGGGGTGGCCTGGGGGCCCAGACCCTCCTGGCAAATGAAAAGAAGGAAAAAAGGGGAAAGATTTTTTTTGTGCTAAAGAAAGCAACAACAAAAAGAGTGTTCCTCCCCCCCCCCCTTTCACTGAACGAAATATCTGACGACGTAGTTTTCCAATTTCCGCCCCCCCCCTCCACGAAAAAAATTGCTCATCTGACCTTGATTAAATGCCTTAGAATCCCTGAGCTTCCAGGGGATCTGCTCCCTGGATTTCACTTAGGGCCCAAAGTCAGGCACCTGGATGCTCATCTGACGTTAATTTAATGCCTAAAACCCCTGAGCTCCTGGGGGCTCAACCCCATACACCAATTAGTGATCTACCAGTGCCACAAATAAGGTATCAAAATATGTTCATCTGACCCTAATTAAATGCCTAAAACCCCTGAGTTTTCGGGGCTCCGCCCCCTCGACCACACCCTGGGCCCTAAGGCGGGCCCCTAGATGCTCATCTGACCGTAATATATTGCCTGACACCCCTGAGCCTCCGGGGACTCCGCCTCCTTGACCCCACGCCAATTCGTGACCTGCCAGTGTCACAAATAAGGTATAAAAATATGCTCATCTGACGATAATTTAATGTATAAAACCCCTGAGCATCTGGGGGATTCGCCCCCATGACCCAACACCAATTCGTGTCTTGCCAGTGGCACAAAATAATAAGGTATCGAAATATGCTCATCTGACCGTAATTTTTCGCCCATGACCCCTGAGCCTCCGGGGACTCCGCCTCCTTGACCCCACGCCAATTCGTGACTTGCCAGTGTCACAAAATAAGGTATCAAAATGTGCTCATCTGACCGTAATGTTTTACCCAAAACCCCTGAGCTTCCCGGGGCTCATCTGACAGTAATTAAAGGCCTATAACCCCTGAGCTTCTGGGGGCTCCACTCCTTGACCCCCGCCGAGAAGTGTTCAGCGGGGCCTGCATGTAAGAGTGGGATGATGGGGATTTCTTTTTTGTGTACCCCCCCCCCCCGAAAAGTTTTTGCCACTGCCGGTGTCACCATTATGTACCAATATTTGGCTCGCATAATATTAAATTTGGGCCCCCCCTAAGAAATCCTGGATCCGCGCCTGTTATAGCTACTTGTTCTCCCATGGTCCCCTGACCTGATTTGACGATATAAAAACCTGTCAGTGACCATGCAGGGAGGTCTAATCCCTCCTGGCCAAACTAGTGCAGATAGGCTTTAAACTTTTCAAGCGTTACATATCTTACTTCTGAGCGCCTGTGATGTGTTGAATATTTTAAACTCCTATATCTTTGCTTATCACATACACAGATTTATTCCTCCCGAAAAATCGGCTGACAAGAGGCCCAAACTGATGGTAACAGGACGGGTCAGCGGAACTATCACCATCTATCAAATCAGGGATGAACCTATCTGGATGTTACTCAAGGATGGCCGCAGTAGAGGTGAGTTAAGGGGAAAGGTGTCATGGAGGTGCAGTGGTATATTGGTTCATTTACCTGACTCGCAATCCAGGGGGTTGAGGGTTCGAATCCCAGCTCGACACTAAAATGCCATATACCTACTAGTATTATGGGTACCCGATATAGGGCAGGGCCCTTCATATTTAGCCGTTGGCCATGATCGGGATAATATTTCGTTCCCTTTGAATTGTAGCTCATGTTGAGGCATTTGCCTGAGGTATGTCCTGGATGGGCAGAAAGCACCCTTTTTCAATTCTCAATAAACATATGCACTAATTCCTGTGAACTTTGATTATCTAACCATATTCGTCTTATTCCCTGTTATCATTGTATCCATCTTTCTCATTTCAGATGTTCGTCTGTTGGGCTCCTTGCACGTTGTTCTTCTATCTACCTTCCTAGCGATTGTAGCTGGTTATAGAAGACTAAATTGAGACTAGGTGTGGAAGAGACCATGTCTCAAAACGATCAACCTACTATATGATTACTGTAAGGAAAAAATATCTATCGGTTTGGTGCAGAGCATTCAAGAAGGACTGAGCCATCAATGTTCAGAAGATGTTTCTCTTCGTATCATCAGACACAAAACAGCGATGTCATGGATATGGACAAGGGAGTCTACAAGGCGTTATACTCGCCAATGATCGGCCCGCTTGTGTTGTTAGGATGTCATAATGATATGAAGAGAAAACATTTTAAAATGGCGCCATCACCGCTGCATCATGGATTAAACTTTACACCATCAGACAGTGGACAGTAGACAGTAGTGTGCAGGCACAGACCCATGCCAGTCGCCATGCAAAACAGGGGCTCCAAACCAAGAGACTATGCAAAGACCGCAGTCGATAGGCCCTGTACTGTAACTGCTCATGACTTGTTTCAGTGACAGGACCAGAGACTTATTTCAACTCTGTTTGAATGTCGAATGAGAGCCTGTGCCTGCACACTAAGTAAATAGAGGCCTGGGTAGCGTTTCACAAGACCAAGTTCAACTTCACCGTCATCCCATTGAAGCGCGTGTTAAATTAAATACACGCGTTCCAATGGGCTGTCGGTGAGCTTGTACTTACAATGTATTACAGTTTTGTGAAACGCTGGTCAAACAATGTAAATCATGCTAAAAATTGGAGACGTCTCACGATTGGAAAAAAGAAAGATAAAAGTTCTTCTTGATAAAATAACTACTAGCAGACAACTGTACATTGCTTGATATCACAACTATTTTTGAAAATTATTCTAAACTATTCTAGACAAGGACCGACGCCAGATACTGTACATATTTTCTGTAATATATATATTAGCCCATTAAGCTTTCAAACTTTTACAGCAATAGACTCTGAGAATTATAAGTCTCCGAGAAATAGAGCAATATATGGCTATTTGTATATTAGCTTTGAATGTATGAAATCAATTAGATCATCTCGGAGAATTTCATCTATATCATTCATATTTCTAGTTTTGAGTATAATGCCGATAATATTTTGTCCATGCATGAATACATTTTCATGAATTGTGCAATATTATTTATACATTTTAGAGCAGAATTGTATTACATGAGAATATTTTATGAACCTAGATATTTTCACTGCAGAGACTTTGCTAAAAAATACTGAGAAATTATATGCCGATATATTCGGTTAAAATGCATTGATAAGAAGGAAATATGTCTACACAAGTATGTATGCGTACATTTTTCTCTTCACCTCTGTCTATGTGCCTCTGTCTCTCTGTCTCTCTCTCTGTCTCTCTCTCTCTCTCTCTTTCTTTCTTTCTTCTCTCTCTCTCTCTCTCTCTCTCTCTCTCCCTATGTCTCTTCCTCTGTCTCTCTGTTTATTTCTTAGATATTACCAATCGATATTGTTAACACGGTCATCCTTTTCAATGCAAAGTATTTATATTTTTGTCATCAGCACAATACACAATTGATGTTGCCATAAACTTCATAATAAAGATAATTATGAAAACACGTATACAACTAGCATATTCTTATCTGTACATTTCGCTCCTATATGTGTTATTCTTTTCAATCGATTTTTTTAAACACAGTATTCAATCATTATTTTTTCCTTATCTTTTAATTTTGTGACAACACATTCCCTTGCAAAAAAGGTTATATATTAATCACCGCTACAATTTGCCTAAAGTTTTCGAACTCTGAAGCTTTCCTTTCACCATCTCTATAATTAAATTTCCTTTACTCTTCAGTTCAGCAGGGACTGGTTTGTTTAGGAGGAGAAGACATTGGATCTGTAATGTGAGCAATGTTTGATGATGTAAGACCCAAATGACTTCCTGTCACTTCCGCTACAAGTGGTTTCTATAGTTACGTACGACTTGAGTTATCCAGGGCACCATTAGAACGTGTTCATAACTCGGGGTCACTTGCTTACCTGGAGGTTTTTTTAAATTGGTCTTTTATGTCCCATAGGGTTCATAATTCCGAAAAATGTTATGCATTACTCCGAAGCTAGCCCTCATACACCAGAGTACAACAACAATTGAATGTTTATACAGTACATATTTTATAGGGTTCATAATTCCGAAAAAATTTGTTGAATTACTCCGGAGCTAGCCCTCGTACACCAAAGTATAACAACAATTGAATGTTGGAAGCCCTGGATCTTAAATAGCGTCAAAATAACAACAAAAGTAATTCACGGTATGGGTGCTTGCCGTATTAAATAGATTACAGAGTAAAGTTTCTATTGTTAATGGCATTTATAATTATGCAAAATGGGGTAGGCACTGCATGATTAAGAAATGTGTGATACTTATACACTTTTATGTAAAAGGCACAGCCATTTGACAACAGGAGAGACTAAGAAAGAGTGAGAAAGAAAGAGCGATACAGACCCAGTGTATGAAATAAATGAAACGACACCGCTTTATCGTATTTCGTTCATTTTGCTTCCATTCCCCCGCCGCCCCCCAAAAAATAAGAATAAAAAGAAGAAGAACAACAATAACTGGACGAGCTATCCGTCATTGTTTACGTCGCTAGAGATTATTATGCCTTACAATTGTATTCATTGACAGGTTTAGTGCACATATCGGAACATGTAAAATTAAATTAATTTTTTTGTTGGGGGGTGGGGTGCCCTGTCCGGAAAATACAGAAGCATTTGATTATTGCCTTGATGGGAAGCTTAAGTGGAATGAGATCCTCTGTCTACCGTGGATCTGTGACAGGTGTATTACTCATGGGAGGTAGATATGGCGCAGAGAGATAATGAAGTTATTTTCATAGAGTATTGTTGTACAGGGTGGACTTTAATAATAACAACAACATTTGGGATTTGTAAGGCACCGAATCAAATTGGAAGCAAATGCTCAAGAAGCACTTGTGAAACATAAACAAAAAAGTGATCACATAAAAGCATCCGCAACTGATATGCTATTATGAATCTCTCGGAGGAGAGCATTCCACAGCTTAGACCCTGCATGAGCATGAAATGCAATAGCATAGACACGGGTTGGGAAATATATAATACCTGCCCATTTTCTTCCAATTGAAAGGCGAAAACATTTGAAAATAGAAGTGAGAAAACTGTTTAGGAAGTTAGAGAGAGAGAGAGAGAGAGAGAGAGGGGGAGGGGGTGGTGGGGGGTTGGATAACGCATGAAATAAAAACACGACCCGCCTTATCGTATTTTGTTCATCTCGGAGCCCCCCACCCCGAAAAAAAAAAGTATAATAAGCCTTCTTTCCACTACAGATGCCCTAACAAATTGACGAATCTGTATTTATCGACGGATGTAGTCCAGATATCGGAACCAGTAAAATTGAACATTATTGAACAACACAAAAACAACAACAAACAAGCAAAATAACATTTTCCTATCCAGGCAATATGGAAGTACTTCATTATATAATTCGATGGAGAGCTCAAAGGGGATATACGGTCTTCTGTCTGCCGGGATTGTGTGACAGGTATATTACTCATCGGGAGGTAGATCTGCCGTCAATAGATAATGAAATAATAAGTGTAATATTATTATACAGGATGGACTTAACAATCCAACGGATTTTCATTATATTACTCTGGCTTTATACGTGGTAATGGTATTAGCTGTCTCTTATATAATTATAGTGCTCATGTCCGTTACATTTAGGCATTCCTGGCGCTCCATAATTATAGTAGCATGTGTAGTATGTCTGCTTTTGTGGCGGTCTAGCATTTTAAGGAATAATTCCTGCCAGGGACCCATTTAACTCAACTGGGTCAAGTGTGGTAAATGTAGATTAATGTCTTGTGAATGGAATCTAGGGCTGTAGCAGGGATTCGAAACACGTTCCTTCTAATTAACAGTCCCTTGACTTATTCACTAGACCACAACACCCTAACGAAGATATGGCATTTTATTCAGCTCCCCTATTCCAAAAATTGACCCCTTTTCCCTTTAAAACAATTTAATCAGTTAATTTTGTGATGTCATTGCGCCATGATTATAACTCATTTATTTTGTTAAAATATCTGTGTATTTACGTTGCTTCTTTTGGACCCCTGACGCCGACAAGCTAAAAGAGGTGTTTCTTTTTTCTTTAATTTAAAAAAAAAAATTATTATCATGGTTTAGCTTTATATCTCACCTGATGCCCATGTTTTTTAATGCATATATTGAATATTTACGGAATATGGTATATTGTTATTCTATATACATCAACATAACATAACTTTACAATCTTATAACTTTTGATGTACGCTAATGACATGGAATATAAAGAAAATGGGTCGTCTTGAAGTGACGTCCTCTAGAAAAAGTAGACAAAAAAATTCATACAATATGAACCGATGCATATATTGTTGTGTTCTTTTTATTGGAAATAAATAAAGGACTTGAATAGTTAAGCGAATCACTAAAACACCCCAAATCCATTGACGATAACTCAATTAACACAAATATTCTACTCGAGCATAATGTTATGATATGTAAAAACTAAAATCTTTAAAAAAAATAATAGTGATCGCGTGATTCATTAATTCCGAAAACACACCCCCTTCCACCACCAAACGCCTCTATGTATCATCAAGATTACTCAAAATGTGCTTGTAATTAAAATTACTTGGAAATTTGAAAAATCTGTGAAAGTTTTCTATTTTTGTTAATTGCTAAGTGATAACTGAGGTACCGAGTCAATTGCCGATGAAGTCATAATTACGGCATAGTTGAAACAGCCGTACTAATCCACGCCGCTAATACGGTCTTTGTAATTTGACAATTGATAGCTTCCTGAATCAGAGGCAATTATTTTGCTGAGCATTTTGTCATTATCAGAAAACAATAAGTTACTTTTGTTTAGATATCACTCATTTGTATGAAATACATATTATTAATTAACCTAATTATTCGAAATAAATTTAGATAGAAAACGACAAATATGTAGAGAATATTCACATTTAAGAAAAAGTTATTTCCACCTACCCCAAATCCCATATCCAAAATAAGACGGACGCACGCTACCCCCTTTGAAGGCTGGAACAAAATGTCAATTACCATTGATGTTGATACAACGGGGATGGAATGTACCCCTTTTAACGTTTGCCCCTATGTTTGCTACTTTTCGAGTAAACTTTTGTTTTTTTACATAGGCCTATAAGGTTATAAACATGTATTGCAATTTGACCCTAGGTTACTGTACAGTGCCATCTTTCTACACAACATGATTAATACAATAAATGCTCTTTATTTACTAGTCGAATTTGTCTTTACCGCCCGCTCCCTGTTGAGAGATCGTTAAGGTAACAGTTGCATGTTTACCACATATTACAGGAATGATTTTTTTTTTAATCAACAATTTCTTGGGGAACACTCTTTCCCTCCTTAGCGCAGTGGTTTCCCTTATGGTAGCCCCCTATTCTCACTTTCTCTCTCATCTACTATATTTTCTATTAATGTCGGACTGTAGACTCATCTCTTTATAATATAGAGCATTAACATTTTCCTTCCATCTGGGATATAACACAGTCCGACTAATGCAATCATGTGTGTTTTCGTCATGTTGTGTAAAATTTCAGACATCCATCTAAAGAAACTCTGTTGTGTCAGTTTTGAAATGCCTCATATGACCTTAGGATACGTCCAATAGATTAATTAAAAACAAATAAATTAAATTTCTGTTTTAGGCTTTAATTATTATGTACTGTAAGATGGGATGTAAATGTGGGAATGAGTAAGGGATAGAGAGAGAGAGAGAGAGAGAGAGAGAGAGAGAGAGAGAGAAAGAGGGGGGGGGGGCAAGATGAGGCGAAACAGGAGATAAATAGAACGGGTGCTGAGAGAAGGGGGAAAGAGGGAGTAAATATGAGGGGTTTACCAAATTACACTATCGCCAATTATAGTACTCTTGCCTATGTTTTCGTCTTTAGGAACGCATCATATTGGAATAGGCTTATTTCAAAATGTATTAATCCATTGAAGGTATTATGTTCGATTTACAGGCCAAAAAATTAAAAGGTTAAATTCCAACGGCATTTTAAAGATAATACTAATTTAGAACTTCCCTAAAAAAAGGGGGGGGTGGGGGGGGGGGGGGGGGGGGCTTGAAAGTGTCTTAAAGATAAAGACCAGCTATGGTCATGCGATTGCATTGTGAAAGAAACTTTGTAGAATCGATCAGAAAAGGTTGATCATCTAGCATATATTAGTGTGTACTGCAAGGTTCTAGAATCATCAAAATAATAAGAAATTCGACCCAGTCTTGATAAAGTTACAAGCACTGTAGGCCTACACACAGAAAGATGTATATAAGACTACCCCCACACGTGCGCGACACGTTCGTTATATCTATCAGGTTTCTCGGCAAAACATATTCTTTCATTTTTTGAGAGGGGGGCGTTTCCAAAACTGGCCTTTCAAGTGGGAAAATAACGACTATCAGTTGTCGAATCGACTTAAGAGCTATAGAGCCGGTAAGTAATAGTCTGATTTTCAGACCATTGTTCCGAATGGTCGTACGTGTTATGCTGCGCAAAGAATCAATCATTTTAATTTTGGCCATTATAAGAAGTGGGTTATTGATGTAGACAAATGCTCAAATGCTAGGTGTAGGGAATTGGAGGCCACCAAGCTTGAACACATTACTGTCTGTCCGTGTTGGCTCCAATATTGCTATAGCGCCATATGTGGTCTTTAACAACAATACTGCATATATCCAATTAATTTCGAAGACTAAAATGCGTTCTTTCTCCAAGAAAATTGTCAAAATTGACCAAGATAAGCAATTTTGATCGTAAAATTTTGCTCTGATATAAAAACACAATTTTCACTGAATGTTGTGGTGAATGCAGATATTTAGAGGTGGCTCTTAACAAGTAGTTTTAAAAGGAAGTTTATGAAGTGTGCCAACCATCACAGAAAACTTATGGCCATTGTGTGTTGCGAATGTGTGTTGCAATGCACATTACGAATGGTGTCTGATCAGAAATGTGTGCAGGCAATGGCGGACACCAGGTCCAATATGGGGGTTATTTGTTGTGAATGTCGAGTATGCCAGTCAATGACCCGATGCTGGTTGGTTAATTGTCCATGTACAGAAATATTTTGGGCCACATTTGATTTATTTATTTCTGTCTGATTTTCTTTTTCTTTTGCCCTATTACAAATATATAACAAACAAACGATTTCAAAAGAGTATAATGTCGAATAAAGTAACTAATCTAAAACATCAAACAGGAGGGTTGTCAAAGTAAGCAAAGCTTGATAGCATGACTACCCTCAATGGATACATAATAATACGAATATGGTGGAACAAATATTGGTAAAAGGGGAAAGAGAGAGAGAGAGAGAGAGAGAGGGAAAAGAAAAAAGAAAGAGGGTGTGTACATCAAGATTCACAGATGTATGTGATACACTGTAGTTGGATTTCAATTTGATATATGAAGATAAAAAAGATGCACATTTGAATATTGGGTAGCCAACTTGGGATGTATTATAGAATGAGAAGACACTCGAGGTTTCTGGAAAATATGATTAAAAGTGTGAGATCAGCGAGCTGGTTTATATAGACTGTAAACCTTTGTTTGTATACAAAACAGGTTTTGGGAGTATCCCAAGTAGGCCACATTGTTTTAAAATCGTTTCAAAATTACAGTAAGTTTATTGGCTGCATGTATCTCTCTCAAAAAGTGTTTGAACTAACTATAACAATCCCTTTTTCATTCAAACTGTACTTAAAATGTTTTGATTTGTAACTGTCCATTATTACCTGCACATGTAGGTAATGAGAAACCTTTGGTGATGACGTCATTAATCATTGTTAACTTATTAATCAGTTACATCATGACCACAATTTTGTCACCAAATAAAGAGAAGAAGTTACTGAAGAGAATACAAAACTTTCTGTATGTGTAACATTGTTCATGTTTATGTAAATTATGCAAATGTGCTTAAGGGTCTCCAATTCCCTACACCTACCCTATGTTATTAACAAAGAAGAAAAGAAGCCAGTCAGTCACTCAATGGTGTCTGACAGTGAAGTCTACAAGTAAACGGGTTTCCTTGAATACTTTGAATATTAGGACACTGCTAACGTTTAAATTTCACAGATAGGACATACATGACATATTCATAATTCCTGCAAAGTTCTACAGCATTTGGTGTAGGCTGCAAAAGGGACAAAGTGTCTTTAAAACTTTTATAACACAGATAGATATATGGATATTCGTTAGATGTGAAAATATTGAGTAATGTCAATATGTTATCACAATCAGGATACAATCAGCTCTTTGGTCGTTTATGTTAAGGCGGTATATAAGAAACTAGTATTATTATAGTTATTTTCATCATTATTATTATTATTATTACCATTACTGTTATTATTAACATTATTGTTATTATTATCATTATTATTATTATTACTATTATTATTATTATTATTATTATTATTATTATTATTATTATTATTATTATTATTATTATTATTATTATTATTATTATTATGATAATCAAACCGTAACATTTAATTTGTATACGTATAATTGACGTCATTTCGGTGCAAAATACATTTAGAATAATGTTATCCACGGTATATAATATAATCAATCTTTCAACAATGGAACTTTTCTATGTCAAACCAGGGACTGTGAATAGCGAACTTGATTTAATTTACCTTGTCCTGAAGTGAGTAATAATTATGGTGTCAATTAGCTTAATCCGTGCGAATCAAATTAATTAATTGCTCCTGTCATAGGCCAATACATTATCGGCCGATTTTAGAAGCACAGGTGCGACAAACATACAGTGTCAATTTCACGGGTTTCAATTAATGAGGATTCCTGCACAGGTTTCTGACTGAAAGACAAAATTGGTTTCAGGTTTCAACCATTTTACATGTGGATAGGTCTATTGTCATAATTCAGTTTCAGTTTCAATTTTCATTTCCAACAGAACAGTAATTTTGACAAGAAATCAGATAAACAATTCAACATTCAATAATATAATACATTTAACATGGTTTAAAGTTATGAAATAGAAAGTATACATGACTATTCAGTATAATGTTTTTTTAAAGTTTTTTTTAATGATAAACCTGTGGAAATGGAGGGATCCACTGAAAAGCAGAGCTTGTAGAATATGGATCCCTCAAAATAATGACAAAAATAATTTTTGTAACATGTAAATATATTGACTTGACAAAAATATATAAACATGAGGTCCCATTATATCACTTAACAACTTTAGCCCACAATGTAATCCATTGAAAATTTAGTTTCATTAATATATGACTACTCAAATCATCGAACTTATACACAATTTGAAGTTGAATGTTCACATCAAATGCTATTGCAAATTCTTCCAAAGTCAGTTGTTAATCATTCATTAAAACAATAAATTAGGCACTAAGATCTTCTTTTATTTAAACATATTTGAAATTTCTCCCAGGAAGCATTACATTTATAAAAGTTTATTGTCCTATGGCGGACTAATGAATATTAATAAGTCAGAATGAATCAGGGGAGCTTGGGTATTTGTTTCTAGTTCATCGTGACTGCGCCATGGACCAGTGATGGCCTGGTGGTAGAGCCGCTGCCCGGCAAGCAGTAGATGCAGGTTCAAATCCCGCTGGTTCCAAGATTTTTTCTGGCTTGTTTTTTTTCTTCAATACAGATCGATCAATCGATCTTATTTACTTGGTAACACATATGTTTAAATAATAGAAATTTCTCCCAGGAAGCATTACATTTATAAAATATCTTCTTTCTCTTCATTTCAGAGGCAAGGATAGGAGAAAAAATATCAAACAACTTCCATCGGCCTCCATATTATGTGGGGTCAAAGATCAGATATGTACTTGTTAAGATCAAAATCAATACATTTTTGATGATTAGTGTCCTGCATTTATGGTTTTGTTTTTAGATGCTTTCCTTGGGTGGCATTGTACAAAAGTGTAGAATGTGATGCTGAAAAAAGTAATCAGAAAATTTCAAGCGCATCTCACATCATTGATCATAATTATGTTGAGATCGGACGATGATGAATCTGTGACAAGAGCGTGGGATCTGGAACTGGATGGCATAAGAGAAAAAGATGAAAAAAAGGCCTAAGCTTTCATGGAAAGATATGATAAATAAAGAAGGTAGTAAGGTTGGTCTTAATGACGCAGATGCTTGAGACAAGAAGAATCGGAGGGAGGAAGTGTCACCAGAGCGCAAAAGTCAGTAAACCCTCGTAAGAGGGAAAATATTGACTTTAATGATGATGATAATGATGAAAGAGGTATTGACTGACATTACCGTGAATTGTGTCCATATCATATCATCTACAAATGAAGAAAAAAAACTTTTGATACGGTCATTGACCAGTGGTTTTGTCTGATATCACTTTTTCTGGTAAAAGGTCTTATCAAGAGATTTGACATTTAACTGACTCTGCTCTTATTTACGGCATTACTAAGACAACTTTTATAATTATATATCTAGATTTGGATTAACAATCTTCCTGTGCATGCTAAACTCTTCACAATTATGTTTGAAGCTTCAAACATTTTGATGAATGACTGACCTATGGATGACCATGTTAGAGCCTGCCAGATGTCATTGAACTGCCAGTAGAACGCCCCCATGCAGTGACCCTGGCCATCAACTAAGTAAGATGCTCTGAAGACATCTGTAGTGCTCTGTCTCAAACTTGATGCATAATGCTTGGGAGATCTGCACAGAACATGGTGCTGTATATATGATCACTAAATGCGCTGGTGTAGGACCAGTCTGTTTTTGTGGAAACATGGCAAAGTGTTAGGAACGAGGGCCAGCACTGGACTCCGTACTCTCCGTACGATTATGATAGCTAGATACATTCCAACGATCGGCATTATAGTTGTAATGGTGGACTATGGGGGGGGGGGGAATAAACAATAACATTTTAGATGTTAAATACTAATATTGTATATTTTTATGGCATACATATCCTTTAAGGTCGTAAGTTCTTGGATTTTTAAAATACTTGTAACTTATTTATTACTCTTTCTTGTGGTTCAATAACAACAAATATGTACCTCATATCTTTACAACCTCTTGTTTCCTGGTTTCGAAAGCATGGGGAAGTTCATGATCCACAAGGGTTAACTGATGATGATTAATGATGCTTTTGATGCTATTTATGATGCCTAATAGTGGTTCCATCTACTGATTTACATAAGTACCATTGAATGTTGTCGGTGTATTTACCATCAGTGCATTTATCGTCATCATTGTCAATGGTTGTAAACTCCGCTGTCATGTATTTTGCCTAGTGACTGTCATCTATTCTGGCTTTAAGGTCGAAGTTCTTGAATTTTTTTAAATACATGTACCTGATTTACTATTCTTTCTTGTTGTTCGTTAACAACAAATATGTACAAGCTCTTGTTTCCTGGTTTCGAAAGCATGGTGAAGTTCAGTAATGGATCTACAAGGGTTTACTGATGATGATTAATGATGCTTTTGATGCTGTTTCAGATGCCTAATAGTGGTTTCATCTACTGATTTACATAAGTACCATTGAATGTTATCGGTGTATGCATCATCAGTGCATGTATTGTCATTATTTTCGGTGGTTGTGAACTCCACTGCCATTATTTTGCCCAGTGAATGTCATCATTTGCAATATATAAAAAAAAAAATCGAAGATGATTGTCATTAAGTCGTCACATGACACATGCTGATGGTATCTTAACATGATTTTCCAAGATTCATTTTGGTCGGTGGTGGATGACGGTTTACAGTGTAGTGAATAGCGTTAACAAAATACTGACATACAGTATAAAGCATGTCAGGGGCTCACTTTGAAGGTTTACGTTTAAACTGTTACTTTATACGCTGTTGAGTATCGATGACATTGTGGTGAGAACATCTTTTTTTCTTGAGAGTAGTGATTGCATCGTATTGATTAATCAAGCTTTGTGAATGAAAGATCATGGCTGCGAACATGGCAATTCATACTCCTCGCTTAATTTCAGTGCTGGTTGCATTGGGATTAGTTCTCCTTGGCTTGCTTCCCTCGATGAAAACTGTGCCACTCGCAGAATCTCAATGGAATCATGCAATATGCCGCTTCATCAATTCAAGTCATGGACTTACTGTCAACTGTAAAAACAGTGGGCTTCAGAATGTTCCTGAAGGCTTACCCACGGAAGCAACAGTCCTTAATCTGTATGGAAACAACATTACGACCCTCCACAATACGTCTTTCAAAGATGTACCAAATCTTGTTCTTCTAATTGCGTCTCATAACTCACTTTCGTTTATTGAAACCGAAACTATGTGGTCTTTGCCGAAACTGGAAACTCTCGTATTGGATAACTGCAATCTACAGACTGTGTCACCACTTCTTTTTGTCAAAAACATTCTCCTTACACAGTTGTTTTTGACTGGAAATAAACTGAATGATATTCCCTGTGAAACACTCGCAGTCTTACCAAGACTACACACAATGGATCTAAAGCGAAACAAAATACGAAGTCTTAACTTTGACGGGTGTTCAAGATGGCATAATTTAACAAGAATCGACCTTCTTCTAAATCAGGTGGAAAAAATTCACAAGAGAGATTTTCTTGCTTTGCAAAATACTACCATCACATATTTCTCCCTGATTTCAAATAAGATCAAGAATTTACCCAATCGTGTATTTTATCATCTGAACTCAGTACAGAGTCTACGACTAGACTATAATCTTTTGACTTCATTTGATATTCAACCTTTTCTAGGTATGGCTTCCATCAAAGAACTGTCAGTCTTCGGCTGTAGAATCCATCGTCTTATTCCGCTTGGCAATGCATCGTATGACTTTGACAACTATCCATTCATATCTATTCTTGACATGAGATGTAATTCGATAGAAAATGTACCTGCTGATTCATATTGGGGCTTCACAAAACTTCAAGCCCTCTTTTTGACTCACAACAAAATTAAAACTTTTGGTAATCAGTCCTTCTGCAAGCTCCAATCACTTACAGAACTGGACATTTCATACAATAAAATAGCATTCTTAACGCCTCATACATTTGCCTGCTTATCAAGTTTGACCAAATTGAATGTATCAGGAAATTCGATACAAACTATTTCGCCTCAATCCTTTAATGGAATGCCATCGATAACATCAATTTTCCTGTCCCGTAATAAGATAACAAATTTGAACAATAATAAACGACTTTGGACACTAACGACTCTCCGTATGCTTGATTTATCATTTAATGATATAAAGTCTATTTTTCCACGCAGAATGAATGGCCTCTCAAATCTAACGGAATTACGTTTATCATTCAATCCAGTCTCCTATTACGATCCCATCGCATTTAAGGATCTTCGGAGTTTGCAAAGGCTATACCTTTCCAATCAGAAGATTTTAGTCCTACAAAATACCTTTCAGCAGCTTCATACAGTACTCTTTTTGTGTATTTCAAATACCCGTATCAAGATTTCCGGATATTCAATTGATCAATTTGTTAACATGACACATCTTTATGAACTACGCATGGAGAAAGCACAGCTGACAGGCAGTCACTTATATGATGTGGTCAACAATCAGTCACTCTTTACCGGTCTTCATGCGTTGAAGAGACTTCGTCTCAAAGACAACTATTTACACAGCCTGGATAGCAGAGTGTTCTACAACCTTTCGAAACTGTACTATCTTGATATGACCAACTCAAACATCCATGTGCTGAGGTCTGGTGTGTTCTATCCTCTGTCCTCCCTTGCCGTATTGCGTCTCAGTGGTAATAAACTGGCGGAGATTGCAGGAGACACATTCCACGGTCTCTCTCACTTGAGTTTCCTTAACCTCCAAAACAACGGCCTTCGTGGTCTGGAGGTAACAACTTTTGCCCAGAATCCTAAACTAAAAACCCTCCTTCTTCCTGGAAATCAAATCAGCATCATTAAACCAGAAACGGTGTTCCCATCCAATATATCTCTTCACTTGGATGTGTCCAGAAACCCCTTCGCATGTACATGCTCTTTAATATGGTTCAGGCAGTGGCTTCACTCAGCCAACATCGACTTGAAACATGCAGACCAGACGTTGTGCTCTGGTACTTCATTGAAGGAATTCGTAAATAAACCGATTTTATCGTTCCATCCTGAGGATCATTGCGGTGTGAACGTCGTTCTCATTGTGGTTCTCTCTTTCTTAGGTGTACTCGTCGGTGTAATGGCCATGCTAGTGTACAACAAACGATGGTGGCTGAATCATAAAATCTTCCTGCTCAAACTTGCTATCGTTGGTTACATAGAAATGGAAGAGGACTTCAACGCTGGCAACTATCGTCATCATCTCAACCTCATGTTCCATGAAACAGAAGAGGAGTGGGTCAACCAGGTCATGAAACCTGCACTGGAGGAGAGGTTGCCACATCTGCAGAACATCATCTACGGAGACGAGGACCTTCACCTAGGCATGTACTACATCAACGCACTCTACGATGCCATCGACAACAGCTTCAAGACAGTCTTGCTGCTAAGCAACCAGTCTGTCAATAATGCCTGGACAATGACCAAGCTCCGTATGGCTCTGGAGCACATTAATGACACAGGATTAGACAAAGTCATCTTGATCTTCGTGGAGGACATCGAGGATGATAACCTACCGTACCTTGTCAGGTTGTTCCTGAGTAGGAACAGACCTTACATGCTGTGGACAGAGGATGAAGATAGACAGGAACTATTTTGGGCTCAGTTTGAGAAGAGCACAAGAGCGAACAGGGCTATAAACAATGCCATTCCGCTGTAAATTATTAATGTAGACAAATTTGAATCTCACTGTGAATAATGCCACCAGCAGAATAGAACTCATGTCATAATACACATTCCAGTTGAAGTAATGTAAAAATGAGGCGAGTTATCATTTCACAATTTTCCACTTACACTTGGCTAAGTAATTTACTTATTATATTTCAAGACAAAACATTAGAAAGAAGTACATCCTCAGAATATACATGCACTAGATTCCAGTTTAAATGTATATAGCTGCTAAATGAGCGTACAAAAATAAAACATCAACGATGTCTTTAATCCCTTTAATGATATGGTAATACACTGGTCATTTGATTCAAGCTTGTCCGCACACAATGTACTAGTATGCACATTCTCCACTCCCTGTGGAGCATTCCAGCCAGGCACAATTTCAAAGACAGTCATACAATGCTGAACAATCTGCAATGATTATCGCATCCTGCCGGGTATCCATTTAACACCTGGGTGGAGAGTGCCAAAAGTGAATGAATGTCTTGTCGAAGGATGTTAGTCCCAGGCTGGGATTCGAACCTTCAACTTTCGGATTGAGAGGTTTTGAACGACCTAAAGCTACTGTGTACCAATCACCTGAAACTATTTTTTGCACAGCTACAATGTATTAAAAAAACCTCTAAAATAACTTTCCATGCAATTGTATGAATAAACAGTAATTTAGTATGAAGAAAATAAAGGATAACATACAAACCTGCGTAAAAAGCTCGCACGCCTATTCTATTTGATTGCATACGAGTACGTTAAACAGTCTCCTCAGCAAGGCGTTTTAATATTAACTGGGAGTTTATTTAAACCGCAATATCTCTCTGTAGAAGTAATAATTAAAGCTCATGATTTGAATAAAGTATAGCCACATGGAACCCCTACATCAAAGGAAAAACGTGAATTGGTGATTGTTATTCTTTAAAAATTCAGCATCAACTGAAAATGTTATGCCATCATGTCATTGATCAAGATCTTGGGTATTTTTAATGGGAGTTAGAGAACAAAAAAAATCATTGTGAATTAATGTAAGATTCTAGGCCTCTAACTGGTCAAAACTTCATGCATAAAATTCTTTTCTGACTACAAGGATTCTAGGAAGTATAATAATAACAAAAACATTGACTGGGCATAGTTCTATATTTTAGTACGCTCCAATGACAATTGCCATTGCGTACAGGTAGTGACAATGTAACACAAGTATTTTAAGGAATGGGTTAACATCGGTCACATATTTATATGACCGATGTTTACCTATTCCTTAGAATAAGTTCAAATTAAACCCTATTACGATCTATTTTACACAAGACTATATCAATGTTATAACTTCCGGAGCTTATGACCTACAAGAATTGCTTTCTCTTTAGACTCCATCATATTTATCCCTTTATTTAACTTAATCTTATGTATTATTCTCTTCGTTTGTATTAAATAAAAATGTTACATGCCAAATGTGACGATGTATTATACAACATGTGAAGTATGAAAATAAACTGAAACTGACACTCAACTGAATTATGTCGTACGATTAAAATGCTGTAAACTGCTTATGTCTAACAATTTGTTTAAAACGTTGTTATGAATGTTGATTACAAACACCACATTTAAAGAAAATATAAATATATTGCAAAAGTTCCAAATGTCATCAGCCTATTTTCGAAGGCAATCTGTACAGTATTTTAATTTGAGGTCTAGATTGATGATGATGATATCTTCTCGTTGGTTGTAAGCTTTGATTCAATTATAGATGGGTAAATTTATATCTCATACCACCTTTGACCTTACATGTACCATCGTTAGAAAAAATGTAAAAGATTAAGAGTAAAAAGTATCAATAATCTAAAATCTGGGCCCCGTTTCATAAAATTTACAATTGATATCAACTGTCACGTTTCCTTTATAACAACATTTGCCAACAACCAATCAAATGCAACTATATCAGTAGTTTATAACAGGTATCAGAATGTATTGATGATAAGTGTCATGAACCCACTATTATTATTATTATTATTATTATTATGAAACAGGGTCTAGAATATCTGCAATGCATCTGCTATACAAATGTATTCCTTGTCTATTTGTTTATTTCGATTTATTACATATTTTTTTCGACACGTTGTTCATAAAAATTATATGTCAGATTTCACAATTATATTTTGCATCAACTGAGTGATTATATTGTGTACAAGCAATCCATTTCTAATGACTCATGAAAGCTGCATTCCATTTTACAAAATCTGTGGTTATCATGGCAACGTCAGAGGATGTCTGGCCTTTTTCAGGGTTGAGTCAAGAACCTTTCGAAGCCTACCTTGACTTTGAGCAGGGAGGTGGGAGCAAGGGAACTCCATGCTTTGAGCTTATCTCACAATCAACCGCACGAAACTGTAGTGCAAGTAGTCAAATGGAACGTGCTCGTAGCAGGGACGTATCCAGAAATTGATGAGTGAAAGGGGGGAGGGGGGCGGGTCTGTATCTGGGCAGCCCTGCATGCCGTAGATCCATTTCACTGTTTCACTGTTTCTGTATTGCTGTCCTTCAAATGGATGGGGGCGTTATACCCTATGATAGATACGCCATTGTATAAGCATGTCGCATTTTAAACACCTGCTCTTTATGAGCGTGGTGATGATAACTTGGCAAGGCACACAATCATTGTGTCTTCTTCTCTAGTTATGAAAGGCATACCCAGAGGAAGAAAGGGAAGTGCATCATCTTCCTCTAAAGTTTCTAAGAGGGAGAATGAGCATCTCTGATTAACAATTGGCTTTCCTTCCCTCTCAAATACCCATACTCCTTTTTCTATGTAACCGTTTCTTGTGTTTTCTTCCTTCAGTATTTGACTGTGTATAGTCTGCTTCTCTCCCCCCCTCTCTCTCTCTCTCTCTCTCTCTCTCTCTCTCCCTCGCCTTCTCTTTCTCTTTCTTTCCCTCTCATTTATCTCCTGACTTCTATCGGAAACAATAATTGCACGGCCAAGGAAGATTCAAGCTGAAATAAGAACAATGCATTTGATCTTTAAATTTCACAATAGGACTAATATTAAACAAAGATTCTTCCTTCTTTTTTCAAGATTTCTTGAGCTCAAACTACATTCCTCGAATTTGGGGCCAAGGCGCATACCTAGATTTAATATACAAACTTGAATAAAGCCATTCATTCTATGAGGTATAATCCATAATAATCTGGCGATGCAACATGAATGTGTATGCAGGTCGAGAGGTATTTACTAAGATCAAAACCGCTCGGAATGAATCATAGAAAATCATCGTCGTAATTATTTAGCTCAATGTCTGAGGTAGTATAAACTATGTGACCTTGAAGACTCCCTTCTAATCTCATAATTATCTACCGACTGCTTTCTCTAGACCTCATCAGTTGAATGACAAGCTACGCAAGTCACTAAATATGAAAAAATTGGTAAACTCTTAAGATTTAAAGGCAGCATTTAGTGTATTCGAAATCTTCTGCTTTTATTGAAGCGTGTCTGAATGTAATCTAAATGTTCAATAACGTAAGAGTATGATTTTTTGTATCAAATCAATAGACGGGTAGGAAAAAGGGAAGGGGAAAGAGAGAGAGAGAGTGGGGGAGAGGGAGAAAGAGAGAGGGGGGGAGAGGGGGAGAGGGAGAAAGAGATAGAAAGAGAGAGAGAAAAGAAAAGAGCTAGAAAGAGAGGGGGAACTTGGATTAAAGGGCGGAGGAAGTATGCTACATCAATTAGGTAAATTTAGCGAAAGTTAATCACTAATTTAATGGAAAACAATGTATCAGTTGTAAATGAGATACTACAATTGGACTAGTTTTATTCCATTGAGTACCTTGGCCAAATGCCCGGTATTATATTCTAAACAATATATGATTATGGTCAACCCTATTGTATTACTCATAGACGGTTAGCAGTCACTGTATGTTCTGCAAGTCCAATTGCACGTGAATCTATACTACTGACACGACTGATTATGTTCATCCAACTGAAAAGTGAACTACGCAATGGCAATGGGAATACGGTATTCTAATGCAGCATATTGGAGGGGAAAAAAAAGGGAAAATGAAAAAAAAATGATACTACTACTACTTCTACTACTACTTCTACGACTACTATTACTATTACTACCACTACTACTACTACTACTACTACTACTACTACTACTACTAATAATAATAATAAAATTACCACTATTACTACTTCTACTACCTACAGACTGTAGCTACTATTAATGATAACAATAATCATACATAGTTTATAGAATGTGACTTATGATCATCGCTTTTCCCTTTAACACATTTCCCCTCTTCTGTATAAGTCTTTCAGGCCTAATTAGATAACGACATTGAATCTAGTCTAGCCTCTACGCTTGACACACGCACTCTGGAAATGAAATAATGATCGAATATGAAATTACCATAATTTCAACTCTAGAAGTGAATGGGGTCACTCCTGAAGAAAGTTATCGAAGACATCACTCAGCGACGATGACGCTTTGAAGCACATCCGGTCCTTTTTTTCAGGTGTCCGAAGCTCTGTCACCATATTAACCATTGTCTGACTATATGACCTGGATGATATTATAGAAGCTACAAACTATTGTCATCAAATATGAACATGTTCCAGATGGATTGATACAAAATGAAGAAAATTGAATAGGATAAACGAAAGATGTGAGAAGTGCATTATTTAATTCTACATCATGAATATACTTCCATTTTGTCCATGTATATTCATCGTGTCTTTTATTTTGTTATAAACAAATAATTTTGTAAAATGTATTGATGATTATTTGCTTACGGTCAAGATGACCAAGGTGACCATGTGAGGATCATGTTGAACCACCTGATGAGTTTAGTGGGAGAGCTATTTCGACTTTCTTAGGTTTACAAGAGAATTCCATGTCGATATAGGTATCCCATATTCTTTGTTTTTCGATCGTCTAATCATTTGGATTTACTAGATAATACGTGGATGTTTTTAAGGGTGCGGTACAGTCAAAGTATTAAGACTAACCCTTCCTCCTCAAAGACCTTCATACCCCACAATCCCTGGGATTAACCCGTGGATTAATGGATTCCTTCATTTTATTTGAAGTTAAATGTTTTTGCCTTGGGAACAGGTCCCCTGTATATTCACCTGTTTAAAGTTTTGTCTATAGGATTCAACCTTCAGACTTTTCCCTTCCTGGGCGCGGAATGGACTCATCGCCCACAAACACACACATAGTGCAAGGTCGATGAGGAGCATATGAGTAGTCTCTCTGTTAGAGCTTACCTGGAAGTCACATTTTACAGTTAAAGTTCGTAATATAGAGCCTGATATAACGAGATACCTGTCCAGTCTAGTATTAAGTTTAAAGTACTTTTATCAATGTTTCCATCAGTATGCTCCATCATATCGCATTACGTTCTTAAAAGAGTATAAACCAGAAAAAAATGATGCGTTCCAGTAAAAAGTCTTTAATTTGATGTCCCACCAATTGTAAGAAAAATCTTATGGGAAAAGGTAATTTTCATATGCAGCCACTGTATTGTGTAATAACTTGCCGCAATACCTTAAATAGTGATGGTTATTTTACCTGACTGCTAAAAAAGCATAAATGCTTGTAAATAAGCAACCAGACGGCCGACGACTTTAGGTCCTCTCCGAAGGACCTGGTAATAATGATTAAAGACTTACCAAAGGGCACTAGCGCATCGCCTTGGTTTCGAACCCGGGTCACCGGATTACAAGACCTCTTCCGACTGAGCTATCGCGCCTCCTCCTAGCTATCGCGCCTCCTACTCAGAAGTATAGAAACATATGACAAGTGCTGAAGTAATTTAAGAACGTGTCTATTTGGCACTTTGTGAGATCCAATAATTATGAACCCAGTATACCATTTCAACTCCTTCTGTATTCTGTTCGGTAAAGCGCATTATAGGGACATGCAATTATGCCTATGGGTTATGCGCAATACCCAAACCTTTAATTATTATTATTTTCATAACTTGGAAGGGCAGTTTCATGGTCCCGATGTCCTCGTTACACCGAGTTTCCATCTGATTCTTGCCCCTGTTTCATTGTACAAATTAAAGCTAAGTCTGACTCTAAAGACGTAAACTTTTCAGAGTGTAATACTTTTCGGGGAACGGTGTTTGAGTTTGAAAACAACTATATTGGCTGAAACGGCAAAGCCTTTCTTGAATTGAATTGAATTGAATCTCTTTATTGTCATGCACAAATAAAAGGAAGGCATACAAATCGTCGTACGACTCACATTTGTATAAAATATAACTATACATAAACATATCATATCATAAATAATAAATAACTGAAAATAACAAAAATAACACAACAATGTAATATAATTTAATCTCTCTGTTTTTAATCATCATGAATTATATTGTTGGCCGATAGCTCTTTTTTTAACTGCTAAAGCCATGTGCAATTGTAACTTGATAACAAACAGAAAGTCTGCTGTAACAAGACTAGTATGTTCTAACTCTTAACCAATCACGATAGAGATGAATAGTTTCCCGCGCGCTTCTCGTAGATTAATCTCAACAAATTGTGCTCGTCTGATCAATTAGTGTTCGTGGACCGAGTTACAGATTCGCGTGTGCCGCCACTTTCTATCGACTAAATCTATCGTCCGATGCTCTCGCAATCATTCGGTAAGCGGTAAAATTGATATCAGAAAACTTCTTGCTGCATTTTCATTTTAGATTTGGTCGGATACAGAAGGTGGAAGATGCAATTATCTGGATGTTTGTTTGCAGCGGGCGTCTGCTTGCTTGCCCTACCGGCAGCGCTCGCTATATGCCCACCAGCAGATAGGGTGATGATTTCCGGCTGGTTCCAATTCGGCAGAGCATGTATTGGGTAAGATTTTAAATGTTGATATTTCTCCCCTACCTATCTCTTGATAATTCTGATTTGCTTCTCATTGAATTTTAAGAATAGGTTTGCATGATCTACACTTGATCTACAGTGTATTTAGACATTGCAAATATACTAGATGTCAAAGCTATAGTTTTCATTACTAGTTATTCTATTTGTTCGGCATAAAAATATAGGCCTAAGTACAAAATCTGAAGACATGATTTTGAAAGATGGAAATAGATAATGATAATATATAAAAGTATATCAAAGTATTAAACATGCGAAATCATTGTCATTAATGAGTTACAGGTTTTCTTAAAAATGTGCAAAATCATGCGGGAATGAGGAGTATCAAAGCCTAGCTGTTAGCAGTAGGAGCTGTCGTTAGCAATTACAGGTTAGACGACTGATGCTCTATCTTGCATAAAGGACACCTGTAGGAAACTTGATATTAACCTGCACGGCAGGAGTGGAGTAGCGGATCAATTAAAGGAAATTTACACAACGGGGTGTCACTCATTCGCTGATGAGTCGCTAAAAATGAACACGTGCATCGTTTGTAACACACGATGAAAACAAGATTTCACCTCCGAAAATGTTCTATGTTTTGGTGTTAACTGAAAAGGATACAGATTCTTCACAAGTGTTGACAAATGCGACTGTTCAATTGGCTTTCTGGTTCATGTTAGCTCGGAATAGTGGCTTCATTTACAACGACATTTGAAATGAATCCTCTTGCACAAGACTCGTACATGAAATTATAAAAAAGTTCATAGACATCAGTAACTCATTGCTGTCTTTCTTTCAATCTTTTATTATCATGATATAATCGTGAAAGACAGAAACACAATCGCACAGATCTTAAGAAATCATCCTATAAGGCTATTTCACTTGCTTTTACCCTATCGAATTTGCGAACATGACATCGATGATTATATATTTACATATGTGATTTCTATCTAGGCAATACAAAGAGTATTGAAATCGCCCTTCAGATTGTTTTTCGAAAGTCTTTGTGATTGTGTTAGTAAACTTTAGTATACATGGATAGGTTTCATAGTCTTAATCTATCCTTTTAAAGCAAAATTATTACAAGACTGAACATGACAATCGCAGATTTGTTAATGTATTTTCTCACTAGTTTTATCGGCTTCAAGGTTGTCTGAGCTGAATATGAATGTGCTTGCTAAAAACAGACAGTGAAAAATGTCTCATAACTACGACCGTACTGCAAACCACAACAAAAAGAACAAACAAGCAAAACAAAGCATACAATCTTCTAGAACTTCGATACATAAGAATGCTTTAAAGATGCCAAAATTATAGTGATAAAAGATATCCTTCTGTATACATGTATATATTTATAAAATCTATGTAATAGAAGTGATTCTGTATGGGTGCTTTATATGCCTACCAGATCAAATCTTTCCTCATTCGACTTTAAGTTATCATTTTCCCGTTCTCCCCTTAACTACAATATGTAATTAAGACTTTCAAAATGGAAATAAGTAGGAAGAGGAAAAACGGAATGAGACGGGAAAAAAGGAAAAGAAAGAGAGGCATATAATAAACTAGTGTAGGCCTTAAGTACTCTTCATTTGTTATTGAATTCGATTCAGTCAAATTTCTTTCCACTCAAACGTTAAAGCAAAATATTAAACAAAAAGTAAGTATACAGTTAAAAAAAATTAAGGATAACAAAACTGATAAAAAGTGTTGATAAACCAGTTAAATGTCTTTAAAAAAGAAAAAGTTGACTACACACGATGTAAGCACATAAAATTCGTAGGGGTTGAATTAAAGATGGTTGGAATCGTAATACCTTCAACGCTTGTAAACAGGGGGGGGGGGGGGGGGGGGGTTGTTAAACAATATTTGTTTACTAATTCCAAGGTTTTTTTTTTATTAATCGACATTAAACAAATTATCTCTACAGTTTATTCACATCTATTTTAAAATAAATATTGCTGACCATGGTATATTTTATATCTATTTTTATCATGATATTATATGATGACAAGCCAACCATCAAAGATATCTGAAAGGAGGAAGGAAAGTGTCTGTCAGGACAGTGGCACGAGTGATTTTTAGAGATAATATATTATATTGCCGCCCAATCCGCCTGGTGATCCGGCGCTACGGTTTGAGTAGTAAAGAAATCAAGTTTATCTTTGCATGAAGATTGAAGGACTTTACCAGGAATCGGGAAGGGTACGAGACTACAAGGTACCCGCCTAGAAGAAGATCAACCCTTCCCTTTCATAAGAAGGTAACGATTAGCTTGAAGATGACTTCTTCTAAGATTGTTACCCGTCTCTCATCTCATAGACACTCCTCCCTGTCGGGGTTCGCAGCCTAAAACAGATCGCATTGACTGATGAGAAGTTGTGTTCGTGGAAACGGTTCTATAATTACTCGACTTGGTGGAGAATTAGTGGGATAAGCCGAGAAACGTGCAAATGCCAGACTGGAAAGCTGAAAGAGAAAGGGAAAAAATGAAAATTTAAAACAATCTAAAGAAAGACAAGTAATAATACTATACGGTAGAGCCATGAGCATGACGGATAATGTTCGTACCTTATCTTTATCCATAGAATTGGGGCAATTACTCTCCCTAACAATTGATATCCCTCTTACTTTTGTCGATGCTTTTACTGTTATGTCGGTGCATAGAACTCTGTGTCGATAAACTTTTTGTTAAAATTTGTTAAAATGTGCCGGATCTTTTACATTCGTCGCCCTCTTGTATAAGGACACTGTTTTTTCTCTCGGATGAGTTGAGCAATATTCCTGTGACATAAACGTACAAGAAACCTACTGATAAGCGCATTATTGGGTGTGTTTCATACTTAATGATATTACAATGCTATTTAAGGTACATTGAGCTAGAGCTTGTAACGATATAATATGACTAGTAAAATTGAAATTCCCTCGATATAGCATGCGGGTCTGCATTCCAAGGTAATTGATGACTCTTAACGCACCTTTTTGAAGCTGTACTTAACACATGCGCAAATTAAAGTCACTTAAATTTTAAGTGGCATGCAGAATGATCTTAAGTTGTCAGATTCTTCAAACGGATGCAGATAATTCGAACAATTCCGCTCCACATTTCCTGCCCTATATACCCAATATTCATGAAACATCTGATCAACACTCATCGTTGATATTAAGTTTATTATCTCATTGATTGACGCCATTTTGGTTTTGTTCTTCTTTTTTCTCTTCTTTTTTTATGACAGGACATGCATATGTATTCATAGCCCTCATGTTGTACTTACCTCGATATTCTGATAGAGAACTTGATACATTCATTTTTTCATAAAGAAAACATAAGCTTAATTTGTACGTGTCTTTCCTGCAATGATAACCAGGATTTCTAATTTCTTTCCTTTTCTATGACTTTGTAGAAAAGGTTATAAGAGCAACTGTTATGCACGTTGAACACAGTAATTTAACAATCAAAACAGTACTTTTGAATGCGTTATCACTAATGCACTAATCAATCTTATGAAGGAAATTCGTGCCTACGCCAGTAGTTCCAAGAATACTGTTCATTTCGCGTTTATATTTTCGCTCTCGAGACCGCGTTAATCGCTTGCGCAGTCTTGCGTCAACGAGCAGTGAACGGCCGATGGTCGGTAGAAAAGTAGAGAAATTCCTCACAATTTGGCATTCTCTCTCTCTCTCTCTCTCTCTCTCTGTCTCTCTCTCTCTTTAAAATAATAATTATGAAATGAAAATGACTTTAAATCCCCTTTGATCTGGAAAATATCATTAAAATGTCAAATATAGAAGAAATTAAACAAAATCAAGTAAAGTTTGCTGTATGTTCTTCACATTATGGCTTATTGAGGTGCCTCTTTGTCTCTCTCCATAGTTTTTTATCCGTGATCTCTGCAAGGTCGTAAAACTGACAAAATAATGACAGGACAAAGACAGGAAACAAAGGCAACACAATGCAAACAAAATGATGCGTCAAAAGAGAACTTGAATGTTAAGCTTTTCTTAAAGGCTTTACATAATAATATACAACGGCAAATGTTAGCAGCTGGTACGCATTTATAAAAGAGAGCAGGTTTTGTGTAAGACCTCTTCACTTTCTTGTTTCATATTATATCACATCAAGGGCACTAAAAGGTTAAGGACCTTGGAGTATGCGTAGTCTTGAGTCATACATGTTTATCTCGGTGTAACCTTAAACCTCAAGTTTTCAATGGCTCATGAAGTTTCGAGCGTCAACCAACGCATCCCTTCAATCCCCTGGACCATAACTAGTGCCTCTTTCCAAGGGTGTACATTAGAAAGCCTAAGCGAGATTAATCGGATCATATTGATCTGTTTAATGCCCCCAAAACCGTCTGGGAGGCTCGACCATGCATGCACAAGAGGCGTACCATACGCTTTGTGTCTGTTGACAGGGGGCGTTGATCGCTAGAACATTTTAGAATTGGGATGTCAGCGAAAATGTTTTAACATGTCAGAAAAACACAACTGTAATTTGCCATGAAGCAAAGACAAGTAGATTCTCGCAAGCGCGTAGCCAGGATTTTATTTTAAGGGGGGGGCGGTAATGAGCACGCAAAGCGTGCGAATCACTTAAAGACCGCGCGCAGCGCGCTCCCTAGGGGGTGGGTGCAGGGAGGGGGGGGGGGAATTCGTTGTACCTTTCTCGACTCTTGATCCTTGTCTGAATTCAGCCCCCCCTCCCTCCTCCTGCGCTTCACGCAGGAGGAGACAAAGAAGAAGATTCGTTGTACCTTTCCCGACTCCTAATCCTTAATTCGAACTCAGTTTCCCCCTTTCCGCGCGAAGCGCGGAAGCTTTCACGTTTCATTAAATTATTAGAGAAAGAAGACGATTCGTTGTACCGTTCTCGACTCCTTTTCCCTTTTTCTTCCTACGTCCTCTTACTTTTTTCTTCTCTTTCTCTCTCTTTTTTTGGGGGGCCGGCGTTTTTTTTTTTGGGGGGGAGGGGGCGACCGCCCCCACCGCCCCCTTGGCTACGCGCCTGGATTCTCGAAATTCCATACTATGTGGCAAGGGTCTAAAAATCAAATATTACAAATTTGTCCACAAGGGCATCCCCTTGGCGGCGCCCTTGATACATCAAATCCAAAGCATGGAAGGGCTAATCGGGCGGGTTAAGCAGGAGTCAGATTGGCGTTACCGTACATTCCCCTACATCCCTTCATGATCTCATGTTGGTCACCCGATACATCATGATGGATATTTAAGAAATTAAAAATGTTTTATGTTTTAATTTAATGAAAACTGCCTTCGGGAGAAACATCTACAGCAACATTCTTTGCTAATAGTGATGTTAAAGCACACGAGAGGAAGTAAATAGATACAATCATCCAATAAAATATCAAATAAGAATGTGAGTATATCTACAAATTTTGATATATGTATGAATAGAACATTATTGAATTTATGGGTGGAATTAGACAAATTATTTTGGTCATCAAGCTCAAGATAAGATCCATCTATCTGGAGAGATGTTTAACTGGATGAGTACTTTTCTTAGTGAAGGGGTATTTCTATTTAATAGAATAATTTTAAATGATAGGTATTATTCCTCTCAATATATTATGAGGATATTCGGGAAGATATTTATTAGTGGAGTACATGTACAATATACATGTATAAACAAATAGGTATGGATTCCAATATACCATACCAGGGGAGTCAGTTATTAAACTTTTGTCCTTGCTTTGGACAACGTTGTCCATTTAATTCAGAGCTCTGTTAGGTAAGCCATGTCGGGACAGAGAAATATATTGAATATTCTCTCCCCTCCCACCCTTTTAATTGAACACAGTTTGCATTGGGCCCAAAGTGACATCACCCATTGGTTAAATCTTATTTATCCGCATTTCAAGGTAATTTTCGACAACATTAATTCGAGGATCAAAAGTGAGAGAGAAATAAAGGACAACAAAATGAGGAGGGGTGTTGCGAATGTGACATAACCTTGCGAATCCAAATACATCTGTCATTTAGGTTATTAGGTATAACATTTTTCTATTTATGGAGAAATTCATTTCGTAATACCACACTTCCCCGTCCCAGTCTCTAGATAAATCAGTTTCTTTTTAGACAATGTCCCAGAACTAATTCACAGGAAATTCTTTATGGTATATTTAGGTAAGGAAGGCTTTGCTTAATGATAGATGAGCACGGTAGTAACGGGACGGGGTTTACACGTGGTTTAAAAGGGCAGTGCAAGCCATGTTTGGCGTCGACAGGTTCGCGGTTCGAGTATCAGACACAGCATTAAATGTCCTTTATACATCTGTCACTCTCAACTTCAGTGTATACAAAGGGCACGTGGTAGAAAATGATTCATTGCCTTTGAGCACTTTAGCGAAAGCGAGGGCAATAATTGTCGTTTTTTTATGCGAATTGATCCACTGGAGTGGAAACGTGTAGAATTATAAATAATGTTGTTTTTTAAATCTTCCTCTGTGTAGTTCTCGTATGTGATTGTAGCCAACACGATTGCAAAGTCTTTCTAGAATTAACCTATGGCAATTTCCTTATAGCCTTATGCGTTACTACCTTCTGAAATGCGCCAACATAATAATGGTCCACTGCGTAATCCGAACGTGATCTCTATAGCTAATATAATATGGTATTGAAATGGCCATAAACCCTGATAAAGTTGATTGCTTGAAAATGTCTTTTTATGATCGTGCTAGCCGAGGGTTCATAGATACATTATGTTCTTGATGTGTTCAAATCCAGTGTTAAATGAGTGGTCATAGATATAAATGTTATTGCTATCAAATTACTATTAAAATAATATCTGATTGGAAAACTCAAATCGTTTCTTATTTAAGTGAAAAGGCATACAACAGAAACATATACAAATGAGGAGCGCCAGTTACGTAATCATATGCTAGAATTGCATCGTTTGGTTGATTTTAAACATTCCTTTAGTTGTGCCCCATTCCATTGGTCTCTGTAATATTATCGAATATGCCCTTGAATTTTATTAGGTTCTTCAGATTAGCACATATTTACAGAGAATCGTCATATAGTTGAAACAATTCCAAGTAGTGGCTTAGAATCTGTAATATCCAAGATTATCCTACACATCCTCACTTATCAAAATCAATTTGAAATTTACCTCTCATGTCTTGCCGAATTTCGCACACAGTATTCAGTCTTTGCCTATTATTCTTCTCTTCTCTTTGCTGTACTTTTGCATCACCACTCCCTAATTTATGCTTGCACATGTACCTAATTGTTAGGGCTCACAAGGCATCAAGCTTCGCTAATCTTGGAGCCCTGGTCAATTCTGTTGAAAAGTTCACATTTCTTCATGTATGTTTTGATGTATACTGATTTTATTATAAAATCAGAGCCGAAAAATAAATAAAATGAAAAATTAAATGAAATTAAACTTTTTTAGGTTATATATTTATGTTAGTGCATTGACTTAATACCATAATAGTGACTTGATAATATAATCATGACAACTTTCATTCAATTAAATGGAACAGCTTAATATCAGGTGTTGACTTATTAAACATGTTCATGATGTTGTGGAGGGCTACTTTGTAATCTTTATTTTTACATATGTATTTCCTGAGGATGATTTTAATGAACATTAAACGTATTTATAAAGGGCACTGTGATTACCGTGGATGCATATTTAAATTGGTATTATTTATTTATTTATTTATTGTGGTATAATAAAAAAAAAACATTGTACATGGCATCATAGCGGCTGAATTGAGTGCAATTTACATACGTGATAACACAAGGGCACTGCACAAAATACAATGGTTTTAAAAAGTCATTCAAAAAGTACATTCATAAAACATCCAACAAATAGAGTGCAAAGAAATGTTGACATAATTATACGTAAATAAGGAATGAAGAAAACGTTCTTAATATCAGACACATACGAGCAATCTTACCCGAGTGGCCCCTGTACATGCCTTTAGCCAAGAGTAATTGCTTTAATATTTCCTGAGACGAAGATTCTTACAGTGAGGTTCTTCTTAATTCTTAAAGACATAAACGATCCGTTATTAGCTTGGACCGGAATTTGGCACAAGCTCAAGTCAAATTAAAACACTGTACGAGTAAACTTGATAAACACTTTTCAGATGTTATCTTTGGGGTTTGAAGATAAAGTTGGGTACTGGTTGTGAAAGAAGTATATGTTTATGAAAAATATCTCTACAATACACTATATGAAAAGGAACATAGCAACCATCTTAAAATGCCTAATGGAGACGTCCTAACCTAATTTAGTTTACAATAAGTCACATTGAATATGATAATTACTTTAAAGGTACTATGTCCCTTTTGCAGCCAACCTCAAATTCTGTAGAACTGTTTAGGAATTATGAATATGTCATATAATGTCCTATCTGTGAAATTTAAACGTTAGCAGTGTCCTCATATTCAAATTATGCAAGGAAACCCGTTTACTTGCTAGACTTCACTGTCAGACACTATTGAGTGACTGACTGGCTTTTTTTCATCTTTGGTAATAACATACATAAAAAGAGTTGTAAAGGGTACATGAGCATTTGTCTACATCAATAACCCACTTCTTGTGATGGCCAAGATTAAACTGATTGAATCTTTGCGCAGCATAAAACGTATGACTATTTGGTACAATTGTCTGAAAATCAAGACTATTGCTTTTGGGCTCTATAGCCCTAAAATCGATTTGACAACTAATAGTCGTTATTTTCCAAATTGAAGACATTTTCAAGCCCCACCTCTTTAGGGAAGTTCTAAATTAGTATTATCTTTCAAATGCAGTTGGAATTTAACTTTTTCATTTTTTGGGCCTGCAAATGGGACATAGTACCTTTAACACGATGGTCAACTATGTATTGTGACTTCGTTTGAAGGTCACTTTGGTCGCTTTCTAGCCATATTTGACTCTGTGATATACAGTAAAAAAAAAAAGTATGTGTTTGCATATAAATATATCTATATGTGTATATATATATATATATATATATATATATATATATATATATATAAAATATATAAGGATATGTATTCATGCAGGATAATGTAACCCTGGCTAAACGGGGTTTCCAATCAGATTTACAACTGGGCTTTCGTTGGATCGTTGTCCTATATCTCTCATACATGTCAAGCATAGTTAGTGTACCTGCAAGCATTTCCCCTCGAATTTCCGCTAATCAAACCCCCTGATATGAGGGAACGGACAGAGTGACAGTATATGGGTTTGTGCGTGTGTGTATGTGGGTGAGCGTGTGTGAGAGGGGAAAGGAGTACATTGGATTGGGTAGAAAGGTGCAGCTGGAAATGTCGAGAAAGAAGAGAAAGAGAAAGAGAGCGAGAGAAAGAAAGGAGAGGTCAGGTAGATGTATATAGAAAAAGAGAGTGATAGATGCAGGGGTAGTTTTCCCTTGTTTAATTGGTATTTACTATTACTAATGGGGTCGCATTTGAAAACGCCCATGTTTTTAGTGATTTTGATTAGACCACTATTAAAGAATTATTGCATTTCATTCATTTTATTTGGAGTATAGGTCTGGAATGAAAACATTAGAAGGAAAAACTGTCCAATATTTTTTTCTTCTTCATTTCGCATTGCTTCGGAATGATTTAAAGATATAGCCCACGAAGTACCTTTAAACGACGCTCCATCATTCTTTCATTTCTTTCTTTCTTGACAGTGAAGGATGAGACGGCAAAAGTGAGCAAGAAAGAGAAATGAGTCGAAAATGAAAAATACCATGAAAGAAACTAAGTGTGCGTGTATGTGTGTGTGTGTTAGAATGTGAATGAAAGAAAGAGAGAGATAGATGAGTCGAAAATGAGAGATACATGTACCATTAGAGAAACTAAGTGTGCGTGTATGTGTGTGTGTGTGTGTATTTGAATGTGAAAGAAAGAAAGAGAGAGAAAGATGAGTCGAAAATGAGAGATACCATTAAAGAAACTAAGTGTGCGTGTATGTGCGCGCGCGCGTGTGTGTGTGTGTGTGTATTTTAAATGTAATTGAAAGAAAGAGAGAGAGAGAGAGAGAGAGAGAGAGTAAGAATGTAGACGAAAAAGAGAGATACAATAAAAGGGACGAAAGGAGAGAGAGACTACATAGAGGGAGGGAGAGAAAATGAGGCAGAAAAGAGGTATCATTCCTCTTTCATGGTCCGAGGCCCCTTTGCCCAGGGTAGAGGGGATATTTAGGAAGGAGGTCATAATTATGCGAAAACAAAAACGAATACTTGAACTCTCTCGCGCACACCTGTTGCGAGGACTAATTGAAACAGAGTGTGGAGAAAGCCATCATGATACCTGCTGCTCTATGATGAGTCATATTACTTTATGACATGTTTACATTGGCTAAGTTTTAAAGGAGTTGGATTTTACTTTTGCTTGTACCTGTACAGTCGTAAATCAAAATGAATGTACTTACCATTTATGATAAGCCTGATTATATAAATAAAATGATGAATTAATACATACAATATTAAATGAGTAAATAAATGAATTCATTAATCAATGAATGTTTGATTTGGGTGAGGATCTTTTGAAATAAAGGGAGGGAGAAATGAATTCACAATATTAGAAAACATAATGTTAATGTATATATTTTTGCATTATTTTTATCGAATGCTTTACAGGAAAGGCAGATCTATTCAGGCATATTCTATTAACAGCTTGATTATTTTGCCTTTGATTCTTTATAAATTAAACCATACTAATAGTTCACTATGATATTTCTTTAGAAATATATAAAAAAAAAATGGCCATGTAATTATCTTATTCAGCAATGTTCAAGTTAAATCTCATGAGATGGTCTTCTATTTTGGCAAGAAATTGCTAGCTTGCTACAAGGAACTATACGAGGGACATTCGTCTAAAATGGTGAATGAAATGCAAAGGAAACACAGCAATTTAACTAAGGCGGTTCTGAGATAAGTCTTGCAATCTTCTTCCCAAGGTCCTACCCCTAAGTTGAATTTCATACAGAGGACCAAACTTCTACGAGTCCACTGACGAAATTTCTTTCAGTAAGAGTCGTAAACATTTGCGATTATACATGTATGGGTAACATAGAGTTCATATATGATGAATGTTACTTTATTCCGGAATGCACTAGGCTGTTGAATGTTTCACATAGCGGCCTTAAATAATTAAAGGCTGTGATCCTACTACATGGGTGTAACGGGTTAGATGTATGAATCAGAAACAAAACGAAGGGAAAGAGACGGGAGAACTGTTTAATCACCCTTAGATTTTGGTGTAGGAAATATCTTTTGCAATTCTACGGGTGTCGCCTTGTGATATGATGAATGTGACATTAATTTATTCCTCGTGTTTAGCCCTTTATATTATATCTCAGTCCTTCCACCTGATCACTTCTGATCAATATCCAGGTTTTACTTTTACTAGAACTACTACTGTAACATTCATATCGGGGTATATTATTAGTGGAAGGGAAAGGGCGCCCTGCACCCCCTCCCACACACCCCCTCCCACACACACTTCCCCCACACACACCCTCCCCCCCCACACACACCCCTCATGTAGTGTCGAACACAGGAAATATACTTATAACAAATTATATAATGCCAGCATGATTTCAAAGTAGTTTGAACCTTTCGTTTCTGCCACTTATATAAAATGTGTTGTTTCATAAAATATTTATTTCAATACATGTCAAGTGCAACTTCAATATTTCACCTTTTACTCTCTCTCTTTCTTTCTCCCTCTCTCCCTCTCTTTCTCTCTCACTCTCCCTCTCTCTCTCTCCCTGCCTGCCTCTCTCTCACTTTCTGAAGAACACACTCACGTCACACTCGCGCGCGCGTACACTCACGCCACACGCACACACACACGCACCCCACACACACTTTCTCTCTCTATCATGTACTTTGCAGGACTGTCATTATGTCGTGCACTATCACATTTCCCTATTCCTAGTTTTGCTATGTTCTCTTTATATACTTAAAAAATTACGTCACTGGTAACATTTTAGTAGCAATTGGCAAGCACGGCCTAATGGGAAATATTTATTGTGATTGTTTCAATTTCTATTACCAATTTTATTTATGTTTGAAACAAAACCATTACATATCAATTATAATCATTTACACAAATTAAGGGACACATATTGGAAACAGAGAAGTCCACTAAAAAGCAATGTTTGTACTATTGTGGACCCCTCGAATAATAATTAGCAATAATGAGTAATCAAATTAACGAATTCGTAACTACAAAAAAGGAACTGGAAATAGAAAAAAGGAGATGCCAACAGAGACGAAAGCGGGACAAGAGTCCTATAACACGGTCACAATACAAAACTTAGACAATGCCAAAAAAGAAGTGAGAGATTGGGGGTACAGAAAATAATAACAATAGGATGAGCTGCATGTGGGGTTAGGAAGAAGATGTGGAAGGAGATTTGCGCATTAGACAGGAGATATGCACGAGAGGGCACAATATGATATATCAAATTACTTTTTGAGTCAGCGAGTAGAAAATGACCTTGTTTCAAAAAAGGAAAAAAACAAGAAAAACTGCTTTAAAAATTTATTCTTTGAGACTCCTCTTGGCAGCTAAATGCATATATATAGCAAGGTCTGTTTCTTTTTCAAAGGAACTTGGTAACATTGTTCAGATGAGAGAAAAAGTGACCTCACTGCTAGATGTACAATTAAAGATAATCTGAAAGTTTGAGTGAAAACAGATCATTATCAAATGATAACAATTGGGAAAAACTGGTCTGATTGAATACTTAATTCTCCCAACTATATTATTACAATTTAATTACATTTTGGATGAATGTAAATTGTTACAAAGCAACGAATTTGATTCGTATCCCATTCCAGGTATTTAAGTGTTTATAGATTTTAAAAAGCCTGTCTTATGTCTTATTTTCGTGAAAAAAACGGTTGGGAAAATTCAAAATTGGTTGCAGGAGAATTTACATTTAGAGGGTGCTGCACAGTAACTCCTTTAAATAAAACAATAAATATATTTGTGGATTGATAATTTGTTCGGGATTTTTTTTTTTGCATTTTAGAGGGGTAGTTCAGTAAAAGGAATATAATAAATAACATTTAATACAAAAATAACATAGTTTTTTTTAAATCAATCTTCAATAATGTACCCGAGTCACTTTAATATGACGTAACCTGGCCATCTGTAATATTTTGATGATATCAAACATTTGATCCATGGTCTGTCTGCGTATGTGGCTTCAAGATATCAAGGAAACCAGGACCTTGCTTGGGAGAGTGACACAACTTCCAGGAAATGTTATTAATGTTATACAAAAAGAATGATTACGAGGCTTAGAGAAATGAGCTCCAGTGGCGTGGTGGGCGGAAAGGAAAGGAAAGTTGTAACAAAGTTTGTCGACATTCTTCCTCCATGATAAGCTTTGTGAAGAAAGAACTTGAAGTGTTCAAACTAAATTACAAAGCAATGATTTCATTGAAATGGTGAATTAATGGATTATGTCATTTCAATTGTTACGAGTGAAACGGGGCTTTGGCTAGCTTTCAAATGAGAGGCAATCATCCAAATTAATAGTCGGCATACAAGTCGCTATAAATAAAAATCAGTATGGCTTCGTCTCTGGCAAGCGACTATTTGAATGGATGAAGCGATATGAATCTCTGTTTGGCGGGAAGCTCATTTTGGCAAGCACCAATAGTGGACTGCACATTATTATGTAAAGATAGATTGTTCGAATTTCTTGAGTTAGTTTATTTTTAAACTGTGATGATTAAGCAAGCAACCATGCCAAAATTTTCACGCATTCAGACATTTTATGATTTATAGCCTGCTACAACATTAATGTGGTAGTACGTAAGTAAATTCTTATTTGGCGCAGTAGGTTTGAAACTTGATTTAATTCATTTTCCAAAAATGATCCAAAGGTCATCTTTATGCATAGAACTTATTACATTACAAGAGTTACTTCTGTTTTTGTGTGAGGCAGTTTAAGAAGAAATAAAGTGGTTGAATTGTAAATGTAAGTCAGAAAGGCAATCGTTAGGCGTGTGAGAGAGAAATGTGAGTCTTGTAAAAGTTTTTTGTTTCCTGAGTGTAGGTTGTGATTGAAGTTTGGGCAACAAATTCCAAAATATGCTATACAAGTAGTTTTACATAATACTTCTCTTGTTTTGTTTGGGTGATAAACATTGTATTTTATGTATTTCACTCGAACACCACTGTTAATATTTGTATTGGTTATATCTTCATGTGATAAGCTCTTTGGGTTTATATTTTGTCAAGATAAGACATGTTCTGGGAATTAATAGTCAATTTACAAAAGTACTCTGAATTCATGTTAATAACATCTTTTCTTTCTGTTTCCCCTCAGAATCTCACATCGCATCCGGATGACCTTCAATGAAGCCACATTCTTTTGCAACAGGTATGGTGGCTCCCTCTACGCTCTGGACTCACCAAGTAAAAACCGAATCATGCTCAGCTACCTGACGACCGTGTTTGGTCAGGGAAGACGTCAGAAGTTTTGGACCGGGTTCTACAAGGCAGAGAATGCGTTGGGCTGGCGATGGTCTACTGGTTCGACGTCACAATACACAGATTGGGAAGCAGGTAAACCCGCAACCACTAACGAAGCTATTGGCGCTGTAGCATGGGGTGGTACTCATCATTGGTCAGATACATGGCAAGACGAGCCATTGTCTGCTTCCTTTGCTTTTATATGTCAAGCACCAGCGCTGACTGCGAATGGAGAACCATTTCCAACTCCTACGATCCCACCTATGCAGCCAGGATTCGGCCCAGGACCAAATAATCCAGGAGTTGGCCCAAATACGCCAAATAATCCCTTCATGCCTGGAACTGGTCCTCTGAGCCCAGTCAACCCTGGCAATCCAGGAGCTGCTCCAATCAACCCAGGTGTTGGTCCAATGAATCCAGGCACTGGCCCACTGAACCCAGGTCCTGGTCCGATTAACCCAAATGCTGGTCCGGTTAACCCCGGCGTTCGACCTGGAGCTAGGCCTTACTACCCTGGCGGAAGACCAACCAATCCGCGAAGTCCTGCTATGTTGCAACGTATAAGTGGATATGCACCACACACACAGAATATGATGGCTATACCTTGATACGGTTTATTTAGTCTTATTTCTACATGGTTATATATATTGTCTTTAAGACTGTTTTCAGAAATTATAATAGGAACTTTCCAGGAACTGTAATGGGGCAGTGATGTCATTTAACGGTGGAAACATGATTGAAAGGCATGACGAAATATCAAGACCGACCTACCAGGTGTACATTGATACGAAGTCTTTCGACGTTGGATCTCCTCCAAAAGATGTTTGGATTTCGAACTTTTCTAACGCCTCTGATAAATGCATTTTTTCTGCAGTGTCGTTTTTTGCACTAGATGTAGCCTTTGGGTAAATTGATACGACGTCAATATCTAACCGTCGTTTAACCTGGTTGTTATAATAGTGAGTCATCTAATAGCCACTACCAAATCAGTGTAGATTTTAAAAACAAATAAGTTTTTAACACAACAGTGGAATTGCATGTTGTTCACACATTAGCCTTTTAGGCGTGACGCTGGATTTAAACATGGACCTACTACGAATGATTTAGACATTGGTTTCAAAGAAGTAATTTCTTCGAAATATTTTAAATATTGATCAAACGTTACAGCGTTGGCTTTTGTTGTCCTCTATTGATACCAAAAGGTATCACAGTCTAAAACAGTTGCGAATATGTATTTTCTTTTCTTTTATAGTTGAGTAATATCAAGTAATCTTTTACCTTCCCTAAGGCTTCGGTATCTTGTGTACAGGTTTCTCTAATGTCTTATCCACTTCATGTGTTTTTATTTCTTTTCCTTTTTGCATAGTTTATTTCAGAGCTAACATTTTTCGAAGAATTTATTCATTACCACATAACATATGTGTATTGACATGAACAACAAAAACAAATGATGACGTGATTTGACCAAAATACTGCTGAAAGTTGGTCGAATACAGTCAAGTTCAACCTCTGAATCTGTCTGATATAAAAACAGATTTAGGTTGCTCAATTTCCTCTTTACTTTTGTCACTTGCAGTAACCATATTTTACACAATGACGCTCGTTTGTGAGCGAAATTCCTCCTGAGATTGTAATATGGTTAGGTTTGGAGTACAACTGCAAAATAATACATTTTCTATAATGATACTATTTAAAAATGTATGTTGTCGAGATTTTCTTTTTGCATCTACAATATAGATTACGTTTGTAATCAACGAAGTTTTGTGGTATGTATTTTTCCTATTCAGTGTATAAAATATACGATGAAAAAGAAGAAGAATCATTAAAAATGAATATATATTGTACAAAGTGTAATAAAATGATTAATGATAGCCTTCTGTCTCAATATTGTATTTATGTCTCGTAAGTTTATGAATGATATTTTGCACACTCTAATAAAATATTTACTTTTACACTCCGCTTAATCGAATAAACAAGCCAAACAATTGTGTTCTAAAACTGGGGCTCCATCATTTTATTGAAAAATCACGTGATCCTTATGCATTGTTACGCAATTTGCAGAATGAGGGATCAAACTGCAGATCCTCCGGTCATGCCAATAAAACATAAAACCATATAATTTTGAAGATAACATAAAAGACGCAGAATTTTCAAATTGGTACATTACAATATATTAAAGAGGGAAGAAGTGTGATTGAAGGGATCTTTTGATGGAGGCAATGGGTTCTAGGACACCTACCCCTGGACATCCACCCCCTAATAACCACCCCCAGTAAACTACCTCCTAGGACAACTACCCCCAACTATTCCCCAGACAGCTACCCTCTAGGACAATTACCCCCATACAACTACCCTCTAGGATAGTTGTCCGGGGGTAGTTGTCCTCGGGAGAAGTTGTCCTAGGGGGTAGTTGTCTGGGGTAGTTGTCCGGGAGTAGTCATCCTGGGGGTAGTCGTCATAGGGGGTAGTTGACTGGGGATGATTATCCGGGGGTGGATGTCCAGGGGGTAGGTGTCCTGATTCGGAGGCAATGTAATCAATCGGATGTTTTTTTTAACAATTTCTTTTAAATCAAACAATGCTTTGTACATAAAATAATAATACTTTTTAAATAAAGCATAGTACTACCCATGAAGATAAAGAATTAAAAGGGGAAAAAACAACGAAACAAAACAAATCAAAAACACACACACAAATCTAAAGACACCCCGTCTTTTCCATCCCAAAAGAAGACACACATTATATTAGAAACGCACAACACTATCATACATCCCATTTACATTACACTCACAACCCCACCCATTGTCTCTCCCTCTTCCCAACCCATTCTCAAGGTACTATATGTGGGGGGAAGGAAAAGTAATATTGATAATATCTCTCGGTGGTAACTGTCCGATTTACACTGGTTATACGAAAGGGGGTGGGCTGTAGGATAATCTTTTTCATGTCAGCTCTAAAAGGACAAAGAAGAAAATATTTATATGTCACATTCATTTTTTGCGGACTCCACCCCCTCTCACTCTCTCTCTCTCTCTCTCTCTCTCTCTCTCTCTCTTTCTCTCTCTCTCTCTCTCTTTCTCTCTCTCTTGCTATGTCACCATGTCTCGATTCCTTATTTGAAACGTGAGAATAAAAACAAACAGAAGCAAGCATTGTTTACATATGTATATTTTTGTATTCAGTTATAATTTTGTACAATATTTATAGCCTAATAAATTCTTTATGTTTTTAATTGTTATCCGAGGTCCTTTTGGATGCCTTCTGGACTTTTTTGTATAAGTTATAAGAGTGGGTTCGATATAATCCAACTTTTGCTAATATGGCATTGCGTCTAAGATTTTGTAGCATTTTTGTTCTCGTGTGATGACACTTGTTCCACCTTAATTTCATCTAATATTCATACACTTGTCGATTCAATTTGTAGCTTAAATTCGACATTTTAGGGTTGAAATGTTACCAATATCCTGATTATTTAATATGCAATGTAAAACGCATTGGAATTTCCTTTGGTTGGAAATGAAAAATAAAACTGAACTGAAATGCGCTCTACAAAATCGAATTACTCTGATTACCCAGATAGCTTAGTCATATAACACTATATACAATGGTGCAACACATAACAAAATAATTACTTTCTTAAGCAGATAGTTCATGGCAAATCAGCAGTAGTATATATAAGTTAAAAATACTATGTACAGATTCATCGTTTTGCCCCGAACTTTCTACTTCTACTTTAAATCTGCCAATCCTCGGCCTGCAGCTGTTCTTAGGACTGCTCCTCTTCCTCCTACATTCCCTCTTCTCCTCTGCTGTCTCTAGGAATAAAACAACTTGTGTCTTTCTCCAGTTATTTTCCCCAAAATTTCTTGGCCTGTGGTTGTCATTTGGCCTGTTCCTCTCTCACCTCCTGCTCCTGCCCCTCCTTCCCCTCCAACAGCTTCTCTGCTTCTCAGTCTTCATTGATCTTATCAAACTTTCCATCTTAATCGTTCTTCGTATTGAATGCTATCTCTACTCCATCATCCTTCTTTTCCTGTGTCCAGATCCACTATATACCAGTACTGAATTCAGTTCCCTAGGTCATATGCACTAGTCCTTCCCCTCTCATTAACCCTACCCCTTTTGCCGTACTTCCAGTTCTACATTCAAGTTCAATATGCTACAGTATCTGCTATATATGGTTTTGCCCTTCCCCCGTTCCCCTTCCGATGAATAAACTAACAAGAAGATGACTCGGGGTCATCCTCCCCTCCTTGTACCAGCTGCATTTCGTAAAGCTGGTCGATGATTTCTTGCACGGTTGGCCTCTGGTCTTCGTCAGCCAGGTAGATTTGCGTACCAAAACACTCGAAATCATCATACCTCATGGCGCGACCTACCATCGCTAGCAATCTACCTAAGGAGTAGACATCGCTGGATGTTGAGCAGGGCCTGGCGTCCAACACGCATTCAGGGGCAATATGGCAACACCCTCGGCCGCTACGGTAAAAATCAATTTGCTCTTCATCCAGAGGCATTACAAAAGGAGTGGCGATTGCAGAAGCCCATCCCAGATCGATGATCTTGGCTCGCCAGAGTCCAGACTCCTCGACAACCAGCACGTTGTCTTCTTTGAGATCATTACATAGGAATCCCTTGGAATGGAGCGCTTTCAGTCCTTCTGCAACACCATTGAGGACATAAAACCACTCATCTCTGGTGAGATCCGGTCCTGTCTTTAACATGGACTTCTCGAGACAGTCAGTGATGGTGTAGCTACGATCCTCAGACTCACTCCCAACGAACTCCATGGCCAAAACTGACTGGTCACCGTCGATGTCAAAGCTTCCATAGAAGGTAGGAAACCATGGAAGGCCACTGATTGCTTGATGAATCCTGACCTCGTTCCTGAAGCACTCTCCTGGGTATTCCACGAGCTTGGCAGCGACGGGGATCTTCGAGACTGCGTGACGGAAGAGGTAGACAGTTCCTGCGACACCTCTTCCAAGTTCGATGCTGCACCTCGACTCCGCCCAAGGGATGAGGTCGGACATATTGGAGACCATCATGTTGCTGTTACATGGTGGTTCCAAACAGCTGATCGTATTGGCGATTGCAGAAACACCTCGGAGCAGAGATGTCCTACTTGGTGGTCTGAAGGCATCCCCTGCCCTGAGTGTCTTCAGGCTTCTGCAGCGAGGACCAAGATGGATGAGATCGCGAGATGCAGATAAAGTGAAGCTATGGCTTCGGTAGGAGATGCTCAAAGAAAGGTGTTCTTTGATCTGCTGTAGCTCCTGCTCGGCCTCACCAAAGATCAAGGGGCCTCTGTTTGAAAAGGAAATTTAGAAAATATAACAATAATCACGACCTTCATTACAATCAAGAATACTCTACTGAATTAAAAGATTGATCTAAAAAGACAGAGTTACCACATGCAAACACGGACAGCCTGCTAAGTTTTGTTTTTAAGCATTTTTATCTTTTGGGCATGATGGGGTCATCATTTTTGTTATAACTAAGAGACCAGTGAAAATAAAATCATTTTTAAATTATAAATCTACGACTTTGTATATTCGATGATCAAAATAATTCGCCTACCGATCTGTTTGGACTGACTTGTGACAAAGTTGGCCTTCCGATTGGGCCTGGTGGTCATCGGTCTGAGTGACTGCTGAGGCAAGCACTGGATCGGGACGGGAGAGATGATCCTGTAAAAAGAAAGGTGGCGCGGAAAAACAACGAGACTGAGAAAGTGTAAAATCAGAAGGGTGCAGAGACAGGGAGACAGTGAGAAAGAAGGAAAGAGAGAGACGGGGAGAGGGAGAGAGTGAAAATAGAGACATACAGACATACAGACAAACAGACACAGAGAGAGGCAGACAGTGGGATGGATAAACAGAAAGAGAGAGGGGGGGGGGGCTGAAGAGAGCAAGTAAGGGAGGAGAGATTCTGACTTCACTTATTTCATATTGGATTAATAGTTACTGTTGTCATGATTGTAGTATACTGGATGCCATTCATTATCATTTATTAGTAGTAAATAACTGTAAATTATAGGTTATATTTATCTAGGTCGCTCTTGTTTCTCTCTTTTTTTCTTTTGTTATTTGTTGCCATATTTTTTGTTGTGTATTTAGATTTTTGACATTAAAATTACCATGAGAGCTTCTTGAGCCTGCTTGGTCTTCTCCCTCTCATCTTTCAAGGCTCTTTGAAGTTCAATGACCTCTCTTCTGTTCTCCGTCCATCTGTCCATCATACCGCCAACAATCTTAGACTCACAACCAGACGTTTCGACACCCATGAAATCTGCCACGCCCTATTTAAAACACCCCCCAAAAAGCCCAACATAAATGAGTAAACGAATTAATGAAAACATGAATAAATAAAGTTTTTCACCTGATGCGGTGTATAATTGCACATTAAAGGGAGACTTTATCTTTAAAAAACTGTTTTATAAACATGATTTGCAGATTGTTAAATTTCATAATTAAATGTTATCAACAATTAATATTATTGATTTGTTTAGAAGATATTGTACCTTTAAGGTTTCATGAGCTTTGCTGTTCTGATCTTTCTCAATAAATAGCGAGGATCTGAGTTGAGAGGTGAGAGATTTCATCTCCTCCCATTTTTCTGAGATGGTATCCAAAATATTCGTCCCATCTACAGAGGTTGATACCGCACCAAAAATCCTGGCCCAGTTCTGTTTGCAAGAGAAATATAATCCATTTTTAATTTGGAAATTTAATTCACCTCAGGCCACGTATGTATTTATCTATTTTGTTTTATTACCTTATATATTTATTCAATATATTTATTAAAGTGTATTTATATAGTCCGGATAAAGAGAGATTTATTAATACCCTTGAATTTGCTTCTAGACTACAAGTTACAAGGGCGGATTTAGCTTTTTGCCAAGGGGGGGGGGGGGGGGTTGCCCCAGTGGTGGATCCAGGGTTTTCCAAAAATCGCCCGTTTTACTGTTATACTTTTTTCCCCCTTTTTTCCCTCCTCCTCCCCCCCCCTTTTTCCACTTGGTCGCCCAAGGGGGGGGGGGGTTAAACCGCCCCTGAGTTATTACAGGCACATCCTTCGCTGGAACATGTCAAAGACACAATTTAATCTTTGGCCATATCTAGAGATTTTCCAAACCATCAAGATTGTAACTTTTAATTACAAGTGTTACAGTATGTGACTCTGGCATACCTGTGAAAACCATTTAAAGACGACAAACATTCGAAACAAATAATAAAGGGATCATATCAACGAGGTTGATTTAATGGTGTGTGTGTTTCTTTCTTCTTTTTTTTAATTTTAAAAGAAAATATTGTGTCATTGTACCTGGAGCTGTTCTCCAAATCGCTGGATCTGCTCCTTCTGTTGGAAGAGCTCCTGCTGGAGGTCAGTAATCTTCTTCTGGCTCCTGGTCCAGATCCCTCCGATGCTGTCCGAGAGGGCGTCCTTCTTCTCTGGAAGGACCACGCCCATCAGCTTTGCAATGTTCTGGTTTGTTAAAAAATAAAAATAAAAAAGTTAAAACTTGAAAAATATCAGAATAGTTTTTGTTTTCACGGCATGGTTTAAAAGAATGTCACATTTCTGAATTAAGCATATTTGGTCATAGAGATTGTGGAAGTTATAGAGCAAAGACAAAGGGCCAGTCCTAAATAATCTCGTGAATGCACTTCGGAAACAAAGAAAATCAAAATCAAAATCACATGTTGCCACAGACAAGCAGTATAATCGTAATGTATTTGATGTCATAGTTAGGTCTTTTCACGATATTTACAACAATGAAAATATTCAATTTCATCTAAAATAATTAATGACACTAAGTACATTAAAATTGTTATTAGTAATTTTGTATTTATGTCATCACCTGCAAAGTTTGGGATGCCTCTCGACTTTCCTCCTGCTTCTCCTGCAACGCCTTCTGAAGGTCATTGAACTTTGAATGCTTGTCTGTCCATCTGACCATGACGTCATCGAATACACTTGACTCGGTGACAGGCGTTTTCATACCGAGGAAGGCTGCCAGCTCCTTTTTGACAATATCACAAAATAAAGTTATGTATTAGGTAATATATCCACTCTGGGATTCGAATGATTTGCAGTGAGCTGTACATTGAACGTGCCGTTTTTTCAATCATCGTTGTAAGGAAACAACAAACTGGCCTTAATTTAGGAATTGGATTCGAAGTAGGTTAGAGCTGGGTATTTGGAAATTGTTGAAAATTTAATACGCAAGTTGTTCCTTGGGTACGAGTTGAAACCCTAGTTGCTGTAGTTGCTGATAAAAATGATATATATGGGACAGGAACAGACTTAAAGATCCCTAGTGTTAGCAGGGATATTAACAACTAGCAAGTACGATGATAATGACAAACAGACCCAGTAATATAATTTCGATTCTGTTATGAAATCGTACAGCTAATCTCACCTTGACTCGTGTGTTCTTTGAGTCCAGAGCTCCAGTCACCTCCCTCAGTTGATTCTGTATCTGGCACCATCGTTGATCAAGGTTCGTTATGATCATCAGGACATCATCAGATGAGGCGATGTCGGTATCGAGCCCGATGTCGCGAGCGAAGGTCTGGAAATGTGTTAGGATGGTTAAAAAAAAAGAAAATTAGGATTGAGAAAATTGATAGAAGTAATAAAAACCCGAGAATGAATATAAGATAGTGATGAAAGACAATTGATACGAAAGTCATGAAAATAGCTACAATTTGTAAGAGGCAAAGTTGAAGAATTGACAAACAAAAGGGGCGTCGAGTTTTAAAAAGGGGACGGGGTGAGCCGTGCTCCTTGTATTCGTCATAAATGATATTTTGAAAAAGAAGAGATCAGTAGACATTAGAGAATCAGAAGAAAAGAGGACGTAGAAAAAGAACTTGAAAGAAGAACGATAAGATTAAGAGGAAAGAAATGATGAAAATAAAAAGAAGAGAAGAATAGATGAACTGAGAAGAGAAGAACGAAGATCGAGATATACCCTGAGTTTGTTGACAAGTGTGTCGTATTGATTGGCCAGATCATGATGGGATTCTTGCTGAAGATGCCACGCCCCTTCCAGGCGTGTCATTATGTCGTCAGCATTAGTTACGGCACGGTGCTCACCCATCTCCAGAACAAGTGCCTGTACCATACCGCAATAAGAAAATAGAACATTTAAGGACGTTAATCTTAAAGATCTTTGTTTATTGAACTCTGTAACTTTTTAAACGTTTTAAAGACTTTGCAAACGCTTCACATTCTTCTTATCTCTCCCCCTCTCGCCCCCTCTCTTCCATCTCTTACGCATTTAATCATTCAAGCTTCCCACTTCCGTCTCCCCCACCTCCCCCCATAACTCTCGTTACAACCAGTTATAACCAGTTACATAATTGTATAATTATTTTTTAATTCCATCGTGCAAACTGAAATTTGAGATTTTTTTTTGTTTTCATAGGTTTTAATTCGTTTCTCTCATAAAGAAAACTTGTACATTATTTATAACATTGTATACAAAATAACAAAATAATTTTAACATAGGTCTTGATAAATTTGCCAATGAACTTTTACATTTACATACAAAAGTTACACATTTACAGATGAAAAATATTCACATAAACAAAATTATATTTTCACCAAAATTTTTGTTTTAAAAATCGCAAGATACCTTGATTCGATGTTCGATACTATATGCTTGATCCACATCCTCTACCTTCTCTGGAACGGGCCGAGATTTCAGGGGGTCGTTCTCAACCGATGTGAGAATGATGTGATCAAGTACTTTCTGTAAAGCAATAGGGGTCAATACAATATTTCTCATAATGAACTATGTTTAGAAGCCTTTAAGATTAACAAATAATTTTGTTTTGATGGTAATTATACAAATGGCAATCTTCTAAACTTTCATGACATTTAAAAAATAATAATTGCCAAGATAGTATACAAAGTAAGAAAAACATTTGTCTTAATAATTGAAATGTATAAACCTGATAAATTAAACTTACCTTTGTTCCATTTTTGGATTCGTTGATGTTGTTTCGACTGAGAATGGGACGGTTAGAAGAGTTTCTAAACCTCCCACGGACGAAGCGAAGAAATCCACACATTCTATCAAATTGAAAACAAGTTTTATCTTTTTATTTATTGCTTAATTATCTATTTCATTATTTATTCATATATCTATTTTATTTACTCATTTATTTATTTATTTATTTATTTTCACATATTTCTTTCTTTATTTATTTGCTTATTCAGTCATTTGATTGATTTATGCAATCATTCTTCATGTATTTATTCATGCATTAACTAATTAATCAATAAATTTATTTATTTATTCTTCCGTTACTTCCTTATTTTTGTCTCTCTTTTTTTTAAAACAGTAATTTTTTGTATAGGCCTATCTATCTATATATCCATTTATTTATTCATCTATCTATCTACTGATCTATGTATTTATGTATCTTTTTTTTAATCTTTTTAATCCTTCATTTATTTTATATATTATTGATTGACTAATGTATCTATTAAGTCAATTAGTTGTTTTATCTTTGTTTATTTATGATAGAATAAAAGTGATCTTCGTGTTAAGTTTCAATGTAAGACAATGCCACCTTTTTATACACTTTTCTCAAAATGGTTGTTTCCCCAGTTCTCGTTGATGTCTTTTACCTCTATCATTATCTTTTGTTTTGTCTTGACAGTCCCTCAACACTTTTTGTTATAATTGTTTCTTCATTTTCCTTCTGTGGCTGTTTTTGTTCTACCTTTCTACCCATGTTATACATATCAAACCTACTAAATTCAACTTCTCACCTTCTTCTTTTCACATTAATACTTTCTTTATAGCAGTAATTTCGTTTTTCTTTTTTTCCTGAGTTGTATTAACATTTCTAGTCTTTATTCTCCTTCTTCTCCTTCATCATCATCCACATCATCCAAATCATCATCATCATCATCATCATCATCATCATCATCATCATCATCATCATCTTCTTCATAAACTTTTGTTATCCGTTTCTTGGCTTTACATAGTATACATTTGGACCTACGAAGTTACGTGTTTCATTGAATCTTGTTACTTTTCTCTCTCTCTCTCTCTCTCTCTCTCTCTTAAACTGGCTAAATAGATCAATATAGATGTTCTTACCTGATTAATTGTGATTTTTCGTCAGAAGTGTCTTTAAATACTCTAAAAGTTGAGAAAATTCAGAAGAATTTCTGCGCACCTTTGTCTAGTTCGGCATATGAACAGAGTATGTTGATAACACTAAACTTGTTTCCATGCCGCACATCGACTGTATGCAAATGAGCTGGTGATGACGTAAATGTCTTGGGAAGAATAACTTTCAACCAATCAGCGGGCAGGGTTTACTCTCATATCATGCGCAATCACTTGAAACGTCATCAGGCCTGATGAATATTCAGTAGGTTCGTTGATGCGCACGCGCACTTTAAACGCGTGCCTCCTTACGTAATAATAGAGCATTTCTCATGCGCGACCTCCCCCTTACCCCCCCCCTCTCTCTCTCTCTCTCTCTCTCTCCCTTTCTCTCCTCTACCCACAGCAAGTTTAGGAAGAAAAACTAATCCTGCCTTTACCCTCTCCCGCCCGCTTTCTATATTCCCTATCCTCCCTCACTAAAGCAAACCACATTAAAATGATAATAAAACATCGCTCAATGTACTAATAAATTGGCGCAAACTCCACGAATGCGCAAGATCATTATGTGTATGATTGTGCATAGATTATATTATTGTATTGAACACCAATGAATTATTAATGAAATATCAGTTGCCACAAGGTCGTCAGCTTACACACGCAAACACCCAGTTCTGATCATAAGTCATCCACTCGTTCTGTACTTTCACTTCAGTTTTCAATCAATAAATAAATAACCTAGCACAATGAAACAAAAGCGACAATTTTATCTTCGCCACTTTATTTTATTTTTTGTTCGGTACTACATACACATAATCAGGAAACTTGATAGAGTTGTGTTTTCAATTTGGTCTATGTACAATAGCTACATAGCTACAAAAGTGTACTATACATGAGTTCGTTAAAAAAACAAAAACAATAATGAAATGTAACTATTTACAGCATTACCATTCTTCTTTCATAATTAGTGTACTCATCATCACCAAGATAGAACCACGAATGACAAGACATACTGTACTATATGGTATACAGACTGTTGAGAGCAAGAAGCGCATTAACTCGTGTGTCACATGGTAACTCAAAGTAATTGCACCCACGTGCCATTTACCATTTCAATACAGCAATACCCTCACTTTATTCTGAGTTTATTCTGAGTAACCATACTTATACACCATGCAGTCCATACTGTAAGCAAAGACAATAAGTTGTGATATTTCAACAAAAAAATATAATCAAGATCAAATTTCATCAAAGTTAACCTTTAGGGTTACATTTTAAATCTAGGTTTAGGCGGCCAATTTTACACTTTTTTAATTCAAATTCATGAACGTGCATTCACATTCACATAGAGGTCGCTCACAGATGAAAAAACGAATGATTTGGAGTTGATGTCTGCAATATTACTGCGGACATGCATTATCCCTCAATTTAAAATTAAATAAAATTACCTTGAAATGCATTTCCACAAACTTTTTAAACGACATTTTTCTTTGATATGATGTATATATACTTGAGTTTGTGTTCCCCTTTCTCTCTCTCTCTCTCTCCGTCGCTACCCCCTCCTCTCTCTCTCTCTCTCCAGGGAAAAAATTAATATTTATTTTTCGGGGGCTACTTTTCAAGCTTGCCTGCATAAAAATAACACTCTAAAATTAGTTTTGCATTGAACTCTATGCAAATTTACGGGGGCTCTTTTCTGATTTTTGGGGGCTCTTTTGGGCATTTCGGGGGCAAATTCGCCCTGAGCCCCCGTGTATTTTTTTCACTGGTCTCTCTCTCTATCTCTCTCTCTCTCTTTCTTTCTCTCCCTCTCTCTCTCTTTCTCTTTCTCTCTCTCTCTCTTTCTCTTTCTCTCTCTCTTTCTCTCTCTGTCTCTTGGCACGTGGGCGTTGAAGAACACCTCTTTTGATAAATTCTGTATTAGTCTGTGGGGATGTCAATATAGGGCTCCTTATAATCATTCAAGAAGGGAATACAGAATAGCAATAATTGTCCTAAGAGGCTTTCAAGCCCGTCTGCACTAGTTTTGCCAGGGGGTTACACCTCCCTGGAAGGTCACTGACAGGTGGTTATCTCATCAAATTAGCTATCAATTAACATTTTAAAAGAGGATCATGGGGGACCAAAAGGCACCGATTAGGCATTGTTTGGTATATAGAGGGCGCAATTACATATAAGTAGTGTAAGGGGGCTTTGAAAGAATTTCCCTGAGCGTCTAAAGTAAACTGTGTCCTTCTTATAGTTGTCTGCGAAAGTTAGGTTAAGAACACACCGACGTCTTCCTCCTTGTCATCTGCCTCTTGGTCTTCCTGACCTTTGACCTCACTTTTCGACTTTTGTTTAGCATCATCGGGTGTGACACTTTCAGGTTTTTCATTTTTGTCATCACTGTTCGCTGACCGGACACTTCCTTGGTTCGCTGTTGATTGATGCGACAACGCGGAGCGTGCCTTGGTGCTACCAGAATCCGACGTCGATCCTCTAGTCGATGGAGAAGATTCCCTGCTATCAGTTGGACTCGTGTCTGGCATTGGTAAAGCCAACATTTCACTTTGATTTCTTGAATTTTGTGTTTCCCTGGTAGACGAATCGGATGAGTTTTCGGATGAGAAGTCGGATGCATAATCATCAGACTTCTCTCTTTCATTATTTTGCCGTGACTGCCGCGACTTTCCGGTGCTTGTTGAATCCGACGTCGACGAACTATCGCGTTTGTCATTTGGCTTCTTCTCTGGCATCGTTAGAGCCAACATTTGTACCTTGTTGGACTTAACCTTAGTTTCATTCTGGTCATTTCTTCTTGGTATTTGATGGACTACTTTCTTTTGTGGGTAGACTATCTGCCTATTTTGGCCTCGTCCTTTAAATGCGCGTTGTTCTCCTTTGATAGCCAGACGACGCGGATAGCCGATAGCTGGTAGTCGAACTCTCGATCCCCGTGAATTTGTCGCTTCCATGATAGTCTGCAAAGAAGGCGTCTTTCCCAGATCTGGCGGAGTAGCGATAGACTCGACTTCCCTGACGAGTTTCACTATGGAACGGAATTTCCAGTTGATTACATCGTAGTCATGCTGTGTTACATTTTCGTTTTGCATGTTTAGAAGTCTAACCGTTTCGATACCTGATTCGAGCGATTTGATATCTCGCTGGAGTTCGTCCGCGCGTTTCTTCTGTTTAATGGCCTTTGATCGCTGTTCGACTCTGTCCTGGTCACTCATGGCCTTTTCTCGTTGACTCTTTGCCAGCTGTTTCTTGATAGTAAACAACCCTTTCTGGATGTCAGCAAATTTATTTTCCGTCTGTCGCAATGCCCTGTTGCTTTTGGCTTGGCTGTTGACCAGTCTAATATGCAGATAAACCAAATGGAAGAGGAGAAAAACAGAGAAAGGGGACTGTTTAGAAATCGTAATGTTGATTAAATGTATGTGAAACAGTCTTGATAAATTTTGGAAAGATGTATCGTCTTGTAAATACAAATAGATTGCTTTCTATAAATTCTCTATAACATCTTTGGAAGGTTTTGAATGAATAATTAAGTATAAGATGACGTTGATACATTACACGCAATGAGAGAAGTTCGTGAAAAAGGAGGGGGCTGCTGCTTTATCATTATGCTCAGCCTCGTACGCCCCGTACGCTGGAGTGGAGAATTGTTTTTGGTAGGTAGGCCTAATTGTGAATGTTGACGAAATTTGTTTCATGGTTTAGGTCTGCAGTATACATAACTATTTAATTAATATCTTAATCCTTGTTTCCCTGCAGAATTCCTGCATGAAAGTCTATCATTTGATTGATTAATATCATATCTTAGGTAGGCCTTCAATATATCATAACATACATCACAAAGACCGTGTGTTAATAAAAGACGTTAAGTGGGGTGTCGATATTGCTCTAATTGGGGGTACCTGCTCCCACCTGATATGCTTGTGGTGTAGGCATGTGTTGTCGATTATTACCCCCCCCCCCCCCTCCCCTCAAAAGGCTCCTCCCCAGGAAAAATGAATCACTGCATAAAATATGATCCGAACAACTTACTTTTGTTTTTCAATCTTCATATTTTCCATGACCCGTTGTGACTTGGTGCGTTGTACTTTCAACAGATGTCTCAGTTTATCTGCTTCAGCCTGTGCGTCTCGTTTGGCAGCTTCCCTTGCTTCTTCTTCTTGCCTGAGGGCGTCCTTCTTTAACTTCTGTCTCAATCGATTGATTGATTTCGCATGTCTCTCCTTCGTTTCTTCCATGATTTGTCGAAGTTCCTGAAATTTCTTCGGGTAAGCATCCAAGAGACTGTGAACATCTTCAGGAATCGATGACTTATCGGTTCTTCTTTCCGTCGTGTCTTCTGCGTAAATATTTTTGACTTTACGCGGGCTAATTGTGGCAGTCGAGCTGTCCACATCTTTTGACGTAAAACTGGAGGTAGCAGAAATCTTTTGATTTGTTTGTTTTCCATTTGTATCATTAGTCGGTTCGCCTCTAGTCTTGGATGTGATTTTATCCGGAGAGTGCTGATTCCATTGTCTTTTATCTTCATTTTCCTTTGCTACGTAATCATCGAGCTGCCGATATGAATCACTAAGATCCTTGACTAGGGCCTTTACGTCTACTTTCCTCTCCGTACCTAGTACATTTCAAAATCGAAAAAAAGAAAGAAAAATAGTTAAGGATTGTGAATATCTTAGTTTATCAACTAACATAAGGGAACTTCCACAAGAGAAACACAATTTGAAATCTTTCTAATTAAATCAAGTTGTTACCATCAAGATAATACAATCTGATTATCTTGGATGTGAAGTATAATTTGAATTTGGTAACTTCACTAGTTTTCATGGCGAAACATGAGACGTACTATCTTTGTGCTTTGTCAATATTTGTCTATTATTTGACGTTGCTGTCACATTGTTGACCATTGTTCCATTTGCAATATTGATGAAAAATAATACACCACGATAGAAACCACATTCTTGCCTTCTGGGACACGTCTCCTAGACAACCAAACTATACGCTCTTCTCACTGTTGGATCTACTAAGTTTACTCGGTATGAATGTGGGTAGTTATGCGTCTACGACGAATTTTGAATCCCTCTTTATCTCATTAGATATCTCTTAGACCTGTGCCTACTCCCCATCTTCACAATGTAATGATTTCCCCCACTTCTTCTCCTTCTTCTTCCTCCTCTTCCTCTTCTTCCTCCTCTTCCTCCTTCTCCTTCTTTCTTCTAATTCTCCTTTTCTCCTTCTCATTCTTCTTCTTCTTCTTCTTCTCCTTCTTCTTCTTCTTCTCCTACTTCTTCTTTCTTTTCTTCACTTGTATGGTTATTTAAGACGAATGCAATTTTGAATCCCCCTTTTTTTCTCATTAGTATCTCTAACTCCTGTCCATCCTACCCATCTTCGAAATGTAATGATTTCATGATTTCATCCACACTTCTTTTCCTCCTCCTCATTCTTCTTCTTCTTCTTTTTCACTTGTATGGTTATGAAAGATTCATGATCCTCTCCCCTTCTCGTTATGTCCGAAAAGGATAGCTATTCACAATAAAATTCGAATGTTGTCCATAATCAGCGGCGGATCTAGAATTTTCCAAGGGGGAGGGGGCGAGGTCAACGATACAAATGTTAACATTATCTTGAAATGTACATAGTCTCTATATATATCATGATAGCGATTTTTTTTTCTTCATTTTTTTTATATATATATATTTTTATATATATATCTCTCTCTTTTTCTTCTCTTCTTCTCTTTTATCTTCTTTTTCTTTCTTACGTCGCTCTCTCATTTCCCTTTTTTTAAGCCGCCCAAAAGGGGGGCACGGCCGATTTAGCCCCGACCTGGATCTGCCATTGGTATTGGTAAAATTTCCAGACACAAACAAGAACAAAAAGAAACATTCTTACCTTGAATACTTTGTCTCTTTTTAGAGAGCTGCTTTCCCGTCCCTTTCTTCGGCGGTGCAAACATTATTCCTCCTAATAAAGATGACAGTCAATGACATGAACCAAAGCTTGGATAGAACGTGAAGCCACGGGATTCCTAATTGCTAATTAAAGCATTTTGCGTTGGTTTTCCTTGATGTCTTATATTCCAATTAAACACAAATCATCGACTATTCATGCTAAATGTGAATATTCCTTCTTCTTGTCTAAAGTTCGAATACCAATCTCTTGTTTGGGCACCGTCCCTCTGCTCTGGAAAGTTTTAAGATTAAGACGCTTTGGAATATTGTTCGGACTTAACCCTAGCTTTTCTTTCAGAAAGATTGCAGTATAAACAGAATGGGAGTATCATAGCAACCTGGTCATATTTATTTGCATTCAACTCACGACTACGCAAACAGAATGAACTTGAAATAAGAAGGTTGTTGCTCTTGAGGATGGCAATTGAAGGGATCTTCTTTTTTAAAGTTACCTGTACAGATATTGAATAAGAGTGAGGATAATATTGTAGATAAGTGAAGAGAGTGATACGGAGGACAAAAAAGAGAAGAAGAAAGGGAACGGACAGGAAGATAGCAAGAGGAAGGCGAGAGAAAGTTAGAGATAGCGATGGAGATAATTTGGCAAAGTATTTTAATAATGTATAAACATCTTTTAGATTCGAATGAGGAATAGTTACCTCCTTTGTTCCCTACAATTATTCGTCTATCATTATCATATCATTTGATATTGATATTAGCTACAAATTGTAACGGTTGTTAAATTAATTATATTTTACATATAATTGTTATTTGTTTTACTTGTTATTATAGCTTAATTTTTTATATTTGATTAATTGGTCAGCCGCATATAAGGACCACCTCCTTTCTGGCTGCTACCAGCATTAGCAATTTCCTTTGTATTATTCATGTTTGTAAATTGATTTGGTGTATTTCTGTGTTTATCTACGTTAGTAATTGTAATTGTGTGAAACTTTGTATACTGCTTTTGTTTTACCCTGTATGTTTTTTATTGCTTGGCAAAATAAATTGCAAAGTTTCCCCCCTCTCCTTCTTTATATCTCGAAGTCTATTATTTCTTTAATTTGCTTCTCCTTCTTTTAATTTTTCTCCTTCTCTCCCCTCTTTTTCTTCTTACGTCGCTCTTTAATTTTTTTAAAGGCCGCCAATTTCCCCCTCTCTCCAAGTCTCTGATCACATTGATTTTTTGTCTCTCTCTCTCTCTCTCTTTTTTTTCTCCTTTTATTTTGTGTTGTTCTTCTTCCCCATCTCCCTCTCCCTCTCTCTCTTCTTCCCCTCTCTTCCAATCATGATCCATCGAAATAGTGTCTCTATCAACTCTTTACATAAACATTTAGAAAACTCATCATACAATCGTGTCATGACACTAAGTAAGGTATGAACAATTCTTTTATTTGTCACAAATCATCATTACTCAACGCTCAATACATTATTAACATTGCCTTCCACTCATCTCCCCAACATCAACTATGTACTGCCTGAGAATACTAAACAAACATTAAACACGTCACGATTAAACCGTCTGCTGAAAAACAGAAGGAAGTATTACTCAATTTAGAGCACATGGAGATAAAGATGTAACATATCAACTTGTTGATATTGTTCTGCTCTTCTGCATATTCACAATTATATATTTGAAACATTGAATGAAATGTGTAAGAAAGGAGTCATTGGTTTTGTTTTAAGTTATTTTGATACAGGATGTTTTATGGGGTTTTGATTTTATTTATTTACTAACAGAAATACATCTCATACAATGTGTGAAAATAAACAAGAAGATAAACTATTGGTTTGTAAAAGGGGCCAGATAATAGCACATGTGCTAGTCCAGCCTAACCCCTTTAAAATGTAAACAAAGTATATTGGTACAAATCAGTTTAGAAAATGTTACAAAACAAAAGTAATGAATTTACAATTCTTTAAACAACATTCTTGTTCCATGTGCTCTACAGATCCTCCAAATGAGTTTAAAGTCCTTCTACTTCTCAGCAGATGATACATAAACTGAATACTAAACATAATGTTACAATAGAAGCAAGAAGGTGGCTATAGTAATACTCTATAGTGAAAAAAAGGACGGGAGAAAATTCAGATGTGCACACTAACTTGACAATGAGGTACACATACAAGCTATAAATCTGAATACTACACGAGATACAAATACAAGCTATACATCTGAAATAATACTACATGAGAGTTCCCAAAGCACACAAATCAAACTATTGAAAGCTGACAAATAAATTAAACTGCAAATTTAAGAATTTAAATGAAGATAAATACATCTGTACAGTGTTCAAGTCTGTTCACATCACACGTTTTCTTATACATGTGTATGCCGTAACATATGTCCTGTCCAGTTTCTGACAATCAGAAAATGTTGTCATAAGTCAAATTCGAAATATATTGCATTGCTCTTTCACAAAGTTTGTACGATTGACACCGTTTAGCTCACTCACCTTAATACCTCAAAAGAGATACCGGTATTGCCTTTTTGGAGCTAGGAGGGAACTAACTCTATGTACAACTTTATGAGTTAACACCCTTCTGTCTCCAAATACTAGTAGATGATATTTTCTACTGTTCCATTGTTCCAATTAACCGGGCATGGTGGCTCAGTCGTTAGAGCGCCCGCCTCATGAACGGGAGGTCGTGGGTTCGAACCCCGGCCGAGTCATACCAAAGACTTATAACAATGGGACCTTCTGCCTTCTAGCTAGGCGCTCAGCATATTAGATTGGAGAAGGGTAGTAATAACATATTATGTTATGCAGGGCCCGCTGGAAGAACAGTTTCATAACTGAAGTGGCTACCCTGGGTAAATAAAAGTTATTATTATTATTATTATATTATGTGTAAATTCATCAAACACATTTACAAGTGATCATTAATTGCTGAATCAGTGAGTTTGTAGATGTCTTTGAAAGAAAGCAATGCATCAAGTCTGCATTAAACAATAAGTATATAATTATGTAACATCTGAATACGATACAAAGCTTTGGAAAGAGAATGACAAGGAATGATTTACACATAGATAATTTTTAAAGATGTATTGGAAACAGGCTGCAAATACAATGTAACATGTAGTACATCAACGCTAGAATGTGTCATGTGAATGAATTTAAATAATTACAACTATTTTTTAAATAGTACTTTGCACATAATGATGCTTAACAAAACAACATCACAGAGCAGCATCTTATAACACTACAATTCATCAATCACTTCAACTTCAATATCCAAACTTAGATCTAAAAAAATAAGCATAAACTATGTGCAAGGAATACTAGATTGTCACTTTCTACATTAAATAATTATTGTCTAAATCTTACTAAAAATGTAAAGAAAATTTGATCTACAGAAGGCTCATTAACGGCATATTCAAGGTATGAATAAAATAGAAAAATCACAAGTTGTGCATGGTGAATATCCATGAAGTAAAGATGAATATGCATGAAGAACAAGATGAATATGCATGAAGTACAAGGTGTCTAGTTATGAAGTACAATGTGAATATTCATTAGTACCCTTTAAAAGTTCATGCTAAACATGATAAACTTTCATTACTACATCACTTTATATGTCCAACACACAAACACATGTACATGTCTATTGAATGAAATCCATGTGATGTATCATTCTGCATATAATTCCATAAAGCTGATTGAATTACATGGGAGAGCAGATAATAGACCATTTTCGTAAAGTTATCAAATTTAATGCATAAATCTTTGTTAAGTGTCATGTCAAATCATTTCATCCGGCTGATATGAATAATTGTTCATGTATTTTAATAGTCAAAATGCAAAATCCATACATGAAATGTTGCTAGGTGGGACAACATTATGGCCTGTCCTACCTAACGACATGTAATGTATGCAATTTGCATTCTGTCTATTGAAAATCATTATTTGCAACAGGTGACTGAACTAATTTTTAATGAGGCACTTAACATAGAGTCGTGCCTTCAATTTCATTACATTACTAGAATAATCTTTTGAGCATTGAGTCTAATATAAACCTGACTCGTTTTACCACAGTTCTTTCTCTAATTATACAGACTATGCTTATGATTTATGAAGAGATTAATTCATGTGATTGATATGACAATGAACAAACATTAAACATGGGAGCAGGTATGAGGGAGAGTGGAACTTTGTGACATTTCATTAATCAAACATTGAGAGAAATACATACATGACAGTTTATGACACATGACACAGTTGCCAATTTAAAATTTCCATGATTGATGATTCTTTTCAATTTCAGAGATGGAGACCATTTGGAGCTCCCAAATAATGTCACCCATTTCACATTCAACCCAGTTCAGGCCAGTACTAGTAGCACAAAGGTTCAGGGGACCGAAGTCTTGGGAACCTTCGGTCTTGAAAACACTTGGTATCAAGTGAGCATTAGACCAATTACATGAAGCAAGTCCCTGGCCCATCATCACTTTGTGGTTATCTTTCAAGTGGGACTAGAAGTACATCCACAATAGTGACAATATCATACAAATATTTACCTTATTTGTATTTCATGCCCCCTCCCTCCCCCTGCCATGTAGTATTTGTGACAAAGTCATACTCAATTTCATTCTGCATTAATGTATAATTCTTTGATCTTAGCACCTATAAACAAAAATTCAACTCCATTTTGCATCAGAATTAATACAACCAATCATGGATTCAAGTACTGATAATCATTATCATCATCATCATAATAATATCTACTTGTATGATACTTCTATCTGCCATTTATACATGTATTAATATCTACACATCATGGGCCATAACAACCACTTGCAACGGCCAGCAATTTCAAAATTAATATCATACAAATCTCCTGGAATTTCAGATGACAGAACTGAATTTTACACAGTTATGAGTCAGCAAAATTATTTGAAAAATCCTTTAATTTTTACTATTTTGGGGGGTAAAAACTGCAGATCTTATTACTGATACTAAATATAAATCGGTGGCTGATAGCAGTCTGAAAATGATTTCCATCATTTAACATTACCGTAAATAAAAACATTGTAGAAGTTTTATTATCAAATGTGAAAATTTCATCAAAATTATAGATAGTTGTAGAGCAATTCATAATTTTCATATCCCCCTTATGATCCAGTTCTTGATCACGGCACACACAGAATCCCTCATTCCGAGTCTTTTAAATATACTGTGTATTTATATGAATACTTTATGGAGTGCGCTGCCAGATTTTTTTCTATAAACTGTTATATCTCAATAGATCTTTATATGGTTGCTACTTTTTTTTGGTAATGAAGCTGTATAAAGCAGAAAATTTTAACAAACATACTGCAAAATAATTTGTTCCAAACTTAATGAATCGTATATTCATGAATTGTATATAAATAATATTATGTATGATATGTTACAACAGAATACATGTAAATTGTAAACATACATGTATGTAAACAATACATTTCTGGTAAAATAAAGTTTTGTGGAACGTCAAATATTTATTGTATGTGAATTTGTTCATGTTTTTCTAGATGCATCTATATGATATGAAACAAAAACCCTTATTTTAAGACAAAGATGTTCCAGTGTACAGGACAAAAGGCCTGTGTCCTGTTAAACCTTCTCTTAATCTAAATAAACTACATGTATAAACTAATATAATTTACATTTAATTTTCCTCTTAATTCACACACATAATATACATGTCCATTCAGGCATTTCATGAAATCTAACTCTTCACAAGCCTCCTTTTGATTGAAGAATAAGAATCAGCTGAACAAATAAGATGAAAAGCAAACTCTACCTTCTGTCTAAAAATACAATATTTTGTATAAATTTTACAGTTTCCCCCTGTGAAATATGCTTAAGCCAACACCAACATATAAATAAAGATCATTTCTTTTTCTTTCTTAGTTACCCTGATTAATCTGTCTCGGTCAAACAAGCCTTTATTGACCACCTGTCAATAAAGACTGCTTCCTCTGTCTTCATCAATCTCACCATGGATCAAACTATGTCTCCATTTGTCCAATAATAACAATAATAATAGTGGGGTTTGTATAGCACTCATACCTGTCATACTTGACATTCCTGGTGCTCTGCAATTATTACTGCGGCTTTAACATGGCTGCCATTATGTCGTTCGAGCATTCAAAGGAATTAATTCCTGCCAGGTACCCATTTACATCGCCTGGGACAAGTGTGACTAATGTAGATTAATGTCTTGAAAGGACATTAGTGCCACGGCAGGACTCGAACCGCAGACCTTGTAATCCACAGTCCATGACGTCTCCACTGGACTACAACACCTCTACATGGCAAATAATCTTTCTCAATTAGAGTGAAACCTGCTGTAGCCACCACCTTTTTATAAAGACCACATTTTTATGTTTCCCTTGAAAATTGTTTCTTTAACAAACCTGAACTAAAGGAACCTGTTCATGAAGACGACCTGCCTATAAAGACCACTTTTCTTGTCACCCTTGAGTGGTCTTTGTATACAGGTTACACTGTACCTTAGCAACAACTAGTATATAACATCTCATTTTCTATCTATATTTGGGTGGTCTTTCTAAACAGGTTGAACTGTAGTGAGGACGCTTCAAGACGTGTCAATCAAGCCTGGTGTACACCGTAGGGCACTCCACATCAAGTCACCTGTCATCATTTATTTCTACCAGACGATCCAGCACTGCCTTGTCTTCTTGAGGCAGCACCTGAAGATTAAAACAAAAAAACATTTTCCAAATAACAAACTTTCGTAGAAACATGATCGCAAATACTAAAATTAAATCCAATGTCAATGTGTAATGCTTCTCTCTACATTAACATTATTCATTGTTATGATCAGCTAAAAAGTGTTGACCTCTGCCCTGTTCGGTGCCACACCTTGTTCTCCATATATGGACAGGTAAGCGGTAACCATAACTATTGTGGTTGGAGCATTAGCTTTACTGTCAGTGGCAGCGGTGGGATTAGAATAATCAAGGACAATACCACTAGACTATTGAGATCTTGGGTGTGTTTCCCAAAGATCCTAAGTCTAAATTAACTCTAAGTTTTTTGGACTCAAACATTATGGAGAGCCATTTTTGTAGCCATAAAATAAAATATATTCAAAAGCAGTATTTTAGACTTCTTACATTCCACATCAAGAACATAAAATCTCCTTGATAATACCAAAAATGAATGATTTGAATCAACATTTTATGCCTTTTAAAATAACTTTTACAAAATATTTTTAAAGATGCTAACAGCTTTCCATAATTGTTAAGTCCAACTTAGGATCTTTGTGAAACACCCCCCTGTGATCCTTCTGATCACCCCTTATACATTGGGCCCCCCTCCCAAAAAAGAACAGAAGAAAAAAACCTAGCATACTTTCAATAATATGGTTTAAAATTGACTGGTACCAGCAGAAGGAGAAATTTTCACATAAAAAAATGATACCAAGATTGACAAATTTTGTTGAGGGAGTTTTGTTTTAGGGAATTTTTTGTGAAGAAAGGTAGGATTTCAAAAGTGTAAAGTATGCTGGAGTTATAGCAGTTATCTTGCACTTCATAATTACACTTGACTACGAATGTCATTACCAGATTCATTCACTCAGGCATAATGCATATGACATACTTTTCACTAGATTGATATGTCTCGAACATCCAACAATTAAACGACTTATAAAGAAAATTTATGAGAGAGAGATGAAGAAAGTTCACACAATCACATAAAAAATATCATCTTTAAAAAAAAGAAATAGCAATTCCATTGTTGTAGGCCTTTTTGATGTTCACCTTCACGAGTTGAATATTCCTGTATGTGATAAAGTTATTATTATTAAATATCAGTTTTCTAAAGCAAAACTGTGCATGTTAATTCACTGCAAATTGGAAGCATTAATATCATGATGACACATGACAGATGACACAGAACAGGAGGAAGGATGATTATATATGTGTGAATTAAAGAAGACAAACTTATAAAAGTAATAATTAGAAGCAGTAACTGAAGTAGCACCAACAGTTGAAATAATTGAGTAATTTCATTTTTATGAGTAGTAAAATATGTCAGCACATACTACATGTAATTTGACCATCAAGGCCAAGGTTAAGGCACACAAGACCAAGACCAAGGCTAAGGCATACAAGACCAAGGCTAAGGCAAACAAGACCAAGACCAAGGCCAAGGCATACAAGACCAAGACCAGGGCTAAGGCAAACAAGATCAAATCCAAGGCTAAGGCATACTAGACCTAGACCAAGGCCAAGCATCAAGGCACTTCAATACCGACTACTGTATCTGCATTGTAGTGGCATGAAATAGCAACATCTGCGTACCTCATGTAATATAGAATACAGTGCAAATTTAAGCAGAAGGTAACAGCAAACCGGTAACAAAAAATGTTATACAGGGTGTAAAAGCTCAACAACAAAAAATTAAAGAAAAAAAAAAGGGGAAAAAAAGTTCAAAAAGGAGTGATGTGAAGTGCATCGGAACTCTGGTAGCAGACTAGTCTTACTCTGAGGCTTCCTATGAATGGGTGATACTTGGTCCCCTCTCACACCTTCAGTTGCATGGTTGGATAAAAGATATCATTTTGAAATCAAAGAGAGAATAAATTTATGCAGGAGAAAATTTACAATAAATACGAAATTCCTATATCAAAGCTGCTAAATAAAAGCTATAATTCAGCACATTATTTCCTATGACTCGTTTTTGTTTCTCAGGAATGTGCGATGTTACTGAAATATAAAAATGCAATTACTTTCATGGATCATATCTCAAACTTTTGCAACCATTCTTTAACTTGTATCATATTGAGTCAATGTTTGTAGTAAAACATGAGCTTAATAGAGCCAGTGTGTACATGAATACCTCTTGTTTAAAACTGCGATGATCTTGAACAAAACGTTGTACATACTTTCGAATAGACCTGTAATAAAGGTACAGCTTACAGTGTACTGTTAATTTTCATAGATCAAAAATTCCTACACAACTCTTCTAGACTCACAGACATCATTAATCAACATCTTGCCAAAGCAGGAATGTAGTATTTTGATAGCAAAGACTTCAAACCCTTCACGAAGTAACTATATAATTACAGTATATATAACATGTACATAACTTATCTCTATTACATGAATGTATTACAATAATGTGCAAGTGTTCCATGTGCAGTAACTACTTCTGTACATCCAAGTTAATGTTAAAGCATTATCATGAATGAATCTCAATAAGTATATATACTTGTTGAAGAAGATATACTCTCAGCTATTCTTTATTTCATATTTATAAATATATACATAAAGATTTGCCTCCCTTTCAGTCAACAGACTTTTAATTTAATAAAAACATGATTATTTTTTTTATTTTTATACCAAATCAGTTTGTTAAATCCTGTGACCTACTAAAGTGTTGTGCAGTGCATGTCAACATATGTTAGCATCATGGTCAATGTTTGTTAGTATGCAGCACTGCAGTCTTAAACCTTACTTGCTGCAGATGCTGGTGGACTCCTATCAAATTCCCCTGGGCTCACAACTGATCTTACACCTACAAAGAATAGAACTCAAGTTTTAATTTTCTCCAGTCCTCAACGCTAACCACTCAGGTTTCATGTTATAAACTGAAATAAAGAAATGCTTTAGATGTTACATTATTCTGATTTTTTTTTCCTTCTTGTTCTTCTTCTCCTACTTCTTCGTCTTCTTGTTCTTCTCCTTCTTGTTCTTCTCCTTCTTGTTCTTCTCCTTCTTGTTCTTCTCCTTCTTGTTCTTCTCTCAATTTTTCTTCTTGTTCTTCTTGTTCTTTTTCTTTCAATTTTTGTTTTTCTTGTTCTTCTTGTTCCCCCTTCTTCTTCTTCCACTACTAACTCTAATTCTTCTAATTCTAGAGCCAAAAGGGCATTAACTAAAAGAATTTTACATACCGGTACAGCTAATGCCCTTATGGCTTTCATATGTAGACTACTAGAAATGGGGTATACGGGGATGAATTATATAGAGCTTTCTCAACTGTTGCACCATGTTTATAAAATCAATTACCAGCTCAAATACAGTCCTTAAAAACTCTTGATTCTTGATTCTAACCTAATGACATTTCTGTTATATAAACACATTTTGTTGTTGGAGTGTTATCTTTACTGTCATGGTGGCAGCGGTGGGATTCTTCTTCCAACTTTCTTAATACACCAGTTTATGGTTTACATCAGTGCGCATGCGCAGACATGGGCGCCATTTTAATTGATGAGTAAACAAATCCAATGACCTCTAGAGGTCAATGGTTTATGCGTAAATTAAGATTGCGCCCATGCAAATTATGATGTGAGCGCACAACGCAGCCCGCAGGCAGTGATGTCATCATAATTTGGATGGGCGCAATCTTAATTTACGCATAAACCACTGACCTCTAGAGGTCATTGGATTTGTTTACTCGTCAATTAAGATGGCGACCACAATCGTAAACTGGTGTATTTCACAATGCACCTCAGAATAGTCTACTAGATAGATGGCGCAACATAAGTGCATTTTATTATTATCATTATTATTATATAGACCTAGACTGGATAGATAGAGAATGATTACTTTTAACGGAGCCTAGTCTGGATCTGGAGTAGTTTGAAGGCGTGCTTCCGTGATCACTGATGTAAATACTGATGGAACTCTCAGGCGTAGCCAACGCATCTAGAAATCAAGTTTATATCATATTAATAACAATGAAATAATGAGAAAGATAGAGATGGAGAGTGAGAGAGACAGAGAGGGAGGGGAGAGAGAGAGAGAGAGAGAGAGAGAGAGGGAGAGAGAGAGAGAGAGAGAGAGAAAGAGAGAAAGAGAGAGAGCAAGCAAAAATGAAAAGAAAGAGCAATAGAAGAGAGAGATGTCTCATCAGAAAAGGTCAAGAAAGTGATTGAAATCAATTAACTCCATCAGTACAAGTTTTCTTTTAGCTATGTAAAGTATGTAAAATATAACAAAAACAAAATTATAGCAGTATAATCATCTTGCAAGCAGAATATAATTTTTGTTAATGTTTGTAAATGCAGACAAAAATGCATGAAATGATCGCTTTAACAACATAGTCAACATATATAACTCACTGCAAGAAAAATGAATATATAAAAATCAAACTTCCCATATCTACAAATATGTTTGTATTTTCAAGCAAGCAGCTGTTGATACATGTATGCATATTTTGAGTACATGCCCTAACACCAATGAAATATTACATTACAGCATAGCATGTTGAAACATTTAGTCATCCAGTAGTTCTTTAGGTCATCCTCCCTGTTAGTAACAACAACATACATGGCAAGATATATGTGGTTAGTGAGTCACTCTCTTACAGCTACCTTCTCTTGAGGGAGGGTGACTCAACGCTGGAATAGCTTGATCTGTCAACTCCACATTTTCCACGGGGGGAAGTGTCTGAGCATTACGTTTCCCTGATTGACCAAGAAGGTGGAAAAATATCATGTATAGACTAGACAATCAAAATAGCTCTAAATTTCAAACATTGGGTTAAAAAAAAGAGTTGGGACAGGAAATGATGTGAATATGACTGTAACAATACTACCTTGACCAGAAAATAAAGGGATGACTAAAAAGGGATGACTAAAAAGGCATGCATAATGTTACTGAGTTAAGGAAACATGCAATATGCAGAAAGACAGAAATAAAAATACATTTTGAATACATGTATAACTTTCATGATAAATCAATATAATAATGGGCAGAACAGTAAACACATTAATCTAAAGTGACAACTTGGCAAAAGAAAGCACAAAGATGAATACATTTTTTACATACATAATGAAGTGACGCGATAAGAAGAAGAGAGTAACTTTCAATAACACAGAGCTGACAGATTGTTATGAATGATTGAGCATCTTGTATTAAATGAAGACAGAGAGAACTTACAATGTCGATCTTTTAACGGATTTCAGGACAATTTTGGAGGTGTTTGACTTACTCTGTCTGCTTGTTCCTGTGCCTGGTCTGCTAAGAGGGGGTGAATCGGATGATTTGATAGGAGGGGGCGGGGTCATCCCCCTGCTAGCTGGTCTGTTTCCTGGCTCCGGAGTTCTTGGGATCTTGGGCTTGCTCCCAAAGGCATTGTCATACTCTCCAACTCTGAGGAGGAGAAATATCATTTACAAAATAGAATTACTTTGGTCAAAATATCTAGAGAGACATTCTGATATAATACTAATACTAGTAAAAAAAAAATATATAATAACTACATGTATGACATTATTATTAATAATGATAATAATAACAATACTAATAATAATAGTAATCAAGTGTTTAACAAATATATATCTTTAAGATAGAATTACTAAGGTCATAATAACAAGTAAGAAGTTCTAAAATTAAGAAAATAGACCAAAGTTTTGTGCTATACCAATATATTTATAGGATAAAATCATTTTGGTAAAAATCACTATGGTTAAGTTCTAAATTCAGAACATGTATCATGTTTGTATTTTACCAATATAGTTACAGCATGGAATTACTTTTTTCAAGATAACTAGTATGACATTAAAAATGAGAAAACATATAAGTTTTGGTGTTAACAATTATAAGAGTGTAGAGATCAGTTCATTGTTAGATGATACGGTAGTAGGTACCTTTAAAATTCATTTGTGAATTGTTAAGCTACAATGGAGATTTGATAAAATTGTCATTTTTGGATGACAATGCTATAACAGCTGACATATTTGTATTTGGATGTTTCATGAGAGGTAAACTCTTGAAATAAATGAATGTTAAAAGAGCTCATGACCCACCTGCCAGTAAATTTATTTTTGACTGGTGTGACTGGTGCGTTTGGGTGAGGCTGAGCTGGTTCAGACTCGTTCTCTTCAGATGGATCTCCTGATAAATCACACAAAAAAAACGATAGATAAGATGGATCATTACATAGAAACATAGAACAGAGAAGTGTATTGATCACTTAAGAAGAAAATTTTTAAGTGTACCAATTATCATTGAAGAGTATATCACCTCATAAGAAAATGTATGTGCACCAAGAATGTATAATATCAACCTTTAAATAATATCTGGCATCCTATAAGCTATGAAAAAAAAGAATATGAAGAATAACATGAAAGCCCACACATAGAGTCAGACTTAGGTTCAGTGCAAGCCTTTTCCTATGTGAAGGGGTATGGATGTATCAAGCAGTCTCTGCACAAGTTGCTATTATTTCAACTGAGAGAGTATTTCAACTTGCAATATCTCTTTATAGAAGTATTATTTTTGGAGCTCATATTCTGAAAATTGGTGATTGGTATACTTTAAAAGGATACAGAAAGAATGGGTTATCTCATTTTCTAATACTTTGATATATCTATGAAGTTATAACAGTTCTTACAACACATTAGGCTACATTAATCTCTGGAAGCTTCCACTATGCTTAACTACCTTATTCACTGTATGTGTGAACACCCCTGTAATAGAGGATATGATAAGGAATGAATGTGATTTACCTGATGCTGCTGGCTCATGTGCTGAAGCGCCTCGTTGAGCTTGGGCGGATCCTGCTCGGCTTCCACTGCTCGTCTGAGGTCTGGAGATCTACAAACATCACAAGACAATACGCCATTTTTGTAATGTAATTAAAATTTAATGAAAAAATCTTTGATAAAGTGACTCAGTAACATTGCCTCAGATTCTGAAACAAAATCTTGGATTTAGCTCATGCTGCAATCATAATTATAAACCTTTAGGTCAGTCAGGAATCCAATGACTTTTACAAGCCGATCGCCTGTCTGATTAATATCATGATTGGAAAATCTAAACTTATTTGTTGTCTTCCTAACAGTTTTTATAACACTACAGTCTATTAGGGAAAATGAGTACCGGTATGGTAAAAACTGGTCACTCAAAGATTTTTACTTTTTTGAGGCACTTTATGATCATTTTGAAGCGCAATTTGTTTATGGCTTCAATATTACACCATATCACAGACACTGGTAACACGTGGGCCATGCATCTCAGATTTAACATTGTTAAACAATGCCTTTAATGGATAAATCTTTGTTAAGTGCTTCATTACAAATTATGTTATTTCAATAGACAGAATGCAAATTGCACACATTATTTGTTGCTACATGTAGGTAGGACAACTATTACGACTTGCCCTGCCAAACAACACGTAATATACCGGTATGCAATTCGCAGTCCGACTATTGAATTGCAATTATTTGTAACAGGTGAATGAAATAATTTGTAACAAAGCACTTAACAAAGATTTATCCATTAAATGTGATTACATTACAAAATTGGCCCTTTCAACTACAACCTTGCAATTAATATCCGACAACTTTTATATGAAAATCAACTGTATATTCCCTAAAATGCCGTATGGTAAAATTAAACATCACCAACAACATGCATGTATACATTACGGGTAAGTAAATTTCATGAAACGATAAAAAAAAAAATAAAAAAAATTGTTGAAAGAATGTAAAAGTAATATCTATAGGCAAATAGAAAGTTTTACTGTTGCCAATTTAAAAATCATAAACTGATTTAATTAGCTGTAAAGAATACCGCTTGCCTCTGACAGTTTAAATGAAATAGGTCGAAACCTTATCTGTACACACTGAAAATAAATGAGCAATGGAAGAGAATGAACAAATAAAGAGGAAGAGAGAGAGAGAGAGAGAAAGAGAGAGGAAGAAAAAAGAAAGAAAATAAGACTAAAGAAATTCCTTTTACCTGACCATTTGTACCACTGGGATGTGAGGGTTCCATAACACTATAAGAAAAGAAATGAATCAAATCAACAGCTCTCCATCGTCAGGCACTAACATTGCAAGGGTAATGAACACACAAAGCCCATCTGTACTACTTATAGCTACTTGCGCCCTCTTAGTCTATATAGCAAACAATCCCTAATCGGTGCCTGTTGGTCCCCCATGATCCCCTTTTTCTTATGTTAATTGAGAGCTCATTTGATGAGATCAACCACCTGTCAGTGACCTTGCAGGGAAGTCTAATCTCCCTGGCCAAACTAGTGCAGACAGGTTTTAAAGTCATTAAAATAATGAAATAGTATTGCTGTGAAAATGCATGTGAGAAAAACTCTCTGGCCCGAATTCACAAAGGAGGTTTGTCGACAAACCTTGGTTTTCGTACGTCATATGACGCGTTTTACAGGTTTTAAAGTCATTAAAATAATGAAATAGTATTGCTGTGAAAATGCATGTGAGAAACTCTCTGGCCCGAATTCACAAAGGAGGTTTGTCGACAAACCTTGGTTTTCGTACGTCATATGACGCGTTTTACGCGTTTTTTACAAACCTGGTTTGTAAAGAACAAAAGGAGGTTTGACGAAACAAAAGGAGGTTTGACCTCAAACCTTGGTCTGAGCTCAAACCTTGCTTTGTGAATTCGGGCCTCTAGGTTTCATTTTGAAATAATGGTCATGAATTGAAATTCTCATAAATTATGCATTTAGCCAAATATGACCCCTGGACATCCCAAACTGCCAATATTTTTTTAAATGTCCTATTGCAGCAAAAATATGAGAATATTGAGGGATTTTACAGGATTTTCAGTTTTATTCTGTATTGAAACAGCAAGTAACTTGTGAAAAGTTCTTGCATTCTTCAAATAAATATAAACCATTTGCTGTTTCTCTCAGTGTGTGAATGATATACCGGTAAGTGCACTTTTGGACATAAACATAAAATATAAACACTAAGCCTTGGCCCTGTTTCATAAAACTTGTTATCAATAATAAATGCTAAAACTTCTATGACAAATTTGCTCTCAGCAAATAAAATGCCACAATTTCAGTAGCTTACAACAGCTATATTGTAACTTGTTATTGATATCCAGTTTTGTGAAACAGGGCCATGTAGGTAAAACGGGTTAAAATAAAAACATTGGATGAAGTTCTTACCTTTGTTTACTGGTAGGCCTTGTGGATTGCGGACTTCCACTTCTTGAAGCTGTTCTTCCATCCTGCATCAGAAGAAATGTACATGTTCATGAAGATACTTCAACCCCTGCACATACCAACTCCTGTCTTATCAATCTGTTTTTCTATCTTCACCTACTGACGAGATTCCTTTTTTATTTGTTGTAAGATCGTAATTCATATAAAGAGTTTTTATATCCATGCATACTCTTAAACATTTAATACTGTGACCTGAAGCTTTTAATAATAATAATAATAGTGTAAACTTATAGAGCGCACACACCGTCCAGGGACGCTCATGGCGCTAGCTCAGCAACAGTTCTCTTTGATACAAGTAAAGTAAATAACTTTGCAATATTTTTTGCGATATTTTATTATAACCCAATTAAAATCTTCAAAGGGATTCACCTTTGATTTGTTGATTGTTCTTTAAAAGTCTCAAATATCTTCAATATTAACTGTTTCTACACCATTGAATGTATATGCTTTTATCTACAATTATCATTTATTTCTTTGTTAAATTATGTTTTACTTTAATTTGAAGAAAGCAAAACTTAATTGGAGATGTTGACCAGAAAGCAGCTATTCCGGACTCACCTAATAGTTATTTTATTCTGGTAGAGCACTTACCACATTCCAATCATTCCGCTTTAGCTCCGACGACTTTTATCTCCTTAACAACAGATAAATCCTACCAGGTACTGAATTACTACACGTGGGTAAAGAGTGGCAAATGCAGATCCACTATCTTGTCAGAGGACCTTGGTACCATACTAGCTCTCATACAAATGACCTTCACATCTCAAGACAAATGTTTGGGCCACTTAAAAATAACAACTCTACTCACCCACATACAGAATACCATTTTTTTCTCCTGCTGTTCTTGATGTGATTTAAAGTTGCTCAAGCGTGGGTATATAGAGGGCAGCACGCAGACGTATGCCAGGAGCGTAATAACCGTTGGCTCAGTGTTATGTAGTGATCGCCAAGTTGCCTACTCCATGAAAGACTATATACCCACGCATGAACATCTTTAACTGCTTCAGCTTTTAATCTAGATCCTATACTCCTGATAACTTACCCACATATAATATGCCATGAGAAGTTTTTCTCCTACTAGTTCTCCGTCCTGTACTGTGATGACCTCAGCCTTATCAAGGTCCGCTTCCATAGCATCTTGGTCTTGGTCCTCCTACAAAAATAGAACAATTCTTATCATTATGGACTCTTCACAACTTGATTTTCTTATACAGTAAGCTTGCAGTTGCTCCATGTGAGAGAGAGGGGGGAGGATTCGGAAGACCAGTGGAAAGGACTCCCGGTAATCTCTATTTCTTGATTGTGTGTAGTTCTGAAAAGTACTGTTGGTAGTCTTGGAAAAGACTGTTGGTTATCTTTCTTAGCTTAAATTGAACTTCTGGTTCTTGTTTACCTACCTACCAACCTTTCCCAGCAGTAATTAGGAATCTCTCATGGAAAAATTAGGAATACCGTCTATTTTTTTAAAATATTTTGCACAGAACTGTTGAGAAAAAGAGAGGAATCTAGGGGTTCAAACTTAAATTTGAAGACCTAAAAGTAGGAATCATTCCTCCAAAATAGAAATAGTTGGCAGCTATGCATTTATGATGCAATACATGAACGATTGCTTTTCCAGACATGCACAAACTTTTGATAGTGCTGGATCAGCAATCTTACATTTAAACATGTTGATCCTCAAGTATCAATATCAATATCTTAATGACACCCTCCAAATATTAACATCCGCTCTTAACCTTTGCTCGTCCACTGACAAATAGAAACCAGTTATTCCCAAATCCAGACTCTCATCCAACAAAAAACTGTTTACAATGGCTGATTTCAAAATTATGGAACAATATCCGACATTCCATCAGAGAATTAACCGGTCTTGCCTCTTTCAACATACTTCTTCCCTCAGTAACTTAATTTGCCTAATTTTATGAGTCTACATATTCCATGTTTCTCTTCACATTCTGTAATTTTATAAGCGCTATCATACTTTTTTTTATTAGTGCTCCTAAATGATAAATAATATCAATATCAATAATCAGTTGATTGAAATATCTCCATAAAAATCTCAATTACATACAGATGGACAATGGAAAAATACCCAATTCAAAAACTGAAGAACATGAATACATTTTTTTTTTTTCATTCTAAGATGTAATGCGGTCTGAAAGCCTGTTACCACATTGCTCTTTATATAAAACACAGCTCTGTCCTTATACAGAAGTCAAAATAAATTGTCTTCAGGTAAAATTATGTAATGGCTCTAAAATATTCCTGTTTACAAGACAATCACTTTAAGATGTTGCCCTTTTAACTAGATGGAACTTCGACTGCGCGCAGTCGAAATGATGCCTCCGTCATAGAGCAATTTTACAAACCAAAACAGAAGAAATTGTTCAAATTCAAGTTCAATTGTAATCCATTAACAGGTTCTCAGAATATCGTGATTACAAGCAATTTCTCATATACATATATGACCCTTTGATCTTTGACCACATGACCCTAACATCTACTCAGTTCATTGGCTCTGCAAGATGTTCCGAGTTAAATAGTAATCCATCTGTCAGTTCTAATGAGAATGCGTTCACAAGCTATTTTTGCATACATAATGAGCCCATGACCTTTGACCTTTGACCTCATGACCCAAGAATCTACTCAGTTCATTGGCTCTGCAAGATACATACATGATCTAAGTTTGGGAGGAATCCAACAATCTGTTCTAATGATAATGCGATCACAAGCTATTTTTGCATGCATAATGAGCCGCATGACCTTTGACCTAGACCTCATAACCCCAAAATTTAATCAGTTCATCGGCTCTGCAAATAACATACATGACCTAAGTTTGGCAGGAATCCATCAATCGGTTCTTGAGATAACGCGATCACGAGCTGTTTCAGCATACATAATGAGCCCTTTGACCTTTGACCTTTGACCTCGTGACCCCAAAATCTAATCAGTTCATCGTCTCTGCAAGATACATACATGACCTAAGTTTGGCAGGAATCCATCAATCGGTTCTTCAGATAACGCGATCACGAGCTGTTTTTGCATACATAATGAGCCCTGTGACCTTTGACCTTTAACCTCGTGACCCCAAAATCTAATCAGTTCATCGGCTCTGCAAGATACATACATGACCAAAGTTTGGCAGGAATCCATCAATTTGTTCTTCAGATAACGCGATCACGAGAACGGGACGTACGGACGGACGGACGTACGTACGTACGGACGTACGTACGGACGGACGGACAACCCGAAAACATAATGCCTCCGGCTACTTCGTAACGGAGGCATAAAAATCATTTCTATAGACCAGGATGCTCCCTGCCCATACAGGCTTACACAAAGAACTACGCAAATCATTAAATAAAATCAAACCTCGTCCTCATCATCCTCGTCATCTGAATCCACCTCGTCTCCTATCACATCTGTAGAAAGAACATATAAATGTACAAGGATGATCAAAGGACCTATGGATCATTCAAATTTTCAACGCTCATTTGTGCACTAATGTTGATACTTTCTTTAACTGTCTCCCTATTTCCCTATTTCTCTATATAATCTTGAATTTGACAAATGAAGTAAAACTAAAATTAAAAAAACTACAACAACAAACATAATAATGTTAGAATGGAATAAACCTTTGTTATTAATGTACAAATTTAGTATTATCTTGATACTCAATGATCATTTCTGGTCATCTTGCTGCCAAAAGGACCTTTTCTGAAAACACATGTGTGGCAAAAAACAAAGATTACAGTATGAAGCAAAAGAGGACGATGTATGATGATTTTGAATAGAATCCTGAAAGATAACAGACCTGAGTTGAGTTGTTTGATGATAAAATGAATTTGTCTGTTCATTTCTGGTGTATCTTCTTTGATAAAACATTTCAAGATCTCCTCCATACCCTGTACATAAACAAAATAAATATCTTTATAGGGGCATACCGGTACAATGTTTGATTATACAATATATATTATATGATCAATCCAAAATATTGTAAAATATGCATAATGTATGATCATACTGTACATTATATATAGGGCATACATTAATAGATAAAGAGCATACATTACATATATAGGGCATACGTTATCATTCCAAAATAAAGTGAAGTATGCATTGACTAATGAAATGGTATTATGCTAGTGTTTCTGTTGGAAAGGCATATGATTCCCCACCTGAAGTGCAAAGTAGCTTCTGTGTACATTAACTCTCAAACACATTACACATCTTAACACAGTTAATTTCTTTATTATTCATTACTGATATCAACAGACAGGTCTGCAAATACACAATGTTAAAATACATGTATGTACATGCAATAACATGATAGTTTGTTGTGTTCCCCGTCAATTCCATATCAAACAGCCTTAAGCTCGTTCAAATATGACACATTAAAACCATGGCGTTTTTTATGGTTCAGTGAAAACAGACAAGTCCTTTGTTGCACGCAGTTGCCATTCATTTGTTCAAAGGGGCTTTCCAGTAGATTTACTTTCACATTGTTGTTCACTTTTTATGTTTATTCGTGTACTTGTAGTTTTTCTTCTCCATGGCGCCTCAAACACATTAGTCAAGTGGTGTTGGCGCATTACAAATACTCTATATTATTATTATTATTATTTTACACTTCATAAAAATGCTGCGGCTTTCTTGCTGTGGTTTACCATGCCAAATCTGAACAAACCTTTAGCATGACCTAAAGCATTCAAGGGACTGGTTCCCAACAGGCTCTTAGTATTCTACACCTGGGTTGGAACTTTAGAGACAACTATAGAATAAAATGCCTTATTTCCAACCATGATATGAACCTAATATTTCCTCTCTGATACATGAACAGTGAAACCTGTCTTTAAAGATCACCACAAAAGTGGTCTTTATGTACAGGTTCCTTTAGTACATGTTTCAATGAGAATCCATTTTCAAGGGAAAACAAAAATGTGGTCTTTGTAGACAGGTGGTCGCTAAACCAGGTTGACTGTACATGGATAGGCTGTACAACATAATATATGTAGGTCTACTTGCATAATGCATTACATATCAAAAAAGCAAATAGAAATTAATCACAAAATTATGTCTTATTCTATTTCTTACCATAGACTTGGCTTCCTCTCTGATGTCTGGTACTGACAGGATGCTGTAGAGAGTGCCGTTCACATACGGTCGTATCTGAAAACATAAACAATTTGACAGCAATGGCAACAAGAATGTGACTTTACATTTATGCACTACAAATCTCCAAAAAGAGCGATTTGTTTTAATGTCCCCTTCCTTCTCTGTTTTTTTTTCCACTATTCTAAAGAGGGTTGACAGTGAACATTTATCTTTCTAATAGAACATACATGTAGATGAATGCTATCATTCATTAACTATACAATTAGAGGAGTGCTCTAAAGTCCAATTCAAAGAAAATAAGAACTACAACAGTTATGCCTTGAAGTGATATAGATATATATGTTGTATTCACTCAAATATCACTTCACAAGTGACTGCATCATAACTGAAGCATAATTTTGAAAGATTCTGAAGATTTTTAAAAAGATTTTTGAAGGTCTATTAGAGAGCAGTTTCCATTTATTAGATTTTTTAATCATAAAGGCGATTTACATTTACAACTGTTTAGATTTGAACTCAAATAATTTACATAGAATTTGAAAGGGGGTAGAGGGTTGGAGTTTGTTGTCACTGAATCATGAGGGCAAGACTGATACCCCCCTTCCTCTCCCCCTCCTCTCCCCCCAAGTCTCCCATCCCCCTTCTTGACCCCTAAACCCTACCTCGTTATCTTCATGCCCGAGTAGATCACTGATGACATGAAGGATCTGTGTCTTGTCCTCAATACACTTTCTCTTTCCCGATGTCCTGAGACACAGATTCATGAGTAAGGCTATGGAGTATTCGAGGGTGTAGTCGGAGAGCGAGTCAGAATCTTCCAAGACCGTAACCAACCATTGGATGATACCGCCCTCTACCATCGACGTCTGCAGATGCCGCCTACAAATTTGGAATTCAGGTACAAATAAATAGAGAACAGATAGAATTGATAACACATGTACAGGTAATATTGCACTGATTGACTTAATGAATGCCATTACCGGTATACACAATTTCAAGATGAACAATGTAAGAAAAGGATAAATTTTTTCCTTTCTGTTTTTGTCAAATCTGAAGGAAAAAAATATCAATGCAATTTATCACTAATCAAGCTAACTACTCTTGAACATTTTTCATGATAATTTATAATAACGATATAGAAACCGAAACGAGCCATAACAAATGAAAATCAATATTATGTAAGACTATGATTTTGTCATCACTAAAATGTATCCATTTTTTAATATGTTATTTCTGTTTTTTGTAAACTATGTCTGAGGCTTTAATTTACATGCGAGTGAAACAAGTATCCATGTTGAACTCACATCGGACAAATAAATACACTGAATACACTGAATGAATTGATATTAAGCAAAATTGCCATAAAAGATAAACCAAAAATAAAGACATGAACCAAACTATTTATGAATGGCTATGCCAATCATACAATTAGTTATTATTTAGCAAGATATTAATCTACATTTTGCAACATCATTATCATCATCATTATCTTAATCATGATGATGATCATCATCATCATCATTATCATCATCATCACCATTATCATTATTATCGTCACCATTATCACCATTATCATTATTATCATCATCATTTTCATTATCATTATCAACATCATCATCATCACCATTATTATCATTATCATCATCATTATCATCATTTTCATCATTATCATTATCAACATCATTATCATTATCATCATTTTCATCATCATCATCATCATCATCATCATCATTAATATTATCATTTTTAGTATTGAGCTATGGTCTATGCATTGCAAGTGAAATCATCCACAATAAAAAGCTTTATACTTTAAGATAACTTTTAAGTGGTATCATGAAACATAATAATAGGAAGAGTCTTACTTTAGACTGAGTTTCTGGAGGGTAAGCTTTATACATTAAGATAACTTTTAACTTGTATCATGAAGCTTAAGAATAGGTAGAGTCTTACTTTAGACTGAGTTTCTGGAGGGTAAGCTTTATACTTTAAGATAACTTTTAACTGGTATCATGAAGCGTAAGAACGGGAGGAGGTCTTACAATAGACTGAGTTTCTGGAGGGTAAGCTTTATACTTTAAGATAACTTTTAACTGGTATCATGAAGCGTAAGAACGGGAGGAGGTCTTACAATAGACTGAGTTTCTGGAGGGTAAGCTTTATACTTTAAGATAACTTTTAACTGGTATCATGAAGCGTAAGAACGGGAGGAGGTCTTACATTAGACCGAGTCTGGAGGGTAAGCTTTATACTTTAAGATAACTTTTAACTGGTATCATGAAGCGTAAGAACGGGAGGAGGTCTTACAATAGACTGAGTTTCTGGAGGGTAAGCTTTATACTTTCAGATAACTTTTAACTTGTATCATGAAGCATAAGAATAGGAAGAGTCTTACTTTAGACTGAGTTTTTGGAGGGTGCCGAGTGCGTTCTCCCGTGTGATGGAGTCTTTATCTTCTGACTGTAATGCTATCTGAAGAGTATCAACAATGTGAGGATACTGCCCAAGATATGTCCTGCCTGTGAAGGAGAAAAAGAACAGTTAGGGTTTGTTCACATACATTACGCCACAGGAGTCCTGATGGCTTACCACAGATTTTATTTAAAGAGAAGGTTAAGTTTTGGGAAGAGGTGAAAAATAATTTTTGAGTGTTATCATTGTATTATGCAAGTGTGGAAGAACATCAGTTAAAAAATGTTCCCTGAAAAGTATGGCTCTTCAAAAGCCCTAGTATGCTAAATATGGCATGTAACATCATACAAATCGGGACAGATTTTTATGGCACATGTTTGTGTAGTCCCATATACATTTTTCTGTGTACAGCGCTTGTTTACCAAGACTGGGCCAAATTTCTTATCATTTGAATGATTCTAACCTTGCAGTACACACCAATACTTATATGCTAGATGATCAACCTTTTCTGATCGATTCCACATTTCTTTCACAATGCGATTGCATTGTGAAAGAAATGACCAGAACTCAACTTTATCTTTAAGAATATTGCGCTTCATATTTTTGTATCTAATGGCACACAAGTAAGTGACTCTTTCACTTAACTTCCATGATTACTTTATTTATTGCTATCCATTGTCATCTGCATTTTCATATTTGTATGTGACTTGAGAATTTTCCTTTGGATGGATATGCACACTTAAGAAATGTTGCTATTATTTTTTATTATTATCATCACCTCCATGATACTTGATAACATATGGGACACACAATGACCAATTATATGAAAATATAACCATACCATATTTAAGCCCACTTACCGACTGAGAGTGAGGCAAATGCATTGAAGAGCCTAGCCATGTATTGCTGTACTACCTCATCAGAAGCAGCAGTAAGAATCTCTATAACTTTCTCCTGGTAAAGATACAAATAAGAAAACAGCATTCAATATCAGTCATATCAGCAATGTCAAGCATCCCCCCCCAACAAAAAACAAAGGAGGCGGGGGTAAAATATATCTGTGTAATGTTTGTAGTTTGGTTTAATAATGATAATCTGGATTTATATGGTGCTTAATACAAAACACCGTCTCTAAGCACTTTACAGATGTTGGCGTGTTGCTCAGTCAGTAGAGCATCCGCTTCACAACCGGGAGGTCGTGGGTTCAAACCCCGGCCGCGTCATACCAAAAGACGTTAAAAGATGGGAGTTGTTGCTACCTTGTTTAGCGTTCAACAATAAGGGATAGAGCAACGTCGATCTGGCGCTGCTCAGTGGCTGCCGGGCTCACGATCAATTGGGCAAAAAGAACTTCTGTTTCGGTTTAATAAAATTTGGAGTGGACTATTAGGCTATTAGGCTATTATTATTATCTTGTTCATCGGAATCATTCACAAAGTGCACTATATTTGTCCCTGGGGAGCATTCCTACCATATGGTCACCCTGAGGGCATAAGCCAATTACCAACACAAGGGCTGTCATTACCCTACCATGTCCCCATTTCTCTCCTGGGTATGGAGTGGCAAATGTAGATTAATGCCTTGCCAAAGGACATTAGTGCCGTGTTTGGATTGAACCCAAGACTTTTGCATTTCAAGCCAAGTACTTGAACTACTCGACTACGACACCTCTCACATCACTCACATTGTATCTTGTATCTGACATAGCAGTTAGATGAAGATTGTGATATCAATCTACTGGTATAAAAGTACTACATAGGTGTTAGTGCGTTATGGTCGATGCAGCGCATGAGGGTATTCAATATGATGCAATGAAATTAACGAGGTGTAGCCAAGTGTATTTTGTGCCATCGTGAATACCCGAATAGCGCTGCATCGACATAACGTCAGGAATGAAAACCTGTGTATTATATGTTCTATAAAATGGGTCGACAATCTTACTTAGCAAGGCCATAAGATGTCTCCCCGCAACCTTCACCCACAGTTGTTATCACCAAAATGCACTCCATGCAGATGGTACTGTGCATATAGTAAAAACTAATGCACGGTCACGTGATTAATATTGACGCTTCTTATTGGCTACATTCTTGAACCCATTTTATAACATGTTATAACATACTGTGTTCTTACCCTGTGGGAGCTCCGATGTGCACAGCCTAAGATATCATTCTTGATGAACGCTGAGATCACTTCACCCCTCTGCTCACCAGGCTCACTGCGAGTCAAACGCTATATGTGATGTCATGGTAAAAACAAACAACAAAATTCAGCATAATGGGAATGCACACAGTCAAGTACAGCCCCAACTGTCACACAGAAATTACTAACGATACACTGTAGCATAAACAACACATGTAGGCATCATGTTCCACCAAACATTGCAAAATAGTACAGAAAACTACAGAATAGATCTTATTATTTAACCTTTACTATGTGATCAAACATTTTATTGCAAAATGTAAGTTTAAATGTACAAAAGTAAGATTCTATGGGGTTAACCAACAGATCAACTTTAAGTTGGACTTTACTATGGCAGGCCGTTCAAGCCACGGTTTCCTCTCACCATTTAATGGCATTGGTCTCTCAAGGGACGTACAAATCAAGGTCTCAAATCTACAGAATTTACATTTTTTGATAATTATTGAAGAAAAAAATATTATCTTTAGATCATAATGGTGAGAGCAACCAGTGGCATGAATGGCCTGCCATAGTTAAGTCCAACTTAAAGTCGATCTTTGTCTTTGTGAAACACTCCCTCGTTAGACTTTATATTTCGGAACAAATCTCACCCATCTGAGGGATTGGAGTAGTAAGGCCACTCTTCTGTCATCTGCTGATACCATGTCTTTCTTCACCACCTTGTAGTCAAGTGAGGGCAGTATAGGCAAAGCATCCCTGCAGGAGTCAATATATTCATTCATACATTAGTTCAAATCATCAGCCGCAACCCGGAGGTGTATCGCCTCATAGGCAAATATTCTGAAGTGGGGTTTCACTTAAAGCTTATCTGTACTAGTTTATAGGAGGGATTAGACCATCCTACAAGATCACTGGACAGATGGTTATCTCATCAACTCAGCTCTTAATTAACATAAGAAAAAGAGGATCATGGGGGACCAATGGTCACTGATTAGGCATTGTTTTCTATATAAAGGGAGCAAGTAGCTACAAGAAGGACAGTGTGGCTTTAAACTCCAGTCTAAGTTAAATAACAGTTTAAATAAACATGAACTCGATCATAAGTCTAGTCCAAGTTGGGTTTAACTCCATTTCTGTTTCTGGAAGTCCAGTTTAGTTCGACCACAGTCTGAGTTCAGTCTAAGTTAAACAATAGTTTGGTTGGTATGGAGATGTAGTCTGAAAATGTGTATTGTTTCAAAGTTACATTTCATTTGTATTTTCCTGGTTTCCGTGTACTGTACATGGCCAATTCCAAACTTTTATTCTTCTTGAGCAAAGAAATAGCAAAATGTGACGAATGAGTCTAGATATAAAATGAATGCCGTAATCAAAATACTGTGTTCTAGACATGATTTGTAAAATTGTACATAGTGTACATATAACATGTATATTGAGGATTTTGCTCTCTCTCTCTCTCTCTCTCTCTTTCTTTCTCTCTTTCTTTTATATCATTTGCAATGAACAATGTGACAACATTTTGTAACAAAGAAAGAAAGAGAACAAGCAGAAAATGTCACATTAAAGACTTGCACTGAAATTGCATTTGAGGAAAAAAAAATATTATTCATAATTGAAGCTAGAATCTGCAGATGAATGAAAATTAAGTTAGAAAACACTAACAACTGAAAGTGGTAGAATCTTGTAGTAAATATTGAGAAAATCAGTATGTTAAAAAAAAGATGACTTCAACTTTTTATGTACATGTCGATGATTGATGATGCACACATCACATATCGTCTGCTGAACCATATCATTCACTTTGTAGGTATAGATAATTCTACAAGATCTCATGCATCTTGTCTTGTTCTATGAATTGGTAATACTGGTACATATTATTAAAATCCTTTCTATCTGAAGTGAGCAACAAAGAAGATTTGTTTACATTTTATTCTTCAACCAGAAATTAAGAAGTCATTTATTTCTTGAAAGAAGAATGGGGAGTAAACTAAGAAAAGTTCTCTTTTTGCTCTACATGATTTTTAAAAATCATTTTTTAACATCCATCACCAAAAAAAGTGAAGCTCATTTAGTTTCTCAGCAAACAATATGTAGTTTGATTTACGATGAGCTTTTGCACCAGGGTGCTACAAGAATTTTTTTCACCACTTGCCCTGTCGGGCAAGTGGGTTTTCAATTTACTTGCCCAAACAATATTTCCACTTGCCCAAAACTTTAAAGCGAAAAAGGACTCGAGGTTAAAGCATTTATTATCTCGTAATGATAAGTTAGTGTTTTAGATAGCAAATTAATGCACATACATGTACAGTGTAACTGTACTGAATAATAACCTAATATGTCAAAGAAAATGGTCAACAAAGGATGGTTGAAGGTTTAAAAAACGCATTTTATTGATTCTCCATAAATAATCAGATTCACATGAATCTCGGCAAGGTAGAATGGTTCAAGCAGGTTTAAGTTTTTAATATTCAGTCATGTAAAAAAGCATAATGACCCTGTTGTAAAAAATATGATACAAACATGTCATTAATGGTAGCCACATGTACCATGGTGCAACATCACATGTGTGTCTGTGCAAGCCGCTGTCATTTGGAAACGTAGGCTAATTTTCAGCTGTTAATAATTTGGGTCAACTCTTCCATCAAGAAACGTCATGTAAATAATGGGTAATCAACTATTTTAAATAAAGTACGGACATTTTTATTTCATCATTCACTGCTATAAATATCATGCCAAAATTTGTAAATTCTTACTAAATAATAATATTGAAGATATTTTACGATAAATCTCGGATAAGTATGCGAAAACTAGACTAAACAACGTCGCTAAAACCATGAAAACAAAACAACAACGGCTTATATTCTGGGGGTCTCGATACTATTATCAAAATGACTCGCTCGGTCGGATCTTGAGACCGCAGTAATAAATTGAAAACGAGACAAAAACATTCATCTGATTTATATGAGCAGCGAGTTTTAAATAATATGTTCACAATCATTAACAGTCATTATGAATAAATATCAAACATTTGACTTTTTGTACTTACTAGAAAATCCCTGTTGTTTATTCCATTCCGATTCGCACGTGTTCATTTCCCTAGAATAATGACGTCATATTTGGCGTGATTCAACCAATCGGCAATCAGAGAATAGCAAAGGCCTGTCGGTGCGGCCTGCAGAGCTAGAGAGAGAGAGCGCGAATAAGCTCGCAGCTGGTACGATCGCGCTAGCTGTCTCTAGCTAGCTCACGGCCGGCCGTGCGTGGAGGCGGAGCGGCATTCATGGCTTGAAGTGTCACTGTTGCATGCGCGCTGAGCTAGCTGAGCTGGCTAGCTGTCTGTGAAGTTTTTTCGAAATCGGAACGATCGCTTTTTTGCTTCTGGATTTTGACGACGGGTAAGAAGTTGACGGGTGAATGGTAGAGTTCTTGGACACTAGGAAATTACTGTAAAAGTATCACTTGCCCGAATCGGGCAAGTGATAATTTGATTTACTTGCCCGACGGCTCAATTTGGTTGCCCCGGGACGTCGGGCAAGCGGGTTTGTCGCGCCCTGTGCACATGATAAGAAATCTTGTTATTCAAACTATCTAAGTATTGTACAACTCATTACACCTGATTGCATTAGGACGAAAAGAGAATGATAAAGAACTACAAATGAAAACAGACAGGAATTGCAGCAGCATCCTACAAGAAATATTTGATAGAGTACATGTACAAAGAAAGATTGAAGCTAAACTGGTGGGCTGACTTTAAGGAATAGAATCTGATTGGCTGAGAGCAAAGTTGTCATTGAAATTCAACACTTGTTATTGATACCAATTTTTATGAAACAGGGCCCAGTTATCATCATTCAGACTCTGATGCATACACTGCCCCAGTTAGAAAGATCCTCCAAGGAGGAATTAACTTTGATAAGCCATTTGCATTCTATTGTGACACTATGCGACCTTTCATAATCCTTTTTGTAATAAGTGTATATCAGGTGGTAAACATATCAATGGTATATTACATGTGAGTCAATTTCAAATTTTGTGTAAAAGTTAAAGAAAGTAAGACAACTGGAATGAAATTACAAGAAACTAGATGGAACTACAACTGCACGCAGTCGAAAATGATGCCTCCGTCACAGAGCAATTTTACAAACCAAAACAGAAGAAATTTTTCAAATTCAAGTTCAATTGTAATCCATTAACAGGTTCTCAGAATATCGTGATTACAAGCAATTTCTCATATACATATATGACCCTTTGATCTTTGACCTCATGACCCTAAAATCTACTCAGTTCATTGGCTCTGCAAGATGTCCCGAGTTAAATAGTAATCCATGTGTCAGTTCTAATGAGAATGCGTTCACAAGCTATTTTTGTATACATAATGAGCCCATGACCTTTGACCTTTGACCTTATGAACCAAGAATCTACTCAGTTCATTGGCTCTGCAGGATACATAAATGATCTAAGTTTGGCAAGAATCCATCAATCTGATCGAATGATAATACGATAACAAGCTATTTTTGCAGACATAATGTGCGCTGTGACCTTTGACCTTTGACCTCGTGACGCCAAAATTTAATCAGTTCATCGGCTCTGCAAGTAACATACATGACCTAAGTTTGGCAGGAATCCATCAATCGGTTCTTGAGATAACGCGATCACGAGCTGTTTTTGCATACATAATGAGCCCTGTGACCTTTGACCTTTGATCTCGTGACGCCAAAATTTAATCAGTTCATCGGCTCTGCAAGTAACATACATGACCTAAATTTGGCAGGAATCCATCAATCGGTTCTTGAGATAACACGATCACGAGCTGTTTTTGCATACATAATGAGCCCTGTGACCTTTGACCTTTGACCTCGTGACCCCAAAATCTAATCAGTTCATCGGCTCTGCAAGATACATACATGACCAAAATTTGGCAGGAATCCATCAATCGGTTCTTCAGATAATGCGATCACGAGCTGTTTTTGTGTACATAATGAGCCCTGTGACCTTTGACCTTTGACCTCGTGACCCCAAAATCTAATCAGTTCATTGGATCTGCAAGATACATACATGACCAAAGTTTGGCAGGAATCCATCAATCGGTTCTTCAGATAACGCGATCACGAGAACGGGACGTACGTACGGACGGACGGACAACCCGAAAACATAATGCCTCCGGCTACTTCGTAACGGAGGCATAAAAATGTTAAAAGTTCAAACAGTGGCAACACTACGCAAGATTAACAGATGTCAACAAACATGTTTTTCACACCATGAGCGACATAAAGGATGATGAGATAGAAAGAGTCATAGTAATTCATATTTAATTTAGAAATTTGTTATTTTAGCTGTTAAAGGAGGAGAAAAGAAAGAAAGAAAAATGGTTAGATAAAGAAGTCGGTCCTAATTTTCTCACCTTATTTCTTCGGGGATGGTACTACAGGGATCAACGAGTAAAACAACAAAAATAATCAAACATACACAGCAGACTAAATGCATATTAACCACCTAATCACCATAACTCGTAGATAAGAACCAACCAAGCAAAATAATACAATCAGGGACCCGTTTCACAAAGCCTTTTTTCAATGACAAATGACAAAAATCAGTGACAAATCTGCTGATAACCATTCAGAAGTAAGGATTTCAGTAGCTTATAACAAAAACTGTCATTTGTCACTGATGACAAGTTATGTGAAACGCCCCCCCCCCCCCAGGAAACCAAAACCCACTGAGATGCAGTATTTTTCTGAAGTTCTTATTACTGATTAAGTCCTAGAGATAATCACTAACCCTGTATGTACATCTACTTTTCGTTCTGCCACAAGGACATTTCTTTTGCAGAAAGTTTTGATAAACAGAAGAAAAAAATCTATCTGCATCTTCGAAATGTAAGATTAATGCATTACTAAATCAATGATTATCATTTGGTAACTGAAAGCGCAATAATTATTAATCTAATTTTTACTATCACACCCATCATATCCATCAAGAACAAGTTTAAAAGTGATCTTGATATCAGGTAATGGCAGAATATACATTCTCACATAATCATATAAAATGGATGTAAAGAAGCTAAAGATATTTAGTTTGTGTATCTGCCCAACGATATGGAAGAATCTGTGCAATAGATGAATAAGCAAAAGAAATACAAGAAAACAAATCTGAAGGTAACAACCCACAATCAGCTACAAAAGGTTGGAGATAATTATAGAGATCAGACTCTTTCTAGTCCCATTTCCAGTTGAGATCCTTTACTTCCTGCATAACATTTATTTTAATCAAGCCTTTAATAAAGGTATTACAAAGTTTTGGGAAATTTTGAAAAATGGGTGGATAGTGATTCTTTACAATTTTAATATATTTGGATGCCCCTGTGGATGTTTTAAAAACACCATAAATTTTAGCCCCTAAAACACTTCTGCTTTCGAGACAAATTGAATATAAAGATTTACCGGTGCTCCCAGTAAATTTTGATGAATTTCAAATAGCTCCTACGGCCGTTCAATGGTAGCTGCGACCATGAAAATCTAGTGTGGTATATAATTTCCGAACGAGAATAGCTAATCAGTCAATTTTAGTCAATAAACATTGTTTTATAGCTTAACTGATATATTGACCTTGAGAGGGAGCTATTCAACATAAAGTGTTTATTATTTACAATTTCATAACTTTAGAGTCGATTTCGACCGCGACAACGATCACTGAATATTGTAGGATCGTATATGCTTCCAATATGTTCATTTGAATCAGATTCATGACCCCATACCAAAACTTTGTATTACCTTTAAGCAGACTACATTTTTTGTTGGCGGTACAACTGTCCACATGGTTGTACCTCAAATTTAATCTCTAAGTTATCTTCTCACCATGCAAACCTGAATTTTCAAACAACATTTGGACAGTGTTTTGTTTAGTCATCATTGAATACAGTGAGTGAAGGTACATTTTACAAGTTCCACTGGAAAAAAGAAAAGACACAAAATAACTTAATGCAAGATTTTTGAATCATCTTACCTATGTTGTGGTTGCATTGAAACTTTCAATACTGAAGCAGCCTGCAGAAATGAAATAACAATACAAATTGAATTTAAACAAATCATCACTACTTCTAAAAAAATGCAACTGCTTCTAGTTACTATCTTACATGTTCCATTATGACTCACAATTATCAAAATCTGTGGTCACTCAGCAACTTATCAATGTTAAATTTCCTTAAAGTATATTTTGAACGTTTGAAATGATGTTCAAATCTTGTTCCAAAATTTGATAGAAGGCAAGACAATACGGGTGGTGACAATATATTGGAACTATGAAATCTATCATTTTAGAGCTGTTTCCACCACAGTGCAAAAAGATTATTTTTCATTCTTTACAGAAAATAAAAAGTGATATTTTCATTCACTATTTTGATATTCTTTATTCATTTATTCATGGATTATTACAATCTGTCAATGACAGCCAATAGCTGAATGGCTCACAATTTTACAAAATGCATTTAAGAAATATATGAGGATACATTTAATTTTGTTTTTTAAAGAAAAAAGATTCATGTAAAATTTATAAAAAGTTTTCTTTTATGTAAAACTTATCACAATGAAGTTACTTTCTTGAATTCATGATCAGAAAACTGTTAAAACGGTCTATGCCTTTCATCAATACAAGAAATGCCTTTTGTAAAATCTGATCTAATCCAAAATTACAGTCCATAGATTGCACATGAAGTAACAATGTCTGTAAAGATCTGTTAAACTGTTGAAGGCGAGTTTCTTTTCTTTTCTTTCCATTCTTTCCCACAAGCTTAGTACAGAAAATCCCGTAAGCAATGGGTTAAGTGAACAAAAGAGAAAGCTTACCGTTGGAGGTCTTGTGACATCAACTGATTCACTCAACTGATTTGAGAAGAGTCTCTGGCATACCCTCTGAACATATTCCGGTGTAACCTGTAATAATAATAACAACATTTATAACAGGAAAATAGGAAAATCAAGTATAATGTCCCATATGACACCAAGTATTGTTTATTCTGCACATACATGTAAATTGACATCAAAGGTGTCATTTTACTTGAAATTTGGTCTTGTTTGTAGAGATGACATGATCCCGGACCGTGGACCACATGGTTCTCGGTTTATATATATGATGCAATTTCATGAAGATTATGATTTATCCATAATATCGTCGCTGTTTTCACGAAGTGACGGTAGTGAAAAAAAATTGCATTCACTTTGCGTTACGTTTTTCCTCACTACCGTCACTTCGTGAAAACAAGGACGATATAATGTAATATTTATAATAATGCCAGTCTGCTTAAATGCCACAGCTATTATTTTTGTCGACTTATTCCAATAATGCATCACATGAAATTGACGCTACATTGCACTGTGGATTGTGCATCCATCATATTATGTATGAAATAAAGTAAAAGAAACACAAGAGCTTCTAAAATAATAAATTACCGTTTTTCCTTTGATGCAGCTTTCCAGTGTGTCTACTAATTCTGCTGTGATACCAATTAGATTGTGGTAATCCGCCTATAGAATGAAATAGAATATTATAATAAAAGATATAAGACATAGTCAAATTTGAACTCACAAAATAAACTTCATTGTTCATTTACACTTTTTGATACTATAATAGAGAAATAGAGTGACATTTGCAATGTAGTACATATAATACATTTAACATAATGTTGAAAGGTACTGGAAAAACTATGTGGGAATATAAATTCAACATCAGGCGTTTCAATAGGCCATTTTTCGTAATGTAACCTAATTTAATTTGATTGAATACGTCTTTGAGAAATCCCTTTAGTTAATACAAATTATTTCATTCCCCTGTGAAGAATATGTATTTCAATAGTAAGATTTTAAATTGCTTATCTTATGTGTTGTTAGATAGGGCAAGCCATAATGTTTGTCCTACCTAGCAACAACTAATGAATGCAATTTGAATTTTCACTATTGAGATACAATTATTTGTAACAGGTGAATGATATTATTTATATTGAGGAATTTCACAAAGGCATATGCATAAATTTGGTTACATTATTGGCCTATTGTCTATGAAGTGCTTGAAGAAAAAGAATTCCTGAACTGTTATGGATTACCTAGAAGTAAACAAGATGAATATGCCTCACTTCATACTTGAATTTTCGCCCACTTTTGATGACTAACGAAACAAATAGTGAACGGCTACAGTCAACTTCATCTTTCCGAATGTGCAGCCTTTATCTTAAATGTCTACAGGATTCACTTTTACACTTAAAAAATAGAACTTTGTACACTTCAAAATGCACACCTGAATTTTGTTGTATCTCTTGACGTAGGTCATATTGCGTTTCTCTCCATCAACAATGGCACTCTGGAGCTTCTGGAGCTGTTCTGAGTTCTTGCTGTTCATATCCTGGTACAGCTCAAACAGCCTGGGTTGAGGGTGAGCTGGAAGGGTGATAGCCATGAACTTCTCTAGCCGTACCTGCAAAGCGTTTATAAATGGAGACGGTTAGGATCTACAAATGATATTGACTAGTCTGGACTAGCATCTACAGGCATTCATTTTATGTTATCTTTTCATGTTTTTCATATCATCAACTTTCCTATATTCAATAACAATTCTTATCTTAGCTACTTATCATTCCTTTCATATCTTCTATTCAAATAATGTTTTCCCCTATCAAACTATAAAAAATTGTAAGTTCTGTAGATTTGTGACCACAATTTATATTTCCCTTGAGAGACAAATGCCAGTATATGGTAACAGGGGCGGATCTAGCTTTTTGCTAAGGGGGGGGTTGATCAATAATGACGATGCGGAGCATCGTCCACGAGCCGCGAAGCGGCGAACCGATTTTTGGGGGGGTGTTTATTTGAACCCCGTAAGTGATGTTTTCCTGGCATTCAAGCGTGGGCGCTGGATGTGTTTTATTTACTCAAATTGTAGTATTACAACACGTCCGTATTACACCCCATGTATGGTAATTTACCCTGTATGCCAACTTTTTTGCATGATTCAAACATACCTTCCAGTAAAAAAAGATGCGAGACTGGATTGCCGCAACTTCTTTGCTCTGTTTGCTTCCATATTGCTTGTCACTACACTCAGACCAGACTGATAAAAAAGTGAGCAACTTGAACAAGTAATCCAGGAAATGAGCAGCCCAGCTCAGCGTGCGTTGCCAGGTTAAATCTTCACAAAATCCCCACCCAAACGACACTTAAAATATCCCCAAAGTTGCCAAATTTTGACAGAAAATCCCCAAATTCGTTTTTCATAAAACTCAATATTATTTTCATTCCCAAATATTTATTTTTCATCCCCAAAGACTTCAACAATCCCCCAATTTTTTTTATATTTTTAATTTGGGGATTTTGGGGATGAGAATCGGCAACGCTGGCCTAGCTTGTCACTTCGGCGGTGGCCCGTGTCCTCAAAAAAGCTGATGGGGGGGGGGGCAAGGGACTCTGTGACATTTGTTCGCCCAACCCCCCCTTCCCCCAAAAAGAAATAATAATAATAATAATAATAATAATAATAATAAATGAAATAAATACAGGGTGCTACAAGAATTTTTTTCACCACTTGCCCTGTCGGGCAAGTGGGTTTTCAATTTACTTGCCCAAACAATATTTCCACTTGCCCAAAACTTTAAAGCGAAAAAGGACTCGAGGTTAAAGCATTTATTATCTCGTAATGATAAGTTAGTGTTTTAGATAGCAAATTAATGCACATACATGTACAGTGTAACTGTACTGAATAATAACCTAATATGTCAAAGAAAATGGTCAACAAAGGATGGTTGAAGGTTTAAAAAACGCATTTTATTGATTCTCCATAAATAATCAGATTCACATGAATCTCGGCAAGGTAGAAACGTCATGTAAATAATGGGTAATCAACTATTTTAAATAAAGTACGGACATTTTTATTTCATCATTCACTGCTATAAATATCATGCCAAAATTTGTAAATTCTTACTAAATAATAATATTGAAGATATTTTACGATAAATCTCGGATAAGTATGCGAAAACTAGACTAAACAACGTCGCTAAAACCATGAAAACAAAACAACAACGGCTTATATTCTGGGGGTCTCGATACTATTATCAAAATGACTCGCTCGGTCGGATCTTGAGACCGCAGTAATAAATTGAAAACGAGACAAAAACATTCATCTGATTTATATGAGCAGCGAGTTTTAAATAATATGTTCACAATCATTAACAGTCATTATGAATAAATATCAAACATTTGACTTTTTGTACTTACTAGAAAATCCCTGTTGTTTATTCCATTCCGATTCGCACGTGTTCATTTCCCTAGAATAATGACGTCATATTTGGCGTGATTCAACCAATCGGCAATCAGAGAATAGCAAAGGCCTGTCGGTGCGGCCTGCAGAGCTAGAGAGAGAGAGCGCGAATAAGCTCGCAGCTGGTAGGATCGCGCTAGCTGTCTCTAGCTAGCTTACGGCCGGCCGTGCGTGGAGATGGAGGCGGAGCGGCATTCATGGCTTGAAGTGTCACTGTTGCATGCGCGCTGAGCTAGCTGAGCTGGCTAGCTGTCTGTGAAGTTTTTTCGAAATCGGAACGATCGCTTTTTTGCTTCTGGATTTTGACGACGGGTAAGAAGTTGACGGGTGAATGGTAGAGTTCTTGGACACTAGGAAATTACTGTAAAAGTATCACTTGCCCGAATCGGGCAAGTGATAATTTGATTTACTTGCCCGACGGCTCAATTTGGTTGCCCCGGGACGTCGGGCAAGCGGGTTTGTCGCGCCCTGACATAGAAATAGAATAAAATAAAATTACAAGTTTAAAAAAAAAGATAGATTTAAAAAAATGGTCCCCGGATTTTTTTTTGGGGTGGGTTGCAACCCCCCCAACCCCCCTCTAGATCCGCTTCTGGGTAAGAGCAAACAATGGCATGAACGGCCTGCCATAGCTAAGTCCAACTTAAAGCCAATCTTAGTCTTTGTGAAACACCTCCCCGTTTCTCCTCTAAACTTTCTTGTAACCAACACTATTTTCCTACCTGCAGATCAGGCACCCAGCTGTCCTGAAAGAGCTCTTTATATGAAGGATGCTTAGTAGGATCAGGGACGAATGGGAGAGCATAGAATGGAAGGAACTCTGTCGTCTGACTCAAAGATGCTCCTCCCGTCTCTAAATATTTCTTGAATTCTTCCATTGCTTCTTCTAGTTTGGTCCGTCCCTATTCAACAAAGAGTAAACATATGCATTAGATAAAACACTATACTAACATATATTTTCAAAAGATCAAACTGGTATTTACTGATCAAGTTTTTCTTAATAAGTTGGTTTCTTTCACAATTTGTTAAGTGCTTTAATAGAAACGTTATGTATGTTACATGCTAAATATATCATTATCCTTAGCCTAAGGACATAAGAGATATGTTTTGGCGGATACGTGGTCACTGACAGGTGGTTATCTCATCAAATCAGCTCTCAATTAACATAAGAAAAAGGGGATTATGGGGGACCAACGGCCATCGCTTAGGCATTGTTTGCTGTATAGAGGGCGCAAGTAGATACAAGTAGTGCAGACAGGCTTTAACAATGGGATAGTAGTAGTACTTCTACTACTGCTTCTACTACTTTTTTCATTATTATTCAAAATATATTTACATTAAACCCTTACAACTTAATGAAGAATGTGCATTGCATGAAATATACAGTAACAGATATTTTTTCATATAAAAACAACAACATAATGCTACATAGTAATTTTGTAGCTGCTAGTCTGTTTGCTATGCGCGTAATTTTTTTGTTTTCTAAAGTCACATTGAAAATTTTGCAGTGAGACCTTGTCAGCATAATTACTTTCACAGAGGAAGATCACCTTGCATTTTATCCATAATTTCTTGTGTTGTTGGGCAGGACAATACATGTATGCAATTCGCATTCTGACTATTGAACTACAAATATTTGTAATAGGTGCATGAAATAATTTGTAACATGGCACTTAACAAAGATTTGTGCATTAAATTTGTTTATACAGGCAAACCTGCTTTAGTGACCACCTGTCTACAAAGACCACCTGTCTACAAGGACCACATTTTTTGTTTCCCTTGAAAATGGTTTCTCATTGAAACATGTACTAAAGGAACCTGTCTATAAAGACCACCTGTCTACAAAGACCACTTTTTGCGTTTCCCTTAGGCGGTCGCTATAGACAGGTTTGACTGTATTACAAATAGAGAAACCCACCTTCTTGCCTGTCATCATGTGGTATTTAATTGGAAAGATTGCAAAGTAGATATTAAGGTAGAACTCTAACTTCTTGCAGACTGCATCATTGCTCCTGACCGGCTCTGGAACATTCTCATTCCATATGGTGAAGAATTCATATCTGGCTCCAGTCTTGAAAAGAGCAAGTAGGTCCGACTGAATGATAAATGAAATAATAAAGAGAAAAAAGATCAAACATGATGTACAACAAAATTGATTGCGTTTATTGGAAAAACACATGTACAGTGCATCCCAGATAAAACAAAACCGAGAATTATTGAAGTTTTATCATAACTTAATCACAATTATAATTGATAAATGACACATATTTGGAAAGCTTAGATCCTCCTCTCTCATTTGAAGCAACTCATAATAATGCATATTTCACGCATGAGTGATTAAAATCAATTTGAAGAGAGGAATCCAAAAAGTCGTTTGGCGGGCGGTATTTGAAATTTCAAAGAGAAAATCACATTTCCAGAAAGTTGAGTTTCTGCCCTTTCATATGACACCTCATTCAGGAAAAATGAGCTAGGAATAACAAAGTTTTGGTTGTTTAAAGTAGTGCTTGCATTTCCACAATTTGATTAAACGAATTCGTTTTCACTGGCTGCTGCCGTATCAACAAACGAAATTAACAAAAGACTTAACTCTGTTTCGTTGACAATCAGCCGTAGACTACGGCAGGCAGCCAGTGAAAACGAATTTGTTTGCTAAAATTATGAAAATGTAAGGGCTACTTTAAACAGAACTTTGTCATTCCTTGCTCATTTTTCCTGTTTGAGGTGTCATATGAAAGGGCAGAAACTCTACTTTCAAGAAATGTGATTTTCTCTTTGAAATTCAGCTACCGCCCGCCAAACGAAATTTCTGTTTCCTCTCTTCAAATTGATTTTAATCACTCATGCCTGAAATATGCATCATAATGAGTTGCGTCAAATGAAAGAGGAGGATTAAGCTTTCCAAATATGCGTCATTTATTAATTATAAATGTGATTAAGTTAAAAAAGTTATGATTAAACATTGATAATTCTCGGTTTTGTTTTTTCGGGGACGCACTGTAGAGGCAAGACGAGTAATAGTCTACTGTACATACATATGATGATATAAGTGGCTACATAGTATGACATGGTTATAACATTATTTCTGATGAACAGACTAAAGTTATTGACTGGCAATCACAAATGATGCAATGGTAATGCTCTGGACTGAAAAAACAATATTCCATGTATAATAGTAAAGAAATAACAGAGCGACTGGCTGGAATCACTTAACTGAAGCCCATCATTATTGTTTCTTGTTTTACGTTTAAGCAAGCATCTGTAAATTTCTTTAACACAATACATATCAAGTTTTGGGCTATCAAATACTAAAAAAACATGCAACGCTGGGATTATTTTGTCATTTGGACTTGTTGTAGACCATGATTGTTGATATTAAGTGCCTTTTATTTTCATGACTTTGAAATTTATAATATTAGTCTAAGAGAAGAGGCAAAACATGCGAGCCGCAATCTTGGATTATAATGAACGGCAATGGACAAAAAATGTGTGCCTACATTATAATCCGAACTGGCAGCTCGCATGTTTTACCTTTTATCTGAGACTAATATTATAAATGTCAAAGTCATGAAGAGACACTTACCGGTAATGATTAGTTGACTTATATAATCAATCTATTTTGGTGAACATCAATTCCTGATTTGGATTGTAAAATACCTGAAGATCTGCCTTTCGTCTGTTCCATGGCTTTCTCATTTGCTGTTCTATAGGGCGACCTTTAGCCTTGGTCTCTACATCAAAGATTTTCTGTGATTGTTCCAAGCCACAAAAATCCAGGTACTGGGGACAATGAAAGAGAGAGAAAGAGAAACAAAATTGATAAGACAATAGTATCATATGAAACACACACACACAAAATATAAAAAATAGTATGATTTTAAAAAAGAAAAAATTTGATGAAGACGTATACGGTAGTAGTTGGCTCTATGAAAATACAGACCTGTGCTGGAAACTGTAAAAAAATTGCACTGGAACATACATGTACATATTGAAAAAAGGAAAAATCACCTTCGATTAAATAAGTCGAATGTTTCCATGAGAATATTAATAATGCCCAAACTGCATGGTCAATATTCCTTTCAACACTGATTGACTTACTTTTAAAACAACTTAAATTATCACTTAATCTTATCTCTTTCCAAGAGAGCTTCCTAGTTATAAAAATCACAATTTACAGGCTTGCTGGCTAACAACTTTTGCTACAGATGTACAAGATAAAATAGGGTACTGGTATTCATTAGATTCAAAATTCAAATGATGTTTCATCGCCCCCTTTTCATAATAAAATATTCATGACCTTCTGGAACTAACTTCAAATAGAATAATTGATAAAACAAACCATTCGCACCCCCCCCCCCCATTTATTAAATACATTATAGTTAATATTAAAGGTAATATTCCGACTCACTACCCATTATACCAAAATGAAATATAAGCATGACTGTTACCTTGAACCAAATTTAAACTCACTTCTTTAACGATACCATTCAACTCTCCTTCAAAGGCTACGACTGTTGTGGTACTTCCATTTCGTTTAGACCCCATCTTGACGCAGCATTGCACATCCAACGAACAATCTCTTTCAACAATTTACAGCAGCATCATCTAGGTGAGTAGGTCAAAGGTCATATGGGTACTCTAAGCAAAATGTGTTATCACAATTCTTCAGAGTAGATGCGAAGTTGAGCTTCTGCACAGATATAAACACAAAAGTTTGCTTTCAGATGCTAGCAAATATTACAGGAGAAAATAAACAAATATTTAAAGCTCACGATGTGTTTTGAGGTGAAAGATACAGAGCTATTCAATGAGACATGGCACGGTTCAATGGAATGCTGCATTTTTTTACCTGAATTAAATAGTTTCTTCCAATAAATGAAAAACATTGAACATTTTTTTTGACAACAATAAATTTATTGCAGATTAAAGTGTTGCACAAACAGAAACGAATTATAATTTTTCACTCTTGACGATTGCATGAGTTTTCAATTAGATCTAATTTCAGACATAGAGCCTATATGCCATGGGGGTAGCCGGGAGTAGCCGGGGGTAGCCGTGGCTAGCTTCATGAAAATGCCATGATCGAGTGCAACACTGCTGCAAGATCAACATCTCAACGCCAATGGCAATGCTGCCTTGACTTGAGCTTGACTGGCCTGTCTGCGCATTTTATTTCACAGAACCCTCATTGACAATGCGAGCGACTGCCAAATCATTGAGAAGTTGAATAATAAAGGATAATGGACCATGGACCCATGTTTGTGCACATGAACAAAATTCACTGCAGAACTGGCTGTTGAAGCGTGACATGCAGGGCCCCGGCCCCGACAAGGCCGATGGCAGGGCCTAGCTACGGCACATCACGTCACTACCTGTCCTACGGACAAGCGCCAGTCCACTCCCCCGTACCGTGCCCCAGTAACTGCCACTGTTATTATTCTCTGGCTCTGCACACATTCCGGACTCACTCACACATATCTCATGTATTTACCAGCTAGGTGATATCTTCAACTATTCAAAAGACGATCGACAACTTGTTCTTTTGATACAAATAGGTGGACTACAATAGTGAAATGTATATTCCCGTATGTTGCGATCAGATTGAGATGGGAAAATGCAATATTTTCGTTGCGAACGTAAACTACTTGATCATCACCTTCGCAAATATGCACTCTGCGCATGCGCCATCGCGTAATTCGGTTTCGCATATCTCCGACCGGATATCGATCGGATTTCTTTCCTTTTTTCCTTTTTTTTTTTTGGGGGGGGGGGGGGGGGGGGGGGGGGGTAACATGAAAGGGTCGATGGGTTGAGTGAGCACTCTACAGCCTACATTGTTTAAACGTTTTTTCTTTTGTTTTTATCACCAAAAGGTACAAAATAAAAATCATGGAAATTAGACCAATAGACCTATGATTAATTTCTTTTACAGCATAGGAGGACATAATTCGGATGAAAGTCCCCGCTGGTTGAAGACAGGGAGAGAGAAACGGAAGGCAGTGAGCACGTCAAACTGTGCCCCTTTTAGAATACAATCAGGCTCTCTGTATAGATAAGTCATTTTGATTTAAAAAATGTGTCCCTGGCTTTTACACTAAAACGTTTGTCCCTTTAAACTATTCATTCTACTAACCTGCTAAAACGAGGCATCGATCTTCCAACCTACCATGCATAAATCCTACCCCTTTTTGCATGAACTTCATAGAATGCTAAGGTAACCAATTGCCTTTTGTTCAAGAATATAAACATGATAAAGGTTTAGACAACGAAGGAGTCTTCAAATTCAAGAGAACTGCATTGGCATAATTAAATGTCATTCGTGTTAAAAAGAGAAATAATGACCATACGTGCTATGACAAGCCTGTTTTTTTATCATCCCTCATCTCCCCCGATCAACAGATTTCTTAAAGCCCGTCTGTACTAATTTGGCCAGGGGTGATTAAACCACACAGCGTGGTCACTGACAGGTGGCTATCTCATCAACTCAGCTCTCAATTAACATAAGAAAAAGAGGATCATGGGGGACCATCGGGCACCGCCTATAGGCACTGTTTTCTATGTAGAGGGAGCAAGTAGCTACAAGTAGTTTATAGTGGGGCCTTAAATGCTCATCTGACCGTATTTTAATGCCTTAAACCCTCGCCGGGGCTTTCCCCCTGGACCCAATTTAAGAGTCCACCTGATCGTAAATAATTTAGCCCCCCCCCCCCGTCACTTTGAAAACATTCCACAGGGGACCTTTTTCAGCGGGGGGGGGGGGGGGTGTAGAGGCCACCAATTACAGACAAAGTTTAAGGTCCCAATGTCTACAAATATAACCCTATAAACCCGGTGCAGTATATAGCTAAACAAAAATTCCTATGAACTATTATGCGCACACGGTCATTTTCCTCGACGACATTAATATACTAATTATTTCGTCAACTTAGTCAGCATTATAGCTTTAATATAATGCAGGCGAGTAGCTAGGGGGCTGTAGAAAGCAAGCGAATCGCTTAAAGAGCGCGCGAAGCGCGGAAGCTTAGATGTTTCATTAAATTATAAGAGAAAGAAGACGATTCGTTGTACCGTTTTCGACTCTTAATCCTTGTATGAATGAAGTTCCCCCCTCCCGCGCGAAGCGCGGAAGCTTTGACGTTTCCTTAAATTATTTTAGAAAGAAGACGATTCGTGGGTGGCGACCGCCCCACCACCCCTTGGCAACGCGCCTGTTACTCCCACCCCTCCTCTCTCAGGCTCTTACCTCTGAAGGGCTAATATACAGAGAAAGATAAGGACAAACAGAAAAGGAGGGAAAGTGACATAAAGAAAATGGCAACATGAAACCGAACATTGAGGATGAATATGCAATAGACAAATAGTAAAATAAAAAGGGCTCATCTGGTGTTCAATTATAACAAGTTGAGAGAAAGAGTGAGAGAGAGTGGAGAAGCGGGGAGGTACATATTGAATTTCAGTTTTTATCAACATTCATGACTGTGTAATGATATTACTGTTTTTAAAGCGAATTAATTTCATAGATGGGGCCTTCTGTTTTCATATAAAGTACGCATGACGATTGATGGAGGGACTGGTCAAAGTTGATAAAGTTTATAAACGTCTTTCTAAAAGATACAATTAAATATTTCAGTCTTTATTTATTCTCTTATTAAATAAATAATCAATTACGTGAATTAACACAAAGTAAAATATACTTAATTTGATTATTTAACGTATTCATCAGTCCATGATCACAGATGGATCAGTATTCGAGCAGGAGGAGAGCAATTTTTCGCAGCAGCATATATGTTTCGGTCAATAGAGAAAAAACATTTATGGACAGGCTAGGGAATGCCAATGATTGTTTGTTCGTGTGTGTGTTTGTTCATTTGTGTGTTTGTTTTTATTTTCATAAGAATATTTAAAAGTTAAAACCTATATGGTAAATCAGGAATGTATATGCATTTGGCAAATGATCATCGCATCCAACTCTTAAAGGGATAGTTGAGTTCTGTTGCAGAGGGCGCTACACAAAATATTTTTTTTTGTGAGATAATGATAAACCTTCCTTTACTGTTATAAACCTTCCTCTACTGTTATTTGGATTATACACTGTTACATGCAAGACTTTTTTCTTCTTTTTTCCCTCTATGTTCATTGATTGATGTAACTCATGAAATGTCTTGTATCAAAGATTTTGTTTTACATTGCTTATTTTGATAATTTCTTGTTATGTGAATTTCTTGTTATGTGAAATTATGAGGAAGGAAATAAAATATCATTTAAAACAAAAAAATAATGAAAAACTGAGTGTCAAATTTGAAAGAACATAATATTTACATAACAAAATCATCTTTGTTTGATCAAAATCGGTTCAGAGACGGCTGAAATATAACGATTTCTAATACTTGTGTACCACCACAAATATTAGATATTTTGAAAAATTTGAAAAAACCGTTGAAAAAACGAAATAACGCCTTTTACGTCGTATTTCAGCCAATGCCGATGTTGGCTTTTTTTGTTGGCATTTTCTTGTTGCTTATATTACGCACAACCTGCTGGCCCATGTATTGTTATTTTTAATTAAATAATTAATTAACGGTCACCATGTTTGTTTGACTAAATTTGTATTGGCTAAATTTCACACATTTTGGGGTCTAAAATTACCTTCATAGCAAATTTAGGTTCTAAAAGGGCACTAGAAATGTCATAGATAAGAATAAGAGCAATAACCATGCACTTTGAAGTCATTTGCGGTCTGAAAACAGAACTCAACTATCCCTTTAAGACTTAGTTTGTAGGTCTATGGTGTTTTTCACTATTTTTCGTTTTCTTTTGATATCATTCATTCCCTTATATTGTATTTATTGGTACCACCACCTCGCTTCTACGCACCCAACTCTTAGATTTGCTTGTGATATATACCTATATGGGTATGTGTTTATTGTTTATTTTAAAAAAATGTATTGTATTTTGAAATTGTAATTTTAAGCAGGGGGTGATCCTCGATGAACCTCTGTAGTTTTTGATTACCCCCTCTGCAGATTCATCTTTGGTTTTAATGCTTTTATATTTGATTTTTTATTTATACAGGTGTCGTGGTCGAGTGGATATGTCACTGGACTGTCAATCACAAGGTCCGCGGTTCGAGTCCCACCGGGGCACTAATGTCCTTTGGTAAGACAATGATCTACATTTGCCACACTCAACGCAGGTGATGTAAATGGGTACCTGGCAGGAATGAAATGAAATGCTAGAGCGCCGTAATGGCAGCCATGCTAAAGCCAGGGTTATAATCGGGAGCGCCAGGAGTGTCAAATCTGACAGACATGAGCGCAATATACAAGAACCCATTATTATTATATATTGTCTTTCTATGAACCTGTGGAAATAAATGAAATTGAAATTGAAATTGAATAGATCGTTGTTCACATTTCAGCATCATTTGAAAGGATGTAAATGTAAGTTGTAATACTTGTTTTTAACATGTATTGAACGATTGACAGACGTAATAAGGGGTGTGTTTAATATCTCAGTCACACCGACTTCACCGATACTAAACCGACAACAGATGGAAAAAAGGAATTACAAAACGACACCTAATGGTCAGGAATCGGTCGGGTTGGGTCAGTTCATTGTCGGGCTCGGGCGGAGATCTAGGAAAAACAAGGCTCCAGAAAGCACAATCCAACCGTATTCGTATTAAATGATTATTACAATCTTTATGTTCCTGTGTATGCATATTTGGGGATTTTCTTACGGATTTTGAAACCAAACCAAACTAAAGTGAGATATCAGGGGGTATTCAATCTGGAACTCAATTAATGTATTGATTACTATATGGTAAAGCGAAAAAACGCGATAAAAAGTTACAGAAAAGGCACAAAACTTTATTCAAATTGTTGACCTGATAACCACGGAAGATCTATATAAACCCGACACTTAAACAGTATTGCAACTGGAAGTAAACTTAATGCGCTTTTTAAAAAGAAATCAATACGATGAGTCATTTCAAAACTTTTTAAAATAGTTTGTTTGTTAGTCTTCACGTCTCAAACAGATGATTTTTCAATTATATTTACACAATTAAAAGGAAACTTCTCACCTCTGAATGGCTGGTTAGCCTATAGATGCAGATTAAATTTGTTTTTAAAAATCAAAATCAAAATCTGACACTGTCTTGATTTCTTCAAGAGCGTTACAACTGAAACCATGGCTATTCTATATACGCAATAGACAAAGAAAGTAATACGTTGGGTTTTATTTCAAAACTTACTCAAGTGCTTTGTGTACTGCTCTTCACGTCTCAAACAGATAATGTTTCAACATAATTATTCCCATAAAATTAAAGTCTCTTTCAAAAGATAAATTGGTACATTGGATACTTTTTCATATATCATAACGAGTATCTCTGCTCTAAACTTTCGGGATTGGAGTGAGTCGGCGCAACTGTAAATCTGAGTTCATACTCTTTGCACGCAAATTGGTTCACAAACTGAACATTTAGAATGTTCTCGAAAAAGGATTTGATCCTCATCATGATACCATTTCTACTTCTTCTCATTCTGAATGCTTTCGGTCAGCAGTCTTTTTCTACGATACAAAGTTGTGGGTATCAGTATCAGACTTTCAGAGGAATTGAACACCGAAATGTTTCCGTTACATTTCGTGTCGGACAATCATTGCAAGAGACGCAATATCTTCGGTGGACGAAAAATTGGAATACTTTAATTGGCAAGTACCACAATTACAGTCATGATTTCGTACGCAATGTCAGCAATAAACGTTATACATTGGTTGAAGGATTCGAAGACAACACATTTGAACTATCTATACAATTTGCACGAGAAAATGATTCAGGCACTCACACCATTAACATTTACGACGGGATTGGATCAGTTTGTTTGGTTCTCCGACTAAGCTTAAGAATTGACAATACCGACCCCACTTGCAATGCTCTTCTTTACCGTGCGATGGATAAGGTTGAGATGTTTTGTCGCTGGATCCAGGTTGATAAAGGAGACTACGCAGAGATTGTAACGAGAGAAAGTGTGGTATCCAAGGGCAGTGAGACTGAAATAGAAAATTGGCGTTATGTCTACTGGAAAATAACAAACACCTTCAGCGTTTACGTGGCAATGGAAAACCTAGTTGCTGGAAATGACTTTCCCCTCAAATGTTTAGTTTTTCATAAACAGAAAAATGTAAATAAGACGTGTGATTTTCCATCAGTGATGCAACAACCGATTCGGAACGAACAAACTGAGCAGTTCATGCTCGAGCGTTGCATCCAAAGTGAGCATATTCCCCCCACGTGGTGGTACAGCGTTGAAGAAAAATTGATACCTCTCGAATTTTCAACAAATTATACTTTGTCTGACATTCATCACATCGTTTTCTTTTATGGAGAAGAGGATGATCACTCAAACGTGATCCTACACAGCATGGACAAATTTAATTATTGGGACAACCGGTTTAGCAACGTTTCGTTTCTTGCGGAATTTACCAACAATCAGCAACGGCAAGCACATTCACCAGAAAGTCTGGAATGCAATAACCTCACTGTGACCGTCATCGTAACAGCTAGTACAATGATTTCTATTTCTACTTCTACTTCTAATAGTCCTAGTGCTCCATTTACAAAATTGTTAACAACAAAAGGAACATGTTCGAGGAAAAATATTGTCGACGGTATAACACATTTTTGGAGCTCCAAGGCAGGAGTAGCATCGGCACTTGGATTCATCTTTGGTATTATTTTTACAACACTGTATGGCATGTGTCGAGAAAAATATAGAACCTTGGGTGTTCGAAGGAGTTCAACGACTGCAGTAGGTAACGAAAACACGGAATCCCTGGAAATTACGACTCTTTTTACCCAAACATCTCGACCCGGTGAAGCTTCTCTACCACACAATACTGTATCAAATCAGCCACTAGTAGACACGACACTTGATGATTCGCAGTTAGATGTCCTGCATTCTGGTCGGCGCAATCCATCAAGCCTTTCTGCCTCTCAGGCTTTGGTAGAGAGAGAGCTTAACTCTAATTCACGTCACGTCACTCCTTGTGGTGTAAATTTTCCTTCTTCAGAACTTCTTGATAGGTCTGGCCGCATCCACAAAAACTCGGAATGCACTCATCATGATAACGAAGGAAACAGCAAGAAACACGATCATATTGCAGTCGTTGTAAGTGGGCCATCTCTTGAAAGCACTTATTGTTCTCTGGATGATATTGATGGCGCTACCTCGAATACTGAAAACACAGATCTGCTGTCATCACCGACATCCATGAAAAGGGCCCTCCGATTCAATGGCAGCAAGGATTGTAAGAGTTCTTACAGCATCAGTGAAGCGACTCCACCATCCGTAAAAACCACTGATTCGCAGGAAGATGTATCGGCCAAACCAATGGTAGACGTGGAGGCTCTTTACGCTAAACCTGACATGAGCCGAAAGACCAAGAAGATCCATCGTTCTGCAGCATCGAGACGTGTTACCAAGCATCATGACCAAGGAGACAGAGCTCCTACGAATGACGACTGGAGAAGGAGGATGAATCAGACAAATCGTGTGGCAGAAAATGATGTAGGCTCAAATGTCTTCGTTGATGGTCCTATCTACGGTAACAGTTTTAGCATTCGCAATCTTAATGACGAATCTCCAAGAGAAGACGCCTTGTATGTGAATTCGTATAGTAGCCAAGATAATTAAAGACAGTGCAGGGCAAAATGGATGCATGTTTTTCATCTACTTTTTCCTCTGCAGTGCGAAGTAAGATCACTCAAAGATTATTGTCCTTAATATTGAAAGTGTTGATCTACGAAAACATTCACAAGACGAAAGTTCAATAATTTGTTGGGTAAGTGTTGCAGACGCAAGACCTTTATACAATTAAAGAGAAGATCAACATTGCTAAGTCATCGTGGTGAATTTAAATTGTGTCTTTACTCAGGGGACGGATAGTGATTCAAATAATTCGTCAATATAATTATGAATGAAGCAATAAGAAAACGGTATCCATAATCAGTACGGGTAGTATTAACAATAGCCCACGGTGTAAGCATAGCATTCGTGTTTTCTTACAGAAGGGCTTTAGTGTAATATCAATGTAAGCGATATGAAATATATTAACTATAGTGTCATAATAGTGCAGTACATAATAATGGATAATGGATATTACGGATTGCACTGTTAGAAAGAAAACGGTTCTTAAGGGAATCTTGATATTGCGCAGTGGTTCTAAAGAGAGCGATGTTACTAAGAACTCTGAACAGTTAAAGGTTTTGCAGGTGTCACTAAGTTTTCTTTAAGCATAGACTATGGCTCTACCAGTTAGATCATAGTTTTAAGCAATACAAAAGTTTTAATGTTGAAAAAAGGGTTTCTTCTAAGAGCCCAACATTTGGGAAAAGTTATTAACTTTATTAAGTATTTCGTGAAAATAGAAGAGATAACAATGTGCAAATAAATTAGGGCAAATACTGTTTTATCTTGATGCCTTGGTTCGGGGCAAACTTGACATTTATTCATTATTTCTTCGCTTCTTATTCATTTTGTCAGGATGGTAGCGAACATGAGCATACACTTTCTTATTTATCCTGTGCGGCGCATCGATATCAATGACAGTCGGTGGTTAATTCCTTCAAAAACCTTTTTACAAGCTTCCACTGGAGACTCTTCTTGGGGTTCTAAAGAAAGGACAATGTTCTATTTTAAACGTCTTTTTCTAAGAGTATGGTCAGTGTAGAAATCGTTCTTGCTTTGAAGGTCTTTTTCGAATATATAGAATATATAGAACTTAGATTCATATGGCAATGTCAGATATATTGTAATTAAAGGGTATGTTTTGTAATATTCAAATTAACGTATCAATGTATCTATTCTGTTTATCCATATTTCTGTATTTCACCTACTAGCAATACCAATAAATATATTCCATGCCTGTTCATTTTTAGAGATAAAGGAGAAATACACATACAATGTCTTTCGTCTCTGTATAATGTGTAGTGGAAGTCATACCCTGGCAAATAATCGTTAGTGATTTATAGCGAATTCCATCTCCCAGCCACAGATATATACGTGTATGTCAAATAATTTCTTGTCTTAATTGTCTCAATAGTTATCTGTACAGAAATGAAAAAAAAATATCAGAATAACTTGTTCATTGCTGAACTATGTTTAAAAAAAGGCTGAATATGAGAAATATCATCCTACTTTGGTTATGTTTCATTTTCAAGTCACAGAATAAAATTATGATCTAATAGTTTTCATTGTTTTAATCACGGCTGTACAATATTCAACCTTGGGAAAATCTTAAGTTTTTGGTTTCAGCATTAATTGGAGGGTTCTTATAACATGTAACAATTAAATATCAATCGAGATAATTAACTCATCTTTGTTTCTGTTTCATTTTTTTGTTTTGTTAAAGGATATTCAAATACTTAATTGAGACTGACACTATACACTCGAAGAAACCGAATCCATAAACTTGAAATGGGTTTGATTAATATTAAGTGGCTATATCAGTGAAATGCAATAGAAAAAAGACTCAATACATTTCAAGACCATAACTAAAGGAAGGGATATTAAGACCCCGCCTCCTCAGTAACGAAATGCGATTAAATCTATTGGGTTGCATCATTAATTTAATTGTCCATGATTGCGTTACTACAGCCATTTCTCACTTCTTTATATTTCATAATGATCTTAGATTGAAAAGATAAAGTTATTACGGAAACATTTCGACATGACGCCAGTCTAGATCTTGCTAAATTCATGTATTTTAGCACATATCAACATAATTTAATTCTAGTTCTACACTTATACTCTCTGTTGAGTTGATACCTGCTACCATGGGTGTCGATCCGGGGGGGTGGGGGTGGCCTGTAAAATCATCCCCCCAATAATTCACCATCAACAAAAAAAATGAAGAGAAAAATTAATGATGAGAGCCCGATGAGAGTAGTTAATGGTTATTACTCGCAAGATGACCATCAATATACACATTTCGCTATCTCATGTTCGTAATACATACATATATGAACATATAGAAAACGAAGTAAATGAGACAACCGTATATGAAACAAGAATAAATTGAATTCATCAGGAATTGCTGAATTCATTCAATTTATTCAATCAACAGCACCATTGACATGCAGTGCGCCAAATGCAAAGCCGCAGTGTTAAAAAGCAACGAGCTAAATGTTAAGCGCGAAGCGCAAAAGTGCAAAAAAAGAAGTAGAGAGTGGGAGAGAGAGACAGTGAGAGACAGAGAGGATAATAACCCAGGTAGCAAGCCCATGCGGGACCCGCACATGGGTCCCATATTCTCTGAAACATGGGCCCCATATGGAAAACCATCTGGGGCCCGAAGGCATCTGCACCCAAGAAGCATAATAGGACCCATATGGGTATGCCCAGCTTAATCCCATCTGGTATATTGGTTAACCCAGATAATATATCCCACGGGGGTTAACCCAGATTTACCCCATGTGTTACCCATATGGGCATATTCATATTCTACCCATTATGTGTACGCCCAGCTCATTCCCATCTGGGACCCATAAGGGCTGGCACAGAGAGATCCCATATGGATTACTAAATATTGGCCCCATATGGGATACATGGGTTCCATTTAGCCCAGATGGCACAAGTTAGTGACCCAGATCATTCCCATGTGGGCCCCATATGGGCTTGCTACCTGGGAAAAAGGAAAAGGGGAAGAAACGGGCAGAAGAAAAAAGGAAGGGGGAAGGGAAACGAATGACAGACAAGAGAAAGAGGGACATATATATATTCCAGCATTTCCTTCAGGGAACTGATGTGAATGGGCGATGAAAAAAGAGGTTGACTTTAAAGTAACCTACAATGAAATATTGCTCATGTTTACTTCTTACAATGTCAAAATTACTTTACGGGATTCCCCTTCCTAAAAAAGCTTAGGCATGGGTGATGGTATAGGTATGAGGTTAATGCATGATCAGGAATTAGTTGAGTGGATGATTTAAAAAAAAAAAAAAAACAGGGGGGGGGGGTTTAGTTTTTTTTAGGGGGGTTTACACACATAAAAATACCAAAGGGGGGTTTGAACCCCCAACCCCCCCCCCCCTACGTACGCCTCTGACTCCCATGCACCCCTCCTCTCTCAGGCTCTTACCTCCCCCTCTCTCGCCTCTCTTTCACTCCCCGTTCCTTTTGTTTCCTTTTACTCTTTTTCTTATTTTTTTCCTTTTCTTCTTTTATTTCTTCTCTTCTCTTCTCTTTCCTTTCTTTCCTTTCTTTTTCTTTTTCATATTTTCACCTTTTTTCTTCTTTTCTTTCCATTTTCCTCTCTTTTTCTCCCTCCCCCTTTTTTTTTCTCCCAGACGGCAGCGCAATTTTACCGACAATATCCTAACAGGTGGGGGAGGGTGTCGCACCCTCACCCCCCCCCTTTAGAGACGCCCCTGTCTGCACGAAACATAAGAGTGGTGATGATGCGGGTTTTTTCTGCCCCCAAACGTTTTTGTTCGATCATTACGCCATACGTATATATTAACCAGATGGTTAATTAATGCCAGCTAGGCCACATGTCAACCGAGTGGGTTTTTCCGTGAAGGTGAAATCATCCATTTTGGGCCCTTCTTTTTTTTCGGGGGGGGGGGGGAAGGCTTGACATTCCGAAGATATAAAGTTTGTCAATTATATAGCTGCCTCATAATGTGCTATGTATATTTTTCCCCTTCCTTTCATTATTTTACGGTGCTTGTTCTACTGAAATCATCTATTCCACCATTTTTTAAACCGAAAAAGTTCGGGCCCGGTTCAGGCATATTATGTTTCACTGGCACTGAGACTGTACGTTGTCTGGTTTCAACGAATTCCTCTCCTTGAAGGAGAGCGTCAAAAGACGATATAATTAATTTTCATCCAAGCAGACGGATTTTTCTGTCTAGGAAAATGATAGAGTACAAAAACTGTAAATTGGATTTGGACAGTTTTCAAGTTCTGAAATAGGTGTAAAATCCTCGTGGGGGGGGGGGGGGCACTCAGATGTGGTTCAGTGGACGGGGGTGTGCCACTCAAGTCTCGAACCCCCTACCCATTTATAGGGGTCATTTGGGGATTTTTCTCGAAGTAAACCCCATTTTTTCACAAATTTTGGAAATTAATAAAAAACGGAGCTATAATTAGGGATATTTTTTGTTGAAAATGTGACCCATGTTTAGGGATTTTTTTTGAGACCCGTTATAGCGACACACTCCCGTATGACTTAATATGTGAGAACCCCCCCCCCCCCAATCCCCGGGTATAAATATTTAACTAAGGAACATCCTTGGCCTAAAATCTCCTCTGCTAAAATTGGGCGAATATTAATCCTGGGCCCCGTGTTTTGGTCTTTTCCTTTCTTTTCTACTTAACGACACCATACTTTTGAGACAATGACAAAATTTGTACAGAGAATGTTGAATACAAAACACGGAATATGTAGCTATTAAATTGGTATTGCTGTGATTATCAGAATGTAAGTGTGGTTGATTCATATATTTATATATTGTTTGAATATGTAAGATAAATCGTATTATTCTGTGTGCTTGATTTCTATGACTTTAGATGGTTAAAAATGGGGTGAAGAATAATAAAGATTTCGATCATCGCGTACACTGTAGCGTAGGGCTTGGCCGTAGCTCGTATGTAGTGTATGAAGGTGCTTGGCTCGTAGACTGTAGTGTAGTAATTTAGTATGTGCATTGTGAATGTGAGACTGTTCAATGGACATCTGTGTGTGGATGAGACATGTACGTAGTACTACTACTAGGTCTACTACACCATGTACATGTATAAACTATAATCATATAAATAGGCATTTGAAATACTCTCGTAGGCATAGATTGCATTGATTAGAAGCTTGACAGAAATAAACGTCTGGTCTGTAGGGGTGCTGGTCGAGGTCCGAGAATAAGGATCGTCTGCATTATGAGGACCGTCTTTGTAAACACGGACGGATGCGTCCTCAAAAATAAGGATCGTCCGCATTTTTACAGAAGTTTCATATTTTTGAGCGGCGTGTTGGCTATATGCGAAAAACAAATTTCGTGATGATTTTCTTGATGCATTTTAGTTTACATTGACTTTGAACAGAGACTTTCATGTTATGAGCGATAAATTCTCGGAAAGACGTACAAACCATAAAAGTAGACAATGAAGTGGGGTTATTTTCTCACGCTGAACCAGCAGAGCGCCGAGGATAAAAAATGTCGGTGAAAATGCAGATGATCCTTAATTTTTTGGATGCAATTTGTCTGCGTTTACGAGGATAACCTTGTTTATGCAGACGTTCCTCATTCTCGGACCAGCGCCCCTACTGCTGGTATGGGGAATTCTTTAATAAAACTAACATTTGTCAACCTTCCGGACCAGCTTTTAATACCCCATATGTACACAGACACTTGAGACGGTACGGCCTTGGCCTTACGAGTTACGGCTCGCACAAGGCCAAGCTAGGGGGGGGGGGGCGCCTGATGGGGCTACCTTGTATAGGAGCCCTGTCATGACAGAGCCCCTGACATAATATTCTCAAAATGTCATTTTCTTTTAATAACCCACAGCTCTGTTGACCTTTGTCCACGGTGTTCTACTTTGACACATGACCTCTCCTTCCATCATGGGTGAGAAAAAGGAAGGAGAGGGGGAAACCCACTCCAACCCCTCAACCCCTACCCATCGACGCAAGCGCTCGTCCATGGACAACGACAAGCAGGAGGATGGGGAGCATGAAACCAGACGCACCAAGTCTCGCAAAAGCAATCTGGAATCGCGAACGGAGCGTAATAGTGACGGTGAGGTGGTGCTTTACAGGGCAAAGGACGGCACTGAGTATGAAGTTGGAGGTATGAATTTATTGTAATTTCCAAGTTTTTCAAATATGCAAATATACTTCACGGTCGTGGAGCCAAATCTCAAGGTTTAATATCTTTGTATGTACATGAACCTTATATTTATGAAAATCTATTTATTGGTAATTCAATTATTGAAGAAGAAAACAATTCTCAAGGTTATCTATGATGCACATGTACATGTACTTTTTATTCATGAAAATCTTATATACATGTAATTGCAGCAATAAAAAATGCGGTTTATAACTTTATATTCTCGGTTATTGGATTTCAAGTTTGAGAGACTCTTTTGAAAGATGTTGGATCGTGAAATCATGTAGATCTTGACAGCACAATCTTGACCACAAGGGTCTAGAGTCTACTTACACTGTTACATGAGACAAACAAATTTCATGTGGATTTTCCTGCATGCTCTTCTGTTGATTGGTAATTCAATTATTGAAAAAACAAAACATATATGACACATGATGTATTAACAAAACATACCTGTATTTGTATTTTATGTACATGTATGTTTAAGTTTTCAGTTAAGATTTTTAAAACAAATTTTCTCTTAAAAAAATAATTGGAGATTTCAAAATGGATATGGATATACAGAATGTACAATGCATAATGTTCTTTTAGTGCACAACTAATACCCTGTTTTGTTATTTTAGCATAATTGATCTCTTCTCATGCTTATATTTATTTGATTATGTGTTTCTACTAAACACAAAGATCAAAAGTTTATTTATAAGTTTTTTTCTCCGCTTTTTCCTCCAGATGATGTCTATATGGAAAGTCCAAGAGCTGAAATGCCTTATTTCATCTGTGCTGTCCATGAATTCAAAGTGGTAAGAGCAAAGTTCTATGGTTATTTGTTTACCATTGGTCATACTTAAAGATGCAAAGTATTGGGCTGTCATGGGGAATTCAACACCATTCGGGTGTTTACCCAATAACAGGTGTTGTCAATCACCAGGATTAGCCTTCAGTTTTATGACCAACAGGCCTTATGTATAAATGCTCTACATATTCCAACAATCACCCCATATATAGAAAAGTCATTATCATATATTTACCTTCTCCCCCCCCCCCTTCCGAAGACTCTCCAATCTCAGGCTTTGATTTGAAACAGTAACGATTGTTTTTTAATTTATATAATATTGAAATATTTGAATTTGCAGAGCAAGAGAGACAACGTTCATGTGGTTGTGAAATGGTATTATCGCCAATCAGAAGTCCCTGATTCTGTCTACCAGCTTCTTATGCAGGATAGGCATGTTGAAAACAGTAAGTATGAAGACCAGATTTTAATCTTTGTATTTCTATCTTGTTTTTAGTATAGTTAAGAAACTTTTATGTAAATGTTATTATCTTTGGGAATATAACCTTGATAGGCCATTAACCTCTGTTATTCCCACCACATTATGATTTCAATTGAAGATGATTCATTTTAATATTTGTTATTGTATATATGCATATAAATTATACTTGTTATTTTTTAAATCAGATGTGGAAATAAAACTTGAACTTGAACTAATTTGATTATATGTACATGTACAGGTGTAAGGTATTTCTTCACAGCATAGTGATAGCTGTAGGGTACTTTATTATTAGATAACTTTTTATGCTTACAAAGGGGATGGGGAAAATATGTTCATAATACCGAACTAATTCTCCATATGAAGTAACGTGTTAGAGGAGGTGAAAATGCATACTGGACATTAGTTGTCTGCCTGGAACCAGGTGAGGTACATTTATCTGTACATGGCTATTAAACTGATAATCAATTGAATTTTGTCAGAGCTATAAAAGTAGCCTATCGAATGACAATGGTATTTGTGCACCTAAAACATAATAGCACAGCAATTTTAAATTTTCAAGTATCATTTCAGCTATTACAGTTATTTAACATAAACTTTTACATAATGTATATGAACTCTTCAGTTGTTGAACTTACATCTGTAATTTTCAATTTGTAATCCCTTATGTTGACATCCAGGAGCTGAACAGGATCTCATCATAGTTTTGCCAATTCAAGACAATATCAAAGTACATAATAAATGAGTTTTGTGTGAAATGCAATTTTACTTCAAGCACTATACGTGATGCTTTCATATTTTCATTTTAGATTCTGGTCAAGCCCTTGTAACTGCAGATCCCATTGCCAAGAACAGGGAGCTCTTCATTTCGGATACCATAGAAACATATCCAGTATCTGCTCTGAGGTATGTCACTCTGAAAATGGTTAGAGTCAGTGACAAGAATAAATCGATCACTTCAGTTGTAGACACCCTTATGATTTAAGAATTATCCTTTTGTGATAATGCTGATAAACCTATAGAATTAAGATCAGAAATGATGATCATGATGACCTACTGTATACCCATTTACTTCACCTGGATGGAGAGTGGCAAATGTAGATTGATGTCTTGCCAAAGGACAATAATGCCACAGCGAGACTTGAACTGCGAACCGTGTGATCTAGTGACGTATCCACTAGACCATGACACCTCTACCTCTATACAGAATGGACATTATGACTCACAGGTCCCTTAATATCTACTACAGTATTCATGTTATGCCTGTATCTTCAGGGGTGTGTTTCACAAAGATCCTAAGTTGAACTTATCTCTAAGTTGGACTTAACAATAATGGAAAGCTGTTAGCATCTATGAAAATATTTTGTAAAAGTTTTTTTTAAAAGGCATAACATGTGGATTCAAACCATCCATATTTTCTATTATCAAGGAGATTTCATGTTCTTGATGTGGAATTTATAAAAAGTTTAAAGTACTTGAATTTTCACTTTTGAATATTTTTTATTTAAGGCTACAGATGGCTCTCCATAATTTTTAAGTCCAACTTAGAGTTAAGTTCAACTTGGGATCTTTGTGAAACACCCCCCAGGAGTACTAATCTCAAGTAATCCAATTTAAAATGAAAATTAATAGAAATGCTCTTTTGTTTATTATCTGTGGTATGTGTATTTCAGACGGAAGTGCACTGTGTACCATTTCAAGGACATCCATGAAGCTAAGGACTTTGAGGTTATATCAAACAATTTCTTCTACATCCTCAGCTACAACCCAGAAACAAGGTATTGTAAACTTTGTAGATTCCAGGAATAAAAATATTGAGTACATGAACATGTTTGTACACTGTACGAGTCGGTGGATTGGTCCCTTCATATTTCATAAACAACTATTTTTCGTAGCCATTTTGATTGATACATGTAGCTTCTTGCTCACTTAAATTGCTGAATAAAAACAGGCAAATCCATGAATTTTTTTTTAATGCTTCCTTTTCACTTTTTCATAATGCAATGTAATAAATATATATTCATTGCTGAGATTAAAGCTACATGTATACATTTGTATATGTTTGTAATTGCTTGCTCACTCTCCAACGTTGACTCTTTTACATGGTACGCTGAAAGGCATTTCAGTTTTAATCATCTAAGATATCAAGGAATTTCTATTTATTCAAGCTACTTGAATTCCTTGGCCAAGACTAGTGTCAATATTAGTATATTGATGCTTTTATTTGGTGTTGGGAGTAATGATAACACACAATTTATCTCTTTAAAATCCTGTCCTCTCTGCTCCTACCCAGACGACTTGCCGGTACCCAGGGCGAGATCAGGGTTGGACCCAGTCACCAGGCCGTGCTACCAGACATCAAGCCTAAGCTACGCCCTTCCAGGGGTACCAACCTAGACTTTGAAGAACTCAGCTGGATGCCAGATGTCATGAATGATGTCGATCTCAAGATGTATCTCCAAGCTGCCAGGTTAGGCCTTAATTCAATTCAATTCAGTTCAATTCAATTCAGTTCAATTATTTATTCAACCATCAAAATATATATACAATAAAAATAAGTTATATCAACAATTTAGCAGAACACAATGATGGTTACATGTAGGTGACCCAGGAGAAAGCAGGGCTTATAAAAAGGGGCCCCCAAATTGAAATACATAAAAAGATCAACAATACCAGAGATGCCAACCGTTACGGTTACAGGACTGCATGTCGCACGCATTTACTCATAAGTTCACTGAATTTGACTACACTGGATAGGCACTTTCGCGCACATGGTCCTTCGGCCGCCATCTTGTTTAATTCCGAAACAACATGGCCTCTATTATTACTGTTTTGATACTAGTATGCTACATGCGGTCATGCATTTTGGGGGGAGCATGGTGGTAGATGATCGTGCCGTGGCGCCCGCCATACCCATTCAAAGTATAGTAGTGAAGACTTCGGTGATTCAGCGGGCGCATTGCAAGTGCGGTATACGGTGTGTTGTTGTCCATGAACGCCGGGCCTAGCGGCCTGGGCTGGTGTGTCTGTGGTACTGGTGATCGTGAGTGTACGTGTGTAGGATACAAGTTCTGCCATTTGACTGTGGATTCGAATTTGCCAAATCGACGCTTGAACGAGGTGTTTTCTTCCTGAATATTATCATGGATTCACTCAAAAGAGCGAGTACCCAAGAAGAAGATCCTTTGACTGGAAACAGATTTTTAAAAACGTTTTTATGCACATCTTTATTTTGGACTTACAAATGGTAGGTTCGAAATGCAGTAAGAGTGATTGGGTGTTTGTGTACGTTTTGCGCGAAAATTATACTGCGGTGTCTTGCGTTCCGGAAAGACCCCCATTAGTTACGTACAAACATGGTAAATGTTACTGGCAGCCATCCTATAGGGTTGGCATCTCTGCAATACTTATACAAAGAAAATCACCATCGTACATTAATATAAACAAGGAAAAAGATAAGTACACTTCTTGCAGTAGCAACAAGATATGTATCTACATATATATGAGAGCAGAGAGAAAAGAAGAGCAAACAAGAATATCAAGAACATTAAGCATGGAAGCATGCATGCATGGCTATGTCATTCTCATTCACATGAATTTAGACAACAAAATGGTTAGTGTCTGATGAAAATTCTGTTTATACCTTGCATATACTGTAGTCTCATTATATCTCGGCTGTTCTTAGGTAATACAACATCATTAGTCATCTTATATATCACTATTATTAGCTAGTACAATAGTATTAGGTCATTTACAGTGCCTGGTTCAATATCAAACTGATTATTCATGTTTTACTGATTAACAGATTACTAACTGTAGCAAAATGACAAGAACAACAAATTAATTACTGATAAATGCTGTTTAATTTTATTTTGCTACATAACTGTTGTGTATGAAGTAATGGTTAACACTGTTCCAAATTGTCAAAGCAGTCTTGTTTTCAAACCCAGTGATGACATCTGCAACCAAGTTATATCCAATGGAAAATATTCTTTCTCCTTGTATTCATGAACGTGGTATTTGACCATGGTATTGACCTTTGACCTTGTAGGAGTATGGCAGCCTTTGTTGGAATGTGTGATGGGGGCTCCCCTGAAGAAGGATGCGATGTAGCATCTAAGGATGATACCACCATCAACGCTATCACTGTGGTATGTATAGTCATTTTAACAACATTTAGGATTCTTGTCTGTATGAATATATATATATATTAATGTATATATTAAAGGTGCACTTTGGTGTATGAATATTTATATTAATGTTTATATTAAAAGTGCACATTGACAGTGAATTGAGGAAGAAAATTTCAACTAGAAATTACAAATTTTTTATTTGAGCCTAGAGGGAAAGTTTTTCTTATCATTGCAGCCTCAAATACTAAGTTTTGTCAATTGTTCTCAAAATTGTTTTTTAGAGCATACAATACTTTTAGATACTAACACACAGTCCATGGATAAAATGTAATTCTCTTGTTTATGACATCTTGCAAACAACTTTTTTTGCATCTTTGATATATCTTCACATCATGTGGAACTAATTAGCAATTTTGTTCATTTTATTAATGTATTTGCTATTCTACCTTGGAAAAATGTGTGTATTGAGTAATTTTTTCTTTTCACAACTTTCCCTTAAAGGTACTATGTCCCATTTGCAGGCCAAAAAAATGAAAAAGTTAAATTCCAACTGCATTTGAAAGATAATACTTATTTAGAACTTCCCTAAAAAAGGTGGGGCTTGAAAATGTCTTCAAGTGGAAAAATAATGACTATTAGTTGTCAAATCGACTTTAGGGCTATAGAGCCCAAAAGTAATAGTCTTGATTTTCAGACAATTGTACCGAAAGGTCATACGTTTTATTCTGCGCAAAGATTCAATCAGTTTAATCTGGGCCATCACAAGAAGTGGATTATTGATGTAGACAAATGCTCATGTACCCTTAACAACTCTTTTCATGTATATTATTACTAAAGAAGAAAAAAGTCAGTCAGTCACTCAATAGTGTCTGACAGTGAAGTCTAGCAAGTAAACGGGTTTCCTTGCATAATTTGAATATGAGGACACTGCTAACGTTTAAATTTCACAGATAGGACATACATGACATATTCATAATTCCTGCAAAGTTCTACAGAATTTGAGGTTGGCTGCAAAAGGGACATAGTACCTTTAATACATCTGTATGTCTGTCCGTCTGTCTATCTCTTTCTTTATTATCTTTGATGTCTCTCTACTCTTGTATTTACTCAATTTCCCCAATCTTTCCCCTATTCTCCATTCCTTGAGTATTGTTTCTCTCTTTTTCTCTTTCTCTCTTTGTTGTCTTCCATCGTTTCCCTGTCTTGATCTTTCTTTCTCTGTCTAATGTCTCGCCACAGCTTCATGAGAACCACTATAACACTGGGAAGGCATTGCAGGAGCTGGTTAAATGCCCAGTCCCGAGATCTATTGACAAGAAATGGACAGACGAGGAAACGGTAATTGATCCATTAATTCATCCATTGGGTACTGTAAATGTAAAATGAAGAGTAATGGACTTGGGTTCTGAAAATGTTGCAACATTGCAATTTCTACAATAAATGGGCTAAAACACATTTTCACTGCAGACAGCTTCAAAAACTTTTACATATTATCAGATGAATGTAAATGAATCTATTGAAAGCATTCTGTCAAAAACAGGAATATTAAATATTGTTATTGGAAAGTATTACATTTTATTTGTGTCACTTTGACCTTTATCCTTAGCTTGTGTCTAGGTTAGTGTAGTGCAGCTGCAAGTTTTGATCTTAAACTATTATGAAATACATGATGTAGAGTGTAGCTGCAAGGAGACGAGGCAGACAGAATATGACAGTTCACAGGTCTCTCACTCACCTCAGCCCAGAACACTCTGGAGAACCATCATCCACAGGGTCACAAAGGGACAGTCATAAGACCACCACCACGATGTAGTTTTCAAGATTACGTAATATAGTTTTTCAGTTACTTAGGAGAGAAAATAATCCAAGTTGCTTCTTCTATTTTCTTGCAGAAACTGTTCATCAGGGGACTACGACAGTTTGGCAAGAACTTCTTCAGGATCAGGAGAGATTTCTTGCAACACAAGGATACAGTAAGATATCACATTCTCTATTAAACAACCCCCACTTCAGTCCAGAGTGGACATTATCCTTGATTTTAATACAACATGTTAGACTGCCAATGTTCACAATGCAGTTTGTTACTTTCAAGTCATTGTGACTGCCCTTGAATTATACATAAATTCATGCTAGCTAGCATATGATTTTTAATTCTACAAAGGATTTTTCTTTAAAATCCTTTTCTTCAAGCTGTTCAGCCACAAAGGTACAATGTATATCCAAGGCAGGATGGGGGAGGGGGGGGGGCAGGATGAGACATCTTTATATAGCATTTGGTTGTGCCCCCCCCCCAGTTTTGGGGGATTTTTACTCAAGGATATATTAAATTACTTTAACTCAAAACCCTTGCAAATTTTCCCCTGCTCTTAAGGACCTGTGTATATTAGAGGTCCAAAGATACCAAAACATTATGAATAAAAAATGTATGTTATAGAGTACCGAAGCTGGGTTTCCATTATGATCCAGAGCATATAACACTGAGTTCCCATAGGACATAAATTTATTCAGATGGTCATATCTCAGCCAATACTTAACATATTAAATTGGTTTTTCGACATTTGGACATTATTTTTGATGCTCTTTCGGAAAATGAAGAAAAATTAAAAAATTTAGATTTTTGATGACGTCACGCTTCACCACTCTATGGCCCCTAAGTCTCTTTTATTTATAAAATTTTCTTTCATTTCCAGGAACATAAAGAAGTATAACAATGACAAAGATTACAGGAAGACAAAGTAAAATAGTGAATACAATAACAACAAAAAAGAAACCATGAACTAATGCCTGTGGATTATCAAAAGAAATTATGATTTTTACAATGTTTAACTGGCTTCTTGCAGAGAGACCTGGTTGAGTTTTACTACTACTGGAAGAAGACCCCTGAGGCTAATCATCATCGCATCTACAGGCGCCACCGCAGGCAAAGTGTACTTAGTCGCAGGAATTATGGACGCAACATCAGACCACCTTCTAGTGAATTCTGTAAGTAAAGGGTTGTTGTAAAATCAATGATTTTGTGCTATTTAAAGGTTTACAAATATATGAAGGGTGTAAAGAAAGTATTTTGCTGTACTGTACACTCCCGGCATTCTAGATTGGCTGCATGATCAGTAAATGAGGGAAACATAAATCAGAAATATCTTTAAACAAGAAATGGATTTGATTACTTGGTAGTGGAGAATTGATAGATATTCCAATTCTAGGATGCAGTATTCTGTTTAGGTAGCATTAAAAATATATTATCATGGAACGACGAGTCTCGAACACAGAATGCTTAATGCGAAACTGAAATTGAAACTTATTGCGATAGAACTGTATTTCTAGGACATGGGACTGGAAAATATCTAGACTATACTGTCTTGTTCAGACTTAATATTAATAAGCAATGTCATGTTTATATGTCAAATTACAAATTTTCATTCACCGTTAGGCCTTTTGGCGAACTGGGCGCATCTTATTGTGCCATTAATTTTTGCTATTAAAGCTACCATACTGCTAATGTGCAAAATAATATACATGTACATGCAAATTCTGTTACAATGAAGTCTGCACAAGCACAATTAACACAATGTTATGTGCACATTTAACAGATATATTTAGAGGTAGAACAACATCTTTGCTATCATAACAGGGAGTATCTTTATTTACTGTACTTTACTGTGACACTGCAACATATTTCTTTTATTATTTTCCATTTTTTTAAATACAAAATGTATTTATATTCTTGCATTCATGTTAATTCCCACTCTGTTTTTGCAGTGGATCTGAGTTCCGCCAGTGAATGTGACTTGGACAGTGATGACAGTGAAAAGAATTTCAGCGGCTATGCATGCAGACATTGCTTTACAACAAGTAAGTATTTAATAGGACATTTTGGAAGGTTGTCATGTAAAAACAGGACCGATATTGTACCTGATATTATTAGTATGCGATTGCTGTATTGAATGGAAATTAAATTTTTAGTTAATGAGGGTCAATTTTGTCATAAATCAGTAATGCAGGGGGCTAGCAGGTTTGAGTAAAATAAGAAATCTGACAAATGCGTTACAATGTAATTTGTAATCAGATAATTTCTTACATGGGTAGCACTTGGTAAAGTGATCTATATGAGAGTCACTCTCTGTCTTTCCATTTCTTTTCCAGTGATGATATGCCATCTAACTTTTTCCTCAATAATTCTAATACACCTGGAATATTATGAAATTCTATTTTTTTCAAAATCAAAATGTAAATGTTGCGTGTCAGTTTCTTTCATGGGGTAGTACATTTGTCAATATTGAACAGAAATATGTAAAGTGGGCGCAGGTGATGTAAAAAGGACTCTTTATGAATTAATACTATATTATGATGTGATAATGCCTCTACATGGATTGATACCAAATCTTGTCACCACTTTGTGAGAAATAAACACTGTCTCTTGTAATTCCCTCAGGTTCTAAGGATTGGCACCATGGTGGAAGAGACAGAGTTCTGCTGTGTACAGATTGTAGAGTGTACTTCAAGAAGTATGGTATCCTACGACCAATCCAGAACCCTGGTGCTCCACCTGCCTTCATGTTCAAGCCTGTCAGGGAAGGAGAGTCCTTTGACGTCAAGAAGAATCTACGCACTAGGAGACACAGGGAACTGGTACGTTGTATGTTCAGGGGGGGGGGGGTGTTTCACAAAGACTAAGATCGACATTAAGTTGGACTTAAATATGGCAGGCCATGTATGCCACTAGTTGCTGTCACCATAGGTCTCTCAATTATGATCTTTAGATATTATTTTTGCCTTCAATAGTGAACTATCAAATCAGGTAAATTCTGTAGATTTGTGACCACAAATTGTACGTTAGAGGAACTAGTGGCATGAAAGGCCTGCCATAGTAAAGTTCAACTTAAAGTTGATCTTAGTCTTTGTGAAACACTCCCCAGATGTGGTGGACTTTGACAGGGATTGATAAGGTCTTCCTGAGTTATCAGGCTTTAGGGTGTTGGCTAGGAACCCATAAGTGACTTGAAATTTTAAAGGAGTCAAGATAATAATAGAGTCCTTAGATGTCATGAAGAAATCATGCACCAGGAGACATACAGAACTGGTACGTTGTATGTTAAGCCAAGTGGACTTTGACAGGGATCAAGTTATCTCAAGAACCGATTGATGGATTCCAGCCAAACTTACATCATGTATGTATCTTGCAGAGCCAATGAACTGATTAGATTTTAAGGCCATGATGTCAAAGATCAAAAGGTCATACATGTATATGAAAACTGCTCTATGGCGGAGGCATCATTTTCGACTGCACACAGTCAAAGTTCCATCTAGTTTTTTACATGAATATTAGAGATGCTAATTTCATCCTCAATTCTAATCATGAATCATCATCTCTTCTAACTATATAGGTGAACAGCTCATCCCGTGCTGGGCGTAACAAGCACCTGGATGGTGTAGCCAGTGAACCCAGCAGTCCTCTCAATCACAGGAGAGGTAGCGGTACCTTCAGCCATAACTCACCCAGTGAGCTGAGCACCTCTAGTGAGGGCAGCAACAACTCTAAGAAGATCAAGGTAATATCACGTAGATCATCTGAATAATGATACTTGAAAACGGGGGATTACAGAAAGTATAGTATATAAAGGAAATCTCTAAGGAGATCAAAGTAATAACGCGTAGATCATCTGTATAACGATGGTTGAAAACGGGGATTAAAGAAAGTATAGTACATGTACGTAGATTATCTGTATAACGATGGTTGAAAAGGGGGGATTACAGAAAGTATAGTATAACAAGTATACAGCCTTTTAAGGAAATAGCAATCGTAAACTCATTCACGTCTTCTGTTCATTCACCAACTGTAAGAAGATCGAGGTGATAACACGTAGATCATCTGTATAACGATGGTTGAAAACAGGACTGTACAAGAGGGCAACACGTGGTTTTGTACATCTGAAGAAGAGAAAAAGCAACAACAGCAACAAAGACAAAAATGAAGGTGTTTTTCTGGGGAATACTGGTTAAGAGTATACAAAAAAATAACTATCATGATCATCATGTGCTTTTAATGGCAATCCTTGCCAAGAAGTTTAAAGAGTTGCTCTATGTCTAGGGTCAGGATTAGGTTTTTTTAAAACAGGTATTATGAAGTTTGTTTTTAAAGAAGATATTGTATGCCCAATTTAACAAATCCAAATAGGAAATGCTACTCCCGAGGAGCACAGTAGTGATTACAGAAAATATAGTATAGAAAGTATACAGCCTCTTGAGGAAATAGCAACTGTAAACTCATTCAAGTCTTCTCTTAAAACTGACCTGTTCAAAACCGCTTTTGATTAATCAACTATTTCCACATTTCCACATCTTATTCAACTTAATCTTTTGATGTAATCTGTATTGTATTGCTCATGCTCTGCATTGCAGTGTACATTTAATATAGTTTATCCTTTTCCTTCATGTATACTCTCAGCGCCTTGAGAATTCCTGCGAAATGGATATGGCGCTTTACAAATAGTCTTTGTTATTATTACCATCATGAAGGTAGTCATGCTATCGAGCTTTTGTCAACGCTCCTGTTTTACTTTATTCTGCATATAGTCTTTTGAAATGTGTCAAATTTGCAATGTTTTGTTTGTTATATATTTGTAAAACTGCAAAAGAAAAGAAAATCATACAGAAATAAATAAATCAAATCAAATCAAATCAACTTATTATTTTGATGTGTGGAATTCCAGGTGGAGAGTGACCAAGGTCCGGACAGCCCAGCCAGCCTGCCACCAAGGATTAAGCAAGAAGACCCAGAAGAAGAGGAGATGGAGGAAATGGAAGACTTGCTAGAGCAGGGGGTAGAACCAGAGGATGAAGAGGAGGAGGAGGAAGAAGAAGAGGAGGAGGAGGAAGAGGGAGATGGAGAAGATGAAGAGGAGGAAGAAGAAGAGGAGGAGGAGGAGGAGAAGATGGAGATTCGGATGAACATTCAAGATGTGGAAGCAGATGTTCAGGTAAGGGAGGAAGATTGAAAAAGATGAATTCCTTTGAACTTGTTTATTTGTATGAGATATGATATAGAATGTACATATAAAATGACTGAGAAAGATAACCGGTTAACATGTCAAATGAGCTAAATAGCATTACTTATAAAACTGACCTAAAATATATGCTATGGATGTGTAAAAGAACTAATTAAAGGTGCATAAAAGCAATTTGACAAAAATGATATTGTATCATTGCAATAAAAAATCATAATGAATGGTGGTTTATTCATGCGTGTGTAAGAACTTGCACCAACCAAGACTGTCTACACGATCATCACTAAATGATTTCTCATCAAATTCCAGCTTGTTTTTGAAATATTTCAGTTACTTACAATGATTATATTGTATGCTATTGTGTTATATTTTTAATGCAGAATGATGAACCATTTGAAGGACCACCAACATGCCTAGATGCTAGCCAGCAAAAAGATCTGGAGAAGGAAATGCAGCCTCAGCCCCCTGTGGTTGAGGCTGCTGAAGTCAAAAAGATGCTTGTGATCAAGAAAGAGCCTGTAGAAGAAGAGCCAGCCCCAGAACCTGTCATGCCAGCAGCTGTTCCCTCACCCGTACCTCAGAGGTTCACCCTCCCAACCCCCATCATGCCCGTTATTCTACCTCCAGGAGAGAAGAAGGGCGAGGCACAATCTTCACCCCATGGAGGGGTGCACCAGGTGTCTACCGCTAGCACCCCTCATGGACCAGCTGTGGTGCTGCCACCCTTCACATCCACAGCAGGTCTCTTCTCCCCATTGGCCATGGCTCAGGTTAGGCGAGGTGGAGAGACTGGAGACAAAGAAGCTAGGAGGGAGAGGAGCTTTGAGACAAGTTTTGTGGACCACATGATCCGCACGGAGCTGGAAGCGAAGGATCCCTCTCCGAAGCGAGAACCGGAGGAGGAGAAGGCAAGGAGCACTCCCACCGACAGAAAGGACACACCTCTTGCCCCGCCTCCTCCCATGTACCCTATTGGTTTCCCCAGTGCCACGCCCATGCCGGGGATGATAGGTATGCCAGGTATGCCTCTCATTCCTGGTATGTCCATGCCTCACATCAAGGAATTGCAGGCTCATTACCAGAACAGGGACCAAAGAAACGAGAATCCAGATCGACAGTCTCTCATAAGAGAGGCTTCAGCAGCTTGGAGGCAGTCTGAGGAAGGGAGAAGGCCAGAAGATCTGGAAAGAAGTGAAGCTTATCGTCCTAGCAGGGATCACGATCGTCCACGCTCTGTTGATGGAAAGGGTTCGGAGAGGAGCAGCAGGAATGAGTCTGAATCCGACAGAGATCGTCCAAGCCAAGATAGGGAGAAGGAGAGGGACATGGAACGTAGCAGGGGAAGACTGGATCCTCCACCTTTGGTCTACAGAGAAGGATTACCAAGTTTCCCACATCATGGTGTTGGAATGCCTCAGATGTACCCAAGGGGCGAGTCTGCTTACATGCCTTATGGAAAGGAACGTCCTCCCAAACCAGGGGAGAATCTAACGCCCCCATTGAGACGAGATCATGATGGTCGTGACAAGGAACAAGAGAGTGTGCCCAAACCCAGGGAAAGTCCTTTGGAGAAAGATAGAGGAAGGCCGAACTCTCCTCACCGAGAGGCAGAAGGGAAATCAAGCAAGATGCTACCAGACCAACGGCCAGGGGCATATCCTCCACAATCCCTTCCTTCTCAAGAGCCAATCATGGTGGGTAATATGCGTATCAAGCAAGAGATGCCAACCTATAGCTACCCTCAGTATCCCCCCTTTGAGCACCGACCAGGTCATCCTGACGCTGCAAAAGGTGTACCTCCTTACCCGCCCCCCAACCAGCCCCTCCCACTCAACCAGCCCCTCCCACCCAACCAGCCCCTCCCACCCTCCCAACCCGCTACATCAGCTGCTGCTGGTGACAAGGGCTCGTTCGATATCTCCAAGGTGAAGGCTGAATTTGAGGCTGCGCATAGGAGCATCATGGGTGACCCGAAGCGTATGCAGCAGACATCTGTCATCACCGAAAACAGACTTGCCCCTGGAGGATCACCATCTGCTCCTCTTGTCCCACCCATGCTGCATCCAACTCTGAGGTTCCCCGATGGTGCAGTGAAAGTCAAAACAGAGACTGGCATCGATGAAGAGGCACAGAAACCTCGAGAAATTAAAGAAGAGATGAAGGAGCCTGATAGCGAGAAGAAAGATGGAGAAAAGACAGAGGAAGAGGAAGAAGAAGAAGAGGAAGAATATGAGGATCTTGGTAATCGCTCTCCATCTCCTGAGCCTATGATGGTGGATAGACTACTTCACACAAGTTCCTCTGCCAAGTATGAACACATTTTGTATTTTTATTTATTTTCTAAATATATTTATAAATTTTAATGAAACACTGTTTGTATCAAGACAAATTCATTCAAAGACTTTCGTCACTGGAAATCCTGTTTATGTTAATATGATTTGCAGCTTAGTAAATGTTGCAAAACATTAAAATCTCATTTCAACAAAGGTGTACAACCTAACATTTGAAGATACTTTTATCATGTGTGAGCCATATCTTATGAAAACTGCTGAATCTGACATAACAAAATTATCTTGCAAAAAAGATGTAGCCAGATTCATTATCAGTGATATAATGTGCAACTACATTTTGCGTTTCAACCAACTTTGCAAATGAATGTTGAAGTGAAGTGGCACAAGTACTATCCTAGATTATGCAAACTCCTCTACAAAGTTATTTCAGTGATTCATATTTCAATGCCTTCTTATTCATTCTTTCCAAACAGATTCATACGCCACTGGTCCCGAAGGAACAACTCATGCAGTCGAACTGATCTCCTGTTCTCACCCCGAGAAGATTCCAAATGGATGCGTCGATGCAGGGACCGTGAACGTAAGAAGCGTTCTAGTATCAGCCACGAGGCAGACAGGGAGAGGAGCTCTTCGACCAGCCGGGATGAAAAGAGTGCTGAAGCAAATGATAGAGTAGCTGTAAGTACTGCTCAGTAATTTTGAAAACATGAAAGCCTTCCACTGCTGGTATTTTTAGTAGAATAATGGAGTAAGAAACAAGCCCTTTAAAGCCCCTCTGCACTAGTTTGGCCAGGAGGGATTAGACCTCCCTGCATGGTCATTGACAGGTGGTTATCTCATCAAATCAGCTCTCAATTAACATAAGAAGAAGGGGGCCATGGGGGACCAATGGTCACCGATTAGGCATTCTTTGCTATATAGAGGGCGCAAGTAGCTATAAGTAGTGCGGTGGGGCTTCAATCTCCAATGAAGCAAATATATAGTAGGAAGATAATGACAGCCTATTCATGTACATGGATGTCTGCTTTATCTAAAGCTGGGCTAATGATATCCACAGGTTAAAGAAGATGTACTTAGATGAATTCTACATGGATATGTAGATTTATTTTTACATGAATGTTTGGATTTGACTAACATAATTTATTATGTATCACTTATGATAAAGTCTTTAGAAACTATTGAAACATTTTTTCTTTCATTGAAGCTTGAGTCAAATTCAAATAGAAAATCAATTCTGATGTTATTGAGTGTATGTTGCCAAGATATTAAATTTGTTTTCTTTCATTATGTTTTTACAGAGACGACCTGAAACCCCACCAGAGAATACCAGTGCAGATGCCCAGGTGATAAGTTCTTTCACTTCTACTCCAGCACCAAGCACCCCAGGGTATCCTGCGCCACCAGGATCTAGGCAGGGGCAATACCCTGGTCCTGAGACACCAGCCCTGCGCACACTCAGTGAATATGCTAGACCGCACTCCAACAACAACAACCTGCCTCCTGGCATGCTGCCGAACTTGATCGGACCTGACCCCATCCTGCGGTACCAGCTGGAGTCTGCCTACGTGATGGGAAACAGAGATGCACAGATCGACTTGGTTGAACGGGAGATGAGGGAAAGGGAACTTCGTGAGAGGGAGATACAGGAGCTGAGAGAGAGGGAGTACCAGGGGATGCGAGAGATGGAGATGAGGGAGATGAGGGAGATGGAGATGCGACAGAAGATGGGTTATGAACAGATGTACGGGATGCGGCAGGATGGGGTACCTATGAATGCTTTCATGGCACAGGAAGCCCAGGCTGCTCATGCATCAGCTGTGCAGCAGGCCCATGCTGCTCAGGCGGCTCATGCAGCGCAGGTTGCCCATGCCCAGGCCACTCATGCTCAGGCTGCTCACGTGCAGGCGGCTAGGGAGGCACAGTCGGCTCATGTCCAGGCTGCCCACGTCCAAGCTGCCAGAGAGGCACAAGCACAAGCTGCTCATGCTCAGGCAGCTCTTGTTCAAGCAACCAGAGACGTTCATGCAGTGAGAGAGGCTCAGGCAGTGAGGGAGGCTGTAGTCGCAAGAGAAGTACAGGCCGCTAGAGAAGTGCAAGTTGCAAGGGAAGTACAGGCAGCAAGGGAAGTGCAAGCTCAACGTGAAGCGCAGGCTACACGAGAAGCGCATGCTGCTCGTGAAGCACAAGCGAACAGGGAAGCACAAGCTAACAGGGAAGCCCAGGCTGCACGCGAAGCTCAGGCAGCTAGGGAAGCACAGGCTGCTAGAGAGGCACAGGCTGCCCGTGAAGCCCAAGCAGCCAGGGAAGCCCAAGCTGCAAGAGAGGCCCAGAAAGCAAGAGAAGCTAAGGCTGCCCGGGAGGCTCAGGCTGCAAGGGAAGCACAGGCAGCACGTGAGGCTCGTGAGAGAGAAGCTAGGGAAGCCCGTGAGCGTGAGGCTCGCTCCGTTCACTCCGCTGAACCTCCCCACCCTGTCATGCATCCTGTAGCTGCAGCATACCTACAGGCAGTTGATAGGGACAGACATATGATGGGCCCACCTCAAAGCGGGGAACATTTGGCTAATGCAGAGCGCCTGAATACGGAGCGTTTGCATTCAGAGCGAATGGCTATGATAGTTGACCCCAGGATTGACCCTCGTCTGGATCCCAGGATAGATCCAAGGGTTGATCCAAGAATAGATCCCAGAGTAGATCCCAGAGTCAGCCCATGCTCAGAGCATGCTATTGACCCTAGATGTGACCCTAGATGTGACCCAAGGGTAAATCCTGGTGTCTCCACCCCTACCAGCCGAATCCCTACCCCTCACCATCATTCCCACTCGCATTCCCACACACACCTACATTTCCATCCTCAAGAACACATCCACCATACCTACATCCCTCCCTCAGGGGACCCTAACATTGTACCCCCTCACATCCCCTTTGGACCACCCCCAGTCCCTCTTCCCCCACATGCAATGGTGAGCCCTGTGCCTCCTCCACCTGGTGCCGTACCCCACCCTCGCATGTTTGCCCCGCCCCATGGTATCATAGGGGACCCAGTGGCTGAACAGCTCCATAGGGAGCAGATGCAGAGGCAAATGCTATCAGATAGACCACCCCATATCTAAGCTGCCTTCTTTGCCAAGATCAAGCACAAAACATGTCCATTGCCAGCAAGAATCGTGCAGAAAACCATGTTATACTTTCAGAGGCAACTGCATTGCGGGAATGCCAATTATTAGGAAATGTACATGTTGTTAAAAACTTTTGAAAGTGTATCGTCTGTAAAACCATATAATGGGCATGCTTTCCAGTCGTTGATTCCTTTAGAAACTGGATATAGATATATTGCAAGGTCAGAGATTCTGTGCCCTTTCCTGTAATATACATGTTGTATACTGGTCATGCCTGCCTTCGTGTTCATCTTATGAGGTACATCTGCAGACTGCACTTTTCAATGTATGAAATGATACTGAAATAATTCTGTATCTGTATAGAATTAATATATATGTGATTGTGATTCATGAAGATGTGTACCTAGACTTTTCACTTGGTGTAAAGGAGCTTGAGAATCATCTATTTTTTAGGAAGAAATAGGATGAGGAATTTTACAATATGCTTTTGTGGTGTGTCCGTGTAAAAATTTGTTAATTGTCTTGTTTTAGGATTAATCTAGAAAATTGCCTTGGGATCATACTTGAATCATCTGGGACCCGTTTCACAAAGCCTTTTTTCAATAACAAATGACAAAAATCAGTGACAAATCTGCTGATGACCAATCAGAAGCAAGGATTTCAGTAGCTTATAACAAAAACTGTCATTCGTCACTGATGACTAGTTTTGTGAAACGCCCCCCCCCCCCCTGGGCTATGTCCAAAAGCAGATTTGTATCTTTGATTCTAAGTTTGTTTGAATCCCTTGCTCTCTACTTTGAGATATCTTGAAGTTCTATGAGAAGCTGCATAGCATGTCAATCGTGAATGTCTCATATTTTGGGCGTAAGATATTACACTGACTATCCCACACACAGCGGGAAGTAAATGAGAGTCGAACAGTGAGAGAAAATGAATGGAACACATGGTTTTATACATGTGGTACATACAAATATGAGAGGGCAAACAGGAATTGCAATGGTTGAAATATAATCTGATTTCCTGATCAGATCTGATGGGTCGTTGTGGGGGTAAGGGGAGGCATCACTCTTGCCTCAACGCCGCAGGGGCGTTTCACAAAACTTGTCATCAGTGACAAATGACAGTTTTTGTTATAAGCTACTGAAATCCTTGTTCTGATTGGTTATCAGCAGATTCGTCACTGATTTTTATCATTGAAAAAAGGCTTTGTGAAATGCCCCCCAGGCTTAATGTAGCACTCCGGCTTAGAAGTTTCCAGCATATAACCTTAAACTAAACTATTTGTAAATGAAAAGTAATATAATTCTTTGTAAATGTGTATTGTACAGATTTAATCAAAGTCTATTGAAACAAAGTCAAACCACACCAATAAAAAAGGTGCCTGTGTATATTCTTACTTAGTTCTATAATTTGACTTAAGTTCACAAATCATGCTTTTCAGACAATGTGTTGATCAGTTTTGATGACTTCTGATGTAAATATATGTAAATGATATGTCGGGAAATTCTATAACCAATAGCCAGTTAATCCAGACATTTTTTCATAATTATGTGCATTTTTTTTATTGAAAATATGATGCTTCTCTACGTGACTTCTTTAAATACTGATGGCTGTAATCATGTAATCACTCTTTTTTCTACTTTAGCAAGCTTGGGAAGGGAATATTGTATATAAAAGCATGGAAGAGAGAAAATACATGTAATCTGATAAATACTGGAATATTTATGAGAGATTGAATGGAATAACTAAAGATTGTCATCTTTTCATGTACCGTCGACATCATTGAATGATAAAGAAAGGAGAATGTGAAGAAGAAAAGCTGTAATGGTTATGAGTCCTGAACAGGACTATAGTTTGTAGATAATAGACTTGGTTACTAATGCATTGAAGCACTCCAACACTAGATCCGGCACCCGTGTATACCCGCTCATGCACGCGCTCAATCTCCTCCGCACTGGCAAAGCAATCAACACTCTCTGATATGAAGGAAGATTAATAATTCTATTTCACTCCCAAGTGTTTAAGTTGTACAAAATCTTTATGAATCGTCAACACATCAATCATGCTCAGAAAACATAAATCATGAATCAAATTCTAATTACCGATTAAGCTGGATTATCAATCGTATTTCCTAAGCATCTCAGAATCATGTCTTTACACAGATATACTCTGATCGCTGGCCTTGATTTACGTCCAAAATCGGCATGTTTGTACAGAATTTCAAAATACTGTTACTTTCTGCTACTTTCTGTTACTTTCCAGGTTTTTCTATATATGTGCTTCTGTAGAAAACGCACCATAAACCGATTGAAACACAAAAACTAAGGGAATGACGAGCCTGTCTAGAGTGGTGAATTTTTCTGGGTATGCTCACTTTGTCAGTTCTGTAGAAACTCTTCCATTCTTTATAGCATTCGAATTTAAGGTCATGCGACACAATGCATCATAAACCAATGCATTATTGCATAGTGCACACAGCGCCCACTTTCCCTGACATCTAGCGTACCTGGTAAAGTCTGTTAACTGCGCGAAGAAACAGTTTAATATGCTTATCGTATGTAGGAACAAACAGGTTGCATTTTGTGAACGTCTACTTTCTGGGTCTATTCTGGGTTATTTTCCAGGGTTTCCTGTAGAAGCATGCTGATAGCTGTGGTATGAAAAGCTACATTGGGAATGCATGAAGGTCGGTTAATTGCTGAAACAAAATATATCCAGTGTCATTAGGATCTACAGCTACAGTAGTATCTATTACTACAACACACTAATTATATAGGCTAAATTAAAATCATATAATACCTGTCTCATAAATCGGATTACAAATCAACCCATTGATTCTTGGAATGAGGTGGCTCCTATATTGAGCCTGTGCAATCAAACAATTCAGAAGTCAACAGGTTAAGAATCACCAATTTCACCATCAATTGTCGATCAAGGTCTTGATCTTGAATTGTTACTACAGTCACATTGTGTTTGTTCAGCTTACTTTCAGACCTTTACAAAACATTGAAATGCGAAAAAGCTGACAAATAGGTGGACAACGTCTTTGTTCTTTATTTGTTTTTAGTGACTATTATCATGAAAATATAGATTGTTTTGTTGGTTTCCCTTTGGCTGTAGAGTTCCTTGACAGTGTTGACTATGGTACTGCAAGCGCAGGAGCCTTGATAAGAATGTTTGTGTACAGAAACAAGAAGATGTTTGATTGTGCAAATAATGAATTGAATGTATTATGATGTAAATAAGAAAAAAAATTAGATTATGATAACTTGATTATTTTAATGGCTTATGTGAAAATCATGTCCAGTTTTAGTATTTGTGTTTTGTGTAACGACAAATGGTGTAGGTTATGATTTAAAGAGAAATAAATCTATGATATAAGTAGGTAAAATGTTCTTTTGTTTAGTGTTGTTGTGATATACTTTGAGTACGAGGTGTTTAAAGGTAATACAAAGTTTTGGTATGGGGTCATGAATTTGGTTCAAATTAACATATTGGAAGCATATGCGTTCCTACAATATACATTGATCGTTGTCGCGGTTGAAATCGAGTCTAAAGTTATGAAATTATAAATAATAAACTCTTAATGTTGTATAGCTCCCTCTCAAGGTCAAGATATTAATTTAGCTATGAAACGATGTTTCTTGACTAAAATCGACCGATTAGCTATTCCTGTTTGGAAATTATATATCCCAACTACATATTCTGAGATTTTCATGGTCGCAGCTACTATTGTACCATAGCGCCATAGGCGCTATTTATCAAATTTTATCAAAATTTATCAAAATTTACCGGGAGCACCGGTAAATTTTTATATTTCAATTTTTCTCGAAAACAGAAGTGTTTTAGGGGCTAATTTTTTTAGTGCTTATAATACATCCACAGGGGCATCCAAATATATCAAAATTGTAAAGATTCACTATCCACCCAATTTTCAAAATTTCCCAAAACTTTGTATTACCTTTAAAGATAAAGACCAGTTATGGTCATGCGATTGCATTGTGAAAGAAACGTTGTGGAATCGATCAGAAAAGGTTGACCATCAAGCATATAAGTATTGGTGTGTATTGCAAGGTTCTGGAATCATCAAAATGATAAGAAATTTGGCCCAGTCTTCGTAAAGTTACAAGCACTGCACACAGAAAGATGTATATGGGACTACGCACACGTGCGCGACACGTGCGTTTATCTCTCACACACCTATAGATAAACTAATTTACCAAATATATGAATTAGTAGGCGGTTTCCCGGCAAAATTGTTATCATCATGTATTGGTCAAAACATACTCTTTCACATGATTGGTAATAAGAGCTTCCATTTCATTTTTTGAAATTGGGGCGTTTCCAATACTGTGAAAGAGGGTAAAAGAGAGGGAGGGAGGGAGGGAGAAACAGAGAGAGAGGGGAGTGGGGGCCCCGGTCCCCCGACTCAGTGTTATTTAGGGTACGCATATGCGTGTTCCCAGCACCCCCTCCCCTTTTCAGCATAAGTCCGGTGTGTAAAGTCAATACGGAAAGATCTTTTTCTTTTGTTACACGAGCCTTTTCAGCACCCCCCTTTTCAGCATAAGTCCGGTGTGTAAAGTCAATATGGGCAGATCTTTTTCTTTGTTACGAGCCTGAGATTTTTGGAAGATGCATGCGGTCCCTCCGTTCCCGCAGTGGGGGAGGGGCAGGGTGAGGGCATAGGGAATATTATAGCAAAAGTAGTATACAAATGATAAAGCCAGAGGAAATAAAAGGGAGATCTATAGAGAAGAAGATGTTTTATAATGACAGCACTCAAGACGAAAATCTAAATGAATCCCCATTGCATGTCCCCATTGAATCCCAATTGAATACCAATTGGCAATTTGGAGTACATGGAAAGTGAAACAATAGGTACCCATTGAAACCAACTGGCAATTTGTTTTAATGGTGACTAATTGCCAATTGGTTTCAATAGGAACCTATTGTTTCACTTTCCATGTACTCCAAATTGCCAATTGGTATTCATTTGGGTATCAATGGGGGCATTTATTTTAATGGGGATTCAATTGGTAAATCGATCCAGGTAGAAGAACCAGTGATGAACTGATACTTCATAATCGATGTTGGCAACTCCACCAATTAGGTATATTCTATTCTCAATTGTATTGACTCCATCACATAGATCATTTGAAGTGTATTAAAGAGTAAAAATTTAAAGTGACACAGGCTCATACACATATATAAATACTAAAGATGTATATTGTTTCTTGGTCAGTAATCATATAATCAATATATCTATTGTTAAAACGTGAATGTAATTGTAACATTTCTATTGGTTAATAATTGCCGAAGGAAAATAGAAATCACAAAAATGATGTGCATTGTCTTTAATTTGCTTAACAAATCATGATAAATGTATTTTTCTGTGACACTGTAAACTAATAATGAATATGCATGAGATGCATAGATCTGTTGGTTTCTATTGGTCCTATTGGTTTCTATTGGTTTCAATTGGCCCTATTAGACTTTAATGGGATTTCAATTGGACCAATTATCTGCCCCATTATTAATTAGACTTTAAAAGGTTTTCAATTGGTTTCAATTGGACCAATTGAAGTCCAACTTAAGGCCAATTGGTCCAATTGAAACCAATTGGGGTCCCATTAAAGTCTAATGGGGCCTAGGCCAATGGGGCCACTGGGTCCAATTGGTCCAATAGGGACAATCTGGACCAATTGAAACCATCTGAAGTCCTATTAAAGTCCCATTGAAACCTGTTAAAACCTATTGAGACCAATTGAAACCAATTGGAACCAATTGGAACCAATTAAAACCAATTGAAAATTCAATTGGTTTCAATTGGATTTTCGTCTTGGGGCATGCATGGAGAGGGAAAAGGAGAGTGACCCATAGGAAAGTGTAAAGTATGCCGCAGACCTGCCGCAGACTTTTAGTCTGCGGCAAAGAGTATGCCGAAGTATGCGGCATAAAGAAATTTTGCTGCAGACTTGCCGCATACCAGTATGCCACAGGAACAGTCTGCGGCAGATCTTCGGCAGGATGAAACTTTGCTCCAGACTTGCCGCATACTAGTATGCCACAGGAACAGTCTGCGGCAGATCTGCGGCAGGATGAAACTTTGCTCCAGACTTGCCGCATACTAGTATGCCACAGGAACAGTCTGCGGCAGATCTGCGGCAGGGCGAAACTTTGCTGCAGACTTGCCGCATACCAGTACGCCACAGGAACAGTCTGCGGCAGGTCTGCCACAGAAAAGTGGGAAATTATACAGTCTGGAGCAATTAGGCTATAGGCAAATTCCTGTGTTAATTGGCACTGTTAATTGTCTTTTTAGCTTCTGTCAAACCAAACATTTTGCTTCAAGTTCAACTGGTACCATAAGAGGAATTTATTACATAAGAGGAGACTGAGGAATTAATGGACTGTTTCAAACTTTTTTGTTGTGCCATATGTGATCTTATCTTCAGCCCCACTAACTCACTTTTTTGTTGTAACTATATCCCAAGACGAAAATCCAATTGAAACCAATTGAACACCAATTGAATTTTCAATTGGTTTCAATTGGTCTCAATAGGTTTTAACAGGTTTCAATGGGACTTTAATGGGACTTCAGATGGTTTCAATTGGTCAAGATTGTCCCTATTGGACCAATTGGGCCCATTGGCCCCATTGGCCTATATGCCCTATTAGACTTTTAAAGTCTAATAGGGCATATAGGCCAATGATGTGCATTGTCTTAATTTGCTTAACAAATCATGATAAATGTATTTTTCTGTCACACGTGTAAAGTAATGAATATGCATGAGATGATTATGTATTGGTTTCAATTGGCCCTATTAGACTTTCATGGGATTTCAATTGGACCAATCTGCCCCATTAGACTTTAAAAGGTTTTCAATTGGTTTCAATTGGACCAATTGAAGTCCAACTTCAGGCCAATGGGACCTCAATTGGCCTGAAGTTGGACTTCAGGCCAATTTTCAAATTTTCGGGAGCAAAATATTTAAACCCCCCCCCCCCTTGAAAAAATCCTGCGTACGCCCCTGATTATATGATTACTAACCAAGAAACAATATACATATTTAGTATATATATATATGTGTACGAGCCTATGTCACTTTAAATGTTACTCTTGAATAAACTTCAAATGATCTATGTGACGAAGTTAATACAATTGAGAATAGAATATACCTAATTGGTAATATCGATATATATTGGTATTACCTAATTGGTAATATCGATATTGCCAATATCGATTATGAAGTATCAATCAGTTTATCACTGGTTCTTCTACATGCATACTTTATTGCCACGTACTGGATATGAAAGAGTATGCGGCAGGTCTGCAGCAGGTCAATATGAGATATGAATATTCATGATGAAGAGTCTGCGGCAGGTCTGCAGCAGACTCTTCATCATACTGAAAGAGTATGCGGCAAGTCTGCAGCAAGTCTGCGGCAGACCTGCCGCAGACTCTGATCATACTGAAAGAGTATGCGGCTAGTCTGCGGCAAGTCTGCGGCAAAACTAATTTGCATGTGAAAAAGATGACTGTCTGCGGCAGGTCTGCTGCAGATCTGCATTTCTTTCCTATATGGGGAGGTGCAAACTAGGCAAGGGAAATGTTGAATATGATACATACATTTCTATATGACATAACACTTTTTATTTTGTATTAAAAATGTTGCTGCATGTCTTAATTGCGCTGAAAATCACATGAAATGTAGATTATTATATACCTAATGGAATACGGGGTGCAAAATTTCTAGCAGCCGGCATTAAAAAGGTCTCATTTGAGCGCATATCAACCAATGTCCAGAATAAACCTAAACGTTTGGCGCTTATAACGTCTAGAGTATATAAAAGGGGTAGGGGTTAATACATTCGTTACTAATTTCCCATTTGCTTTAAATGTGCTGAAACTCACATGAAATGTAGATTATTTTATACCTCATTGAATACGGGGTGCAAAAATTCTAGCAGCCGACATTAAAAAGGTCTTATTTGAGTGCATATCAACCAATGTCCAGAACAAACCTTAACGTTAGGCGCATATAACGTCTAGAGCAGGGGCGTACGCAGGGGGGGGGGGGTTTGGGGTTCAAAACCCCCCCCCCCCCCCCCTTTGGGATTTTTTTTTTTTTTTTTTTTTTTTTTTTAATTATTAAAAAAAAAAAAAAAAAAATTATACCCACGGTTAACCTAAAAAGGTGACCTTACCACCCCCCCCCAACGAAGAAAAATGTCAAATTTTGAAATTTCGGGACCCAAAAAAAAAAGTGTCCGCTTACCCCCCCCCCCCCCCACCCCCCCCCCCCCCCCCCCCCCCCCCCCCCCCCCCCCCCCCCCCCCACTGAGCGACTTTTCGGCTGGCTGAGTCGTTGCGATTTTTTTTGGACTCCCAAAAAAAAAAAAAAAAAAAAAAAAAAAATTATACCCACGGTTAACCTAAAAAAGGTGACCTTACCCCCCCCCCCCCCAACGAAGAAAAATGTCAAATTTTGAAATTTCGGGACCCCCCCCCCCCCCCCCCCCCCCCCCCCCCACTGAGCGACTTTTCGGCTGGCTGAGTCGTTGCGATTTTTTTTGGACTCCCAAAAAAAAAAAAAAAAGTGTCCGCTTACCCCCCCCCCCCACTGAGCGACTTTTCGGCCGGCGCGATTTTCAAATTTTCGGGAGCAAAACCCCCCCCCCCCCCTTGAAAAAATCCTGCGTACGCCCCTGGTCTAGAGTATATAAAAGTGGGTGGGGGTTAATACATTCGTTGCTAATTTCCCATTTCTTTTAAATGTGCTGAAACTCACATGAAATTAATGTAGCTTATTACATACCTCATGGAATACGGGGTGCAGAATTCTAACAGCCGACATTAAAAAGGTCTTATTTGAGCGCAAACAAACCTAAGCGTTTGGCGCTTATAACCCAATAACTAATTTGAAAATAATAAACTCTTTGATTGTATGAAATTGATGAAATTCTGTAGGAAAATGATGCTTCGTTTTAAACCCCCTTTTTCGCATTCGAAGCACTTTATTTTTAACCAATATATATAATTAGTAAAGTTTACCCCATAACAGCAAATTATGATGATTCTATTGTGCCCCTTGATTTGAATGTTATATAGAAATAGTTGTTTTATCAATACAGTATATTCATTTTATAATCTTTTTTCTTCAGTTAATTTTTAAATATTTATTATAAATTCTTTATTAATTCATTTATTCATTCGAAATATCAATCTTCTTTTTTTTTTCTATTTCATTTTATTATTAACTGTTTGACTATTTATTTGTTTACTTTAATATAAATATTGTTTGTTCATCTTCCAGGCGCGTAGCCAGGGGGGGCGGTGGGGGCGGTCGCCCCCCCCCAAAACGCCGGCCAAAAAAAAAAAGAGAGAGAAAGAGAAGGAAAAAAAGAAAGAGGACGTAGGAAGAAAAAGGGAAAAGGAGTCGAGAACGGTACAATGAATCGTCAAAGCTTCCGCGCTTCGCGCGGGAAGGGGGAAACTGAGTTCAAATTAAGAAATATGAGTCGGGAAAGGTACAACAAATCGTCTTCTTTCTCTAATAATTTAATGAAACGTCAAAGCCTCGGGCGAGAGGGGGGGGGGGGAACAGAATTCAGACAAGGATTAAGAGTCGAGAAAGGTACAACGAATCGTCTTCTTTCTCTAATAATTTAATGAAACGTCAAAGCTTCGCGTGCACTGGCGTACCTATGGGGGGGCAGGGGGGCAGAGTGCCCCCCCTGACGGGCTCCAGGGGAAAAAAAAGAAAAAGGGGAAAGAAAAGAAAAAAAAGGAAAGGAAAGAAAAAAAGAAAAAGAAAAGGGAAGAAAAAAAGGAGAGAAAGAGAAAAAAAGGAAAAAAAGGAAAAGGAAAGAAAAAAGGGAGAAGAAGAGAAAAGGAAAAAAAAAAGGGAAAAGAAAAGGAAAGGAAAAAAATGGGGAAATTAAAAAAAAAAAAAGATCATGGCCGTACGCACCAGGGGGGGGGGGAGGGGCAGTTGACCCCAGATATTTTGAAAACGTACAGTTTTTTTCCTGCAAATGTAGTGTAGGCCTATACCAAATCCTTCAATTCTACTTTTGAAAATGCAAAAGTACCCTCATGACCAGTTCGGTCGCTCGAACTCCCTTCACTCCTTTTGCTTTTGAGATTCTTCGAAAACTTTTAACGCATCTTTCCCCCCTCCCCCACCAGAAAAATATTCCGCATACGGCCCTGAAAAATTTAGACAAATGAAAATAGGAAAATATAAGTGATATAACAAATTCGAAACTCTTCGCTGGCGCGAACTGCTTGCTAGCCTATTTTGTATTAAATGTTTTCACTTGCCCGTCCCCCTGAAAAAAAGAAAAGGATTAGCATTGCCTAGAATACAATTGTGCCTGCCCCGACGGGCACCGACCTGCAACCATGGCAACAATAACACACAGTGTATGTACCAAATGTTACTAAAAGAAAGTAATTCATTTTTCTCGCTCGCTACACTTGCTCGCGAATAAAATGAATATATATTGCTTTGGAAACAATTGTGCCCACCCTTGACCTGCAACAATATCATTAAAAATGGAAGAGTTTTTACGCCCTCTCGCCAAAAAGGAATTAAATCGCGCTAAACGCGATTGCGTCCATTCTGACCTGCACCAATAAAAACTAGTTTATTTATTAATTTCTATTAAAAGAGAATTTTTTTTTTGCTTGCTCGCTATGCTCGCTCGCCAAAATGGAATTGACACCGCTAACGTGCCCGCCCCAACCTGCAACAACCAGTTAATAATTATGTACCAAACGTTATTCAAAGAAGTTTTGGTGTGCTCGTGCTCGCCAAAACGGAATTAACATCAAGCTTAGACATGATTGTGTAAGCCCTGCCCTGCAACAAAAAAAATCTGAAATTTATGAACCAATTATCATTACAAAAATTTTGCTCGCTCGCTACGCTCGCTCGCCAAAATAGAAATAACACCGCTTTTAATAATCACGTCCGTGACATGGAACAATGAACCCAAGTTTATGTACCATATTTTCCCTATAAAAGAGAAGTGATTTTTTTGCTCGCTCGCCAAAATAGAAATAACACCGCTTTTAATAATCACGTCCCTGACATGGAACAATGAACCCAAGTTTATGTACCATATTTTCCCTATAAAAGAGAAGTGATTTTTTTTGCTCGCTCGCTACGCTCGCTCGCCAAAATAGAAATAACACCGCTTTTAATAATCACGTCCCTGACATGGAACAATGAACCCAAGTTTATGTACCATATTTTCCCTACAAAAGAGAAGTGATTTTTTTGCTCGCTCGCTACGCTCGCTCGCCAAAATAGAAATAACACCGCTTTTAATAATCACGTCCCTGACATGGAACAATGAACCTAAGTTTTATGTACCGTATTTTCCCTATAAACGAGAAGTGATTTTTTTTCGCTAGCTCGTGGAATTATGTGCGCACCACTAACCTGCTACAATATCATTAAAAAGATAAATGTAGGGGGTTGCCTTCCCGCCAAAATGGGATTGACATTGCCTTAAACACGATTGTGCCCGCCCCCGACCTGCAACAATGAAACAAATTTTATATAGCAATTCATTGAGAGAAAGATGTATTTAGGCTCGCTAGCTAAAATGGGTTTGAAATCACCATAAACACAATATTGTTCCCGCGCCCTGCATGGGACAATTGAACCAAGTTTAAGTGGCAATTATCAAAAAAAGAGTGATTTTTTCTTGCTCGCTACGCTCGTTTGCAAAAAAATGAAATTAACGTCGCTAACAAGTGAATGTTCCCACCCCAACTTGCAACAATACCAGTTTACATACCAAACGTTACTTAAAGATTTTTTTTTGCTCGCTCGCTCGCTCGCCAGAAGTGAAAATTAGCATCGCCTTTTTTGTTTGTTTCGGTCGCTTGCCCCCCCTGACGGAGTACCCCAGGTACGCCACTGTTCGCGTGAGAGAGGGGAGGGACTGAATACAGATAAGGATTAAGAGTCGAGAGAGGTACAACGAATCGTCTTCTTTCTCTAATAATTTAATGAAACGTCAAAGCTTCAGAGAGGGGGGGGGGGGGGGGTGGGGGAACAGAATTCAGACAAGGATTAAGAGTCGAGAAAGGTACAACGAATCGTCTTCTTTCTCTAATAATTTAATGAAACGTCAAAGCTTCGCGTGAGAGAGGGGAGGGACTGAATACAGATAAGGATTAAGAGTCGAGAGAGGTACAACGAATCGTCTTCTTTCTCTAATAATTTAATGAAACGTCAAAGCTTCGCGCGAGAGAGGGGAGGGACTGAATTCAGACAAGGATTATGAGTCGAGAAAGGTACAACGAATCGTCTTCTTTCAAAGCTTCCGCGCTTCGCGCGGGAGGGGGGAAACTCCCCCCTCCCTGCACCCACCCCCCTAGGGAGCGCGCTTCGCGCTCTTTAAGTGATTCGCACGCTTCGCGTGCTCATTACCGCCCCCCCTAAAATGAAATCCTGGCTACGCGCTTGTCATCTTCACAAATGATACATTGGATGATTATGGATGTCGTGAGAATATTATATTGTCGCTCTCATATTGACATGCCGTGCAACGCGTGCAATATATGCACTGCATGCTGCACCACCACTGGGGCGCGCGGCGCATGATCTGAATGCTGTAATTTCGACTTACAGACTTGGAACGATCGGGGGATTTATGCGGGGATTTATGTTCATCTACCATGGAAGAAGAGGGAATATCCAGTGATTTGGGCTTTGTGCACCAAACCATTCATGTTTCAGCGCAACTACTAGGATTTTCAGATTCAACCCTGCGCTTTTTCATAAGTGTATTGATCGGTAAGAAAAGTGTACTGTTGGAACAAAAGATGAGAGTGACAACAACAAACATTGTCTCAATGTACCGCACCCGCGGGCCTGGAGGGCGGGGCAGGCCTGGCGCGGTCACGATGTAGTTCACGGTGCAGGGGAGTGGGCTTTCTCAAACAGGGAGACTAGACCTAGACTGCATGAGCCGTAAGCGCATAAGGTGTTTTCTCGAAAGACATAAGTGTCGACCATTTCATTTAACATTAGTTTAGTTTCAGTGAATGCAAATGTCTTTAGTGTATTCTTAATAATCAAATTTGAAGACTACCGGCCTGACTGTAAAGTAAAAGTAATTTAGATCTAGATCTAGATCTTAAGTCTAGATCTAAATCCAAAAATCAATTGTCAACAAGCAACATGATCAATTCTCGCTACCCTAAATAGGTACGAAAATCTCGAAATTCGCGAGACGAGGTAATTTTCACTCTCTCGGGTCGTCACTACAACTTCCGGTATAGAGTCCCATCCCGCTGGCGCTAGCGCCTGTGTTCGCTGTGCAGAGTTTTCACGCACGCTAAAATCGATGCCAATCAGTGTAATTTGTACAGATTATAATATGCAATGGAAAGCTTCGGGCAGAATTAGTGACTTTAGCACAAAAGGCCGTTAAACTCTACCGTGAAAGAGAGGGTTGTGATCACGAACGCCTGCACAGGAAGCTGTAATGTCGAAAAGCTATCCCATAATGCAATGCGCGTTTTCAGGATTTTCCCCGGATCTCGGCAGAATCGCTATTTGGGGTAGCGAGAATTAAATAATTGGTGGTTAAAGATAGAGACCAGGGGCGGTATTCTGAACATTGTTGTAAGTTTTGTGTTATCTTTTGTTGTATCTCCCAGAGATAACACAGCGCTAATATTGTTGTAAGTTGGTATTCTGAAAATCATTTTATCCCTAGATCTAGCTCTTGAAGGACCGCCTCTATCTTATCTTTGACGGTCTTTGACGTACACGCCCATTTTTATGGACCCTACCAATCAAGATCTATTTTATATACATGTAAGCATGATAAGTAGGTCAACCAATAGGAGTACTTTATGCCATACTGAAGATGCGCCCAGCGCATACTAATCTCGGGCGTAATTAGTTAATTTAGCGCTTATTATACGTGTCATCATAATGCGCTGTGGCACGTGGATCATGAAGACAGGTCACGCTTTCACTTAGATGAGCTGAGCATTAAAATCATCATATCCTAGCATGTAATTTCTTAGAAAGTTCTCATCTGTGATGTTTCCGGTCTAACTCGTCTATTGGCACGAAGTTAATTCTGGGCAAGAAATATTGCCGCCATTATATCACCACGAAAGATACAACAACCCCCTACCTGTTGTAAATATTGTTGTAAATACCATGCAAGATAAGATAAGATAAAAGATACAACAATTTTCAGGTTACCATTTATCTTGTCATATTATCTCTCGTGCGCATATGCAAATGAGGATAAGTGCCATTTTCTCGCGTACACAGATAACGCGTGGCGCGTGCGCCACGCGTTCCTGATGGGCCCGACCTAGCGCCACGCGTTCTTAAAAAAAAAAAAAAAAAAAAAAAAAAAAAAAAAAAAAAAAAAAATCATTTTTTTTGTTTTTTTTGTTTGTTGAAAAATCAGAAAATTCCGGAATTTCTGGTCCTAGAAATCCCCAAAAACAGAATATTCTGAATTATTCGTAAGGGTTGGCAGGTATGGTATTAAAAATTCATCAAATTACTTGTAATACTTGTAAAAAATAAATTTAAATTAAAAAAAAAAAAAAAAAAAAAAAAAAAAAAAAAAAAAAATCAAATTTTTTACTTTTTTTTTTTTTTTTTTTTTTGGGGGGGGGGGGGGGGGGAGGTCAAATTTTCCCTCGGGTCGCGCCACGCGTTTTTAATTTCTTGGCGAGAGGCCTGGAGATGAGAGAAAAGATACAACAAAAGATACAACAAAAGTTACAACAATGTTCAGAATACCAACTTTATCTTATCTCCAAAGATACAACAATATCAGAGATAACACAGGGTTCAGAATACCGCCCCAGTTATGCATCATAATGCATGCGATGGCATGGTGAAAGAATCGTTGTGAAATCGATCAGAAAAGGTTGATCATCTATAGCATAGATGTACTGCAAGGTTCTGGAATCATCAAAATGATAAGAAATTTGGCCCAGTCTTCATAAAGTTACAAGCACTGTACACAGAAAGATGTATATGGGACTACGCACAGGTGCGCGACACGTGCGTTTTTATCTCTCACACACCAATAGATCAACTAATTTACCAAATATATCAATTGGTAGGCAGTTTCCCGGCAAAATTGTTATCATGTATTACTCAAAACATATTCTTTCACATGATTGGTAATGAGAGCTTCCATTTTATTTTTTGAAATGTAGAACAGTAGAAACCTGCCTCTGAAGTTCAGAGTTTGCTATTAAATAGATTTTTTCCTTCGATTTTATTTATCAGAATCGCATTTTAGGTGCACGGTGTGAAGGTACACTATAGCGCCAATGAATATTATTCAAAATGGCCAAAATAGACCCTGAATGATTTACATGTACATGAATTGAATTGTATGATTGAGTTTTATTTACTAGTTGTAACATAATTAAATTTCATCATTTTATTCAATTTGATTTGTTCTTTTCATTCCAGGTTACCTACTTGCCTTCATACCCAGAAACCTTCTCCACCATGCCCCATCTAATATCCAGCACCTATTCTTCATTGCCCTTGGATTGGGCTTATCATACTTTAACTTTGGTAAGTACAGTTCTCGCTATATAGCGCAACTATGGTACTTGGCCATAGAGGGCAGCACCAGCCATGGGTATATTTGGCAAAGGTACTTCCGGTTTCCATACAATAGGTCGAGAACTGGAGAGTGTGATCGAAATTGTAATTTGGAATTACATATTTGAAGATACCGATGGTCTACATTTTGTAATAAATTTACATCATTAGAGATTTGGGCAAATCCACATTTTCTCATTCTTAGTCATATTGACAGTCCAAAACTGTGTGGCCGTTTTGAATGGAAGTTTGTTTGACTACAAAATTCTGGCAAATTCGCCAGACTTGGTCTCGCACTCTACTAATACTGTTTTCACACTGGCAATATTTTGCTTAACCCCGTACTATAGGTGGGGTTAAGGGGGGGGGGGGTCTTAGCCCCACCTATAGTACGGGGTTAAGCCTATTCCACTTTCTGTTCAGACTGGTTTTTACCAAAGTGGGCTAAAGTTGGCTAACCCCACCTATAGTACGGGGTTAACTAACCCTGCAAAATAGCAGGGCTAACTCCGCAATTGTGGTGCTAACTCCTGCTAACCCGCAATTGCAGTGCTAAGCAAATGAATGAGAACAGAAACGAAAAATAGTCCGGTACTACGCAATGGAGCGTATCGCAGCTGGCCAGATAGCCAATAGATGCGAAGTATGTCCAATCATAACATACACGATATCCGGGGTTAACGAAATGCAGTGAGAACAGCGGGAATTATCTTATTCCGGAATAGGCGCTAGTACGGGACCAAAAACAGCGTGTGTGAAAAGCCAAAAAAATAGTCCGGGGTTACGGATAGTACGGGGCTAAGCAAAGTACGGGGTTAAGCAAAACCAGTGTGAAAAAGTATCAGTTAACATCTTCTCGAATGGGAATTCCGAACATAGCTCTTGACCATCAGTATATACTCTAGAACAAAATTCCTGGCACTGTTCAGTGTTATTTCAGTACCTAAATTTACTGGATAGTGTGTAATTCAGCAGATTGAACTAACCCATTCTCACACTAATGAACTTAAATATGCAAGGACCAATAGTATCATTAAAGATAAACTCCAGTACTGGTAAAAAAAAAAAAAAATAATTCTCACATAATCAAATGAAACTTACACTGAATGTTCAAGATTACAAATAAATGACATGTGCCAAACAATTTTGGAAGAAAATGTATACTGGCTGAGTAATGAGCATAGAAAGACAAGGAAATCAAGGTAGTACTATCCCCGACACCATGTGTGTTGTCCCATATATAGCTTTCTATGTGAGTGCTTGTTACTTTACCAAGACTCAGTCAAATTTATTATGATTTTGATGACTCCAGAACCTTGCAGTGCACACCAATACTTACATGCTACATGATCAAATGTTTCTGATCCTTTCCACACCTTTTCTTTCACAATGCAATCGCATTACCGGTACTAAAGTTTATCTTTAACTTCAGACTTAGTATCAGTTTGCATGGCAGCTCTATAGATAAGAGGGATAATAGCAGGCTCTGAGGTTTAAGTTAATGAAAACCAGATCATTGTACACTACATGTATCTCTAGTATCTTCTGAGGCATGGACTTCAAGCTTGTTTGCTGATTTTGTAGTCTAATATCTCCCAGAGAGTAAAGGTCATCTTAGATTGGTCTTTGTTATGATAGCAAGATTGCACTAATTTTATAAAAAAAAGGGTTGTAGAGTTTAAAGGAATAGATAGATTAAAGGGAAATCTAACATCAATAGCAAACTACTCTAGATGAAAACAAAAAGAGTCGACCATTGAAAGCTTTAAACTTTGAATGAAATCCGACAAAAAATGGGATAATTTTTGAATTTGTTAAAGTTGTAATCACTGTTGGTGTGGGGGTCTTTAAGTTGGCTAAATTGGTAATGTCTCTGTGATGTAATGGCAGACAACTTTTCCATTTGTTCCCACACAAAAAATGACTAAAATTTCAATTTAAAAAAATGTATGGCTCAGGAGGGTCTTTACTCTTTAGGGGACTTTTAAAATATCCTATCCCAGTTACTGTACCCATAAAATGATTTTAGTAGTATGCCCCCCCCCCCCCCCGGGAGAAGGCACTTAACAGAAAAAGAGAAATTAATGATATTTTTGTACACAACAAACAGGAGAGTTAACCACAATTACGTCACATTTCACTGACCAAACTGCCAATTTGAGATTCACATCTATAGAGTCATCGACATAGTGATCTCATATTTCAAACATTCTTAACTTTCTTATTATTAGTCCGATTTATTTTAAACCGTTGCAATTCTGTTTTTCTTATTTTTCTGCTTTCATACAAATGAACTTATTCCAAGGGTTGGATAGCCCTGTAAACTTTTCAAACATTAGAAACAATTCAATGAATATAAATATGATGGTGATTTATTTTAGTACTAAGATGCAAGTATTGGGTACAGCTATTTTAACAACTGGTACAGAGTCTTACAGCACTGAAATTACCTTTTCAAATACAGAGATATACACATGTAGGAGAAGTTCATCTAACAATTGGACCATCAATGGTACGTTTTTGTGAAATGGGGCCCTGGCTTGTTTACTGGTGTGTATATGCATTTAAGTACATTTAAGTCATTATTCAGAACAAGTGTAGCTAAAAAGGCATTCAATGTTATTATCATTTTAAAGTGGATATAAAATATATATCTTCATAATTCTTTTCTCTTTTTCACAGGGATGCAGACATTGCATTTTGTTATCACAGTTCTTTTCAACTACCTCCTTCTGGCTGTGGCTGGAGGCAGTGTAACATCAGTGGTGCTTTCTTTCCTATGGAACATGGTGAGTGACTTTAATAAAGGCATCTTTGCAAAAGGCACGTGGAGGGCATTTTTATAGCTGCTTTTTCACAAAGAAAGACATCTGTTCCATTGATATAGTTAACAAATGAATTTCAAAAGGTGTAGTTTAAGCTTCTACCAACCTTAAAATTTAGTAGGCAAGCTTTCGGCCACCCCTGTGAACTTCCTGAAGCCAAGTGATTTTTTACACAGTTACTCGCTTCCAGCTATTATGGAAGATAGGCTAAGAAATAGATTAAAGATACATGTATTGTAGACAGACAGAAAGATACATTGTAGATAGATATTTACACATAGATAGAGATGTAAAGATATACATGTAATAGATAGATAGAAAGTAGAAAGTTCATGGTACAGTACACGTAATTAGTAAATGGCAAGGAAAGGTACATTGTAAGTTACATGTTTTACCATGATTCTTTAAGCATCCTGTCTTTTCTTATAATCTTAATATAGCTTCGTGTACTATTCAGCATTTATAATGGATAAGTTCATTTGGCTGGCTGGTAACAGAAGTAACGTCACTTTACAAAGAACCAGAGATAGTTGTAGATGGAATGCCTTGATTGCCAATGTCCGGAACAGAAAAGGCACCTAGCAAGCAAGCAAAGGCATTGTACATACAGTGTAGTTGTTTTTTGTCCATTGACATACATGTAGATTTGTACCATTTAGTAAAGTGTGCAGAAGTTAGCTTTGAATTGATTTCAAATCTGCTTTTCAAAGTGGCTTCCAAGATAATCAGAAAACATGAATCATTCATACACTGTACTTGCCATTGTGACTAGTGACTACTTGAATTATGAAGCAAAGGCCGATCAAGGATTGGCTGAATTGGGAGGCAGGACAGAGTGATCAAAAGCTGCTCAAGTCCTTGAACCATGGATAGTATGATGTACATATGAAAAATATCTTTATCCCCCCCCCCTCCTTTCGGTGGGCATGTGAATTGTTTTTCCTCCCCCTCCCCCTCTATGTTGATATGCCTTTATGGATAGGGCATGCTGGCCCATTTTTATTTTCTTCTCTCCATTTCCCCCCACAGATATACTTCCTTATTGGAACAGTATCAATCTCTGATGGGACACATGATGTGCTCTGGGATACACCTCATTGTATCATGGTTCTAAAGGTCATAGGAGTGGCACTTGACCTCTATGATGGTCAGAAGTCAAAGGTGAGTGGAGCAGTTATCATATTGGTGTCCTTATAAGGTCATGGTTCTAAAGTTCATAGGAGTGGCACTTGACATCTATGATGGTCAAAAGTCAAAGGTGAGTGGAGCAGTTATCATATTGGTGTCCTTATAAGGTCATGGTTCTAAAGTTCATAGGAGTGGCACTTGACCTCTATGATGGTCAGAAGTCAAAGATGAGTGGAGCAGTTATCATATTGGTGTCCTTATAAGGTCATGGTTCTAAAGGTCATAGGAGTGACACTTGACCTCTATGATGGTTAAAAGTCAAAGGTGAGCGGAGCAGTTATTATATTGGTGTCCTTATAAGGTCTCTGGACCAAATATGTGTGCCACTGTGCCTCAATATATAGTTCATTTTCTTACAGAGAGAGAGGGAGGGAGGGAGGGAGGGAGAGAGGAGGGATGTACTCAAAATCTTAGAACTGTCCTGAAAGAATGCATCAACCCGTTATTTTAACTAATTCCTTGTACACCAGGACCTCGCCTTATAAAGAGTTTATTGTAATCGCAACTATGAACATAAGAGATAGGAGACAGCAAACTTTGGATTGATTGGAGGACTTGTGATTGATCCAAATCAATCAATCGCAACTCTTTATAAGACGGTGCCCTGGGGGGTGTTTCACAAAGATCCTAAGTTGAACTTATCTCTAAGTTGGACTTAAAAATTATGGAAAGCCATTAGCTTCCTTGAAAACATTTTGTAAAAGTTATTTTAAAAGACATAAAATGTTGATTCAAATCATTCATATTTTCTATTATCATGGGAGATTCTATGTTCTTGATGTGGAATTTATAAAAAGTCTAAAATACTTGAATTTCTGCTTTTGAATATATTTCATTTTAAGGCTCCAATGGCTGTCCATAATTTTTAAGTCCAACTTAGTGTTAATTTCTACTTAGGATCTTTGTGAAACACCCCCCCAGGACTGAGTCATAATCACGACCGTAAATTGTCTGTCGTGATCTTGAAAATGACCACACATGGCCATATACGATTTAGAAGAAAAGCACTCAAGATAAATTCACTGCTGTGAAAGCAAAACAGGAGCCCAAAGAATTCAAACATCTATTTTGGGGGAGAATGAACCGTGGAATGAAATTTCACCTTGTGTGATGCGTGCATTTCTCGTCATCCTTCTGATCTGTACAAGCCAAGTCGTAGGTATGAACTAAGTCAATGCTTACTCATCTGTACACTATTGTCCTACATGTAGAAATTGGTTTGTTGGATGAGAGAAAAACGATTCTGGGCTCTGTTTCATAAAACTTGTTCTCAATAGCATGCTACATCAATTGTTATAAGCTACTGCAATCCTGGCATGTGATTGGGTGAGAGCCAATTTGTCATATAATTTCAGCATTTGTTTATATGGATAACAAGTTTTATGAAACATGGCGCTGGTCTGTGATCATCACAGCTCGGTCTGGTTAACGAATCCTAACAACTTGGGTCTAATTGTATGTGTGTTCAACATTTTTTTCAATTATCATGTGATCATTCTCTTCTTCTTCTTTTCGATTATACATCAGGATAAATTGAGTGCAGAGCAACAACAGCACTATTTGACTCGTGCCCCATCGTTACTGGAGATGGGAGGTTTCTGTCTTTTCTTTGGAGGATTCTTAGCCGGCCCTCAGGTATGTTCATATTTTTTCTGTCCTGCTTGATCAAACTTTTGTTAAAAGTGATTTGAAGATTCAATTTGTTTCTATTTGTTTAGTTATTTATGTTTATTTATGTTTAGTTGAAAGTTACGTTTGGTTAGTTATGTTTAGTTAGGTATGTTCCTATGTTTCCTCTACCGCTCGATCAAACATTTGTTTATAGCGATTTGTAGATCACAAGACTCCAACACTAGGTCTTTACTTGAAATGTTATGACCCCTTCTAGTGTTTATAAGTTGAGAACTTTCTAACAGTTAGTAAGAATATATTTACATGTAAGATATCTTACAAGAAATCCTGCCTAAACTGCACCCTAAAACAGTCAAACGTGTCAAAGTGGCCACCACTCAGAAAAGGCCACCTGTCTATAGTGGCCACAGAATTTTTTTCTCTGTAGCAAGATGTATGTGGTGTAGAACCTATCAAAAAAGCCTGCTTTTTTGTCAGTAGCCACACTTTATCTACATATATTTCCCTTTGATGGCCTTCAGTGGATATACGGTAGACAGGCTTGAGTGTACACTAAAAGTTCAAGATGTTTGGAGCATATATCCATATTCCTGTAGTTTAAAAAAAAAATGTGAAGTGTGATTCCATGGAACACTGTATATATATCACAATAAATTATCATTTAAAATGTGTTTTTCATAAATGTTATCTTTTATCATAAATGTTTGTACACTTCATGAGACCGTAACTTTTAATGTTTTGACCATATCTGTCTTGTGAAAATCAATGTTTTCCGTTTCTTTGTCCACCTATCAGTTCTCCATGCGACTGTATCTTGACTACACCAACAATCGCCTTATACCTGAATGGGAACAGAAGCATCCGTCCAATGCTCGTTATTCCATCAATCGATTCTGCTTTGGTGTCATCTATGTGTGTGTGGGAGTCGGCCTCAATCTCATAATGCCTGATGCACACTTCATGACTGAAGAATTCACGGTAGGATTCAAATTATTATTTCTTTTCACCTTTCAATTTGAAAAAAAGGAAATTATTTGATAGTTGATACATCATTCATGAGAGCTGTTTTAAACGTGACTGCACTACCTGTAGCTACTTGTGCCCTCTATATAACCAACAATGCCTAAGCGGTACACATTGATTCCCCATGGTCCCCTTTTTCTTATGTTTATTGAGAGCTGATTTGATGAAATAACCACCTGCCAGTGACCATGCAGGGAGGTCTAATCCCTCCTGGCCAAGCTAGTGTAGATAGGCTTTAAATAAAAATTGTGTAGTAAACAGGAGATTTCTATGCAACAATGTTTTTATCTTTAGCAGAGCTCTTTTCAAGAACTTTCTATACCTAACTTTCTTACACGTATCTTTCTTTTTTCGGTGTATTAATGTTCTACACTATGGCCCGAATTCACAAAGCAAGGTTTGAGCTCAGACCAAGGTTTGAGCTCAAACCTCCTTTTGTTTCGCCAAACCTCCTTTTGTTCTTTACAAACCAGGTTTGTAAAAAACGCGTAAAACGCGTCATATGACGTACGAAAACCAAGGTTTGTCGACAAACCTCCTTTGTGAATTCGGGCCTGTGTGTTTGATCACTGATCACTTTGTGTATCGATTCGGGCAATGTTCTCGTTCACTAATATCAATTGTTTGCCAATCTCCTCCCTATAAGGTACCAATACATTGGGATTTTACAGCGTATTATCAATCCTTCATGCCAGGATCCAACTCTATTGTTTAGTGCACGCAGAACCACTCTTTATTGCAAGTATAAAGAAATCCCAAAATAGTTTTTGAAGCTCTAGCTTGCAAAAACCTCTTTGTAAGATTTTAAAAAAAGGAGTGATTTAACTAACTGAATGTGATATTCATATTTATCTACCCACTCCATTGGTCTGTTGGGTAATGATTCATGATTTGCTTTTGGTTTTTTCCACAACACAGAGGAAAAATCTTCTACACAAGCTCTTTACTGTGTATCTTTGGGGGACTTCGTACAGAGCCAGATACGGAGGAGTGTTCCTGCTTGCGGTAAGACTTCAGACCCAAGTAAACTCCCCAAATAATCCCTATGAGGGCCTAGCTAGACTACCAGGTTAAAGGTACTATGTCCCATTTGCAGGCCAAAAAAATGAAAAAGTTAAATCCCAACTGCATTTGAAAGATAATACTAATTTAGAACTTCCCTAAAAAAGGTGGGGCTTGAAAATGTCTTCAAGTGGGAAAATAACAACTATTAGTTGTCAAATCGACTTTAGGGCTATAGAGCCCAAAAGTAATAGTCTTGATTTTCAGACAATTGTACCGAATGGTCATACGTTTTATGCTGCGCAAAGATTCAATCAGTTTAATCTTGGCCATCACAAGAAGTGGGTTATTGATGTAGACAAATGCTCATGTACCCTTTACAACTCTTTTCATGTATGTTATTACCAAAGAAGAAAAAAGCCAGTCAGTCACTCCATAGTGTCTGACAGTGAAGTCTAGCAAGTAAACAGGTTTCCTTGCATAATTTGAATATGAGGACACTGCTAACGTTTAAATTTCACAGATAGGACATACATGACACATTCATAATTCCTGCAAAGTTCTACAGCATTTGAGGTTGGCTGCAAAAGGGACATAGTACCTTTAAAGGGGAAGTCCACCCTAATGTTTAGTTGGTTTTAATTAAAGCAGAAAACTGAGAGAAGAAGCTTAGTGAAAGTTTGAGCAGTATCCGATTAAAAATATTCAGGTTATGAATTTCTGAAGTTGCAATTAATGAAGTACAAATTGGCAATGTTGTGACGTATTACAGAATGAAATTCAAGCTAAACTTGAATTTCCATTATTATTGCTCAATTTATAGACAAACGTACAGTAGCACACTGTTATTCATCTATTGATCTATCAGATTCAACAGTTTCTTTGACTTTATGTACATTATTTCTACCATTAGCTATCTGTTTGTATTTTTATTTTTATTTGAAATTCAACCTTGAGATTCGGTTGCAATAAAGAAATAATAATGATGATCTTCATAATCATCATTGTCATCATGTTTCTTCCCATCTTCAGGAAGGTGCAAGTATCATGACTGGCATTGCTTATAGTGGTCTTGATACAGAAGGGAAGGCAGAGTGGAAAGGCAGTGCCAACATGAATGTATATGGCCTTGAGACGGCAGGGACCTTCAGGGGTTTGGTGTCTAATTACAACACCAATACCAGCAAGTGGGCCGGAAGGTAAGTATCGTGTTTCTCAAGCACTAGTGTTTAAAGGGGAAGTCCACCCCGAACAGGAGTATCGCAACAAAAATTATTTTAAAACCAGACATTACTCTTTGATGTTCATGTAAACTGCAGTTATCAGAAAGTAGCGTGTTTAAAGACAGAAATGTTCTTAAGACTTCCTGTTATCAGTATAGGAAGAGACAATTGAAGGCGTGTTCATTTAAATTCTTTGTGGCTTAAGTTGTTTGAAAGCACAAAATCAATAGGCATGTTAATTTTAGGTTGGTGTTAAATGCAATTGACTATTTTACCATTATAATTTGTTATACTAGTGTGAGTTATGTGTTAGGAACAGGTTCGGAATCTCTGCCTTGGCACTAATATTCTTTGGCAAGACATTAATCTATATCTGACTCTCTCCATCCTGGTGATGTAAATGGGTGCCTGCCTTTTAGGGGGTAGCTTGACCAAAGATGGGGTAAAAATAGTGCAGTGCTAGGAAAGATTAGTATCTAGTGCTATACAAATATTATTATTTAGATGCTGCTTATCCCCAATCCCCCTTCTCTCTTTCATGGCGCAACGGCAAGCCTACTGTATAATATTTATTTGTTATTGTTGTTGTTTTTGTTATCATTACTATCATTGTTCATAATTTCAACTTCTTCTGGATGCTCTACATTTTACTCTCACTATTTCCATCTTGTAGATGCGTGTATAAGCGTTTGAAATTCCTGGGCAACAGACAGCTGTCTCAGTTTGTTACTCTGATGTTCCTTGCTCTGTGGCATGGCGTCTACATCGGGTACTTCCATTGCTTCCTCTTCCAATTATTCACTCTCACATTTGACGAGCAGGTGAGTCATTCCTTAAAGGTACTATGTCCCTTTTGCAGCCAACCTCAAATGCTGTAGAACTTTGCTGGAATTATGAATATGTCATGTATGTCCTATCTGTGAAATTTAAACGTTAGCAGTGTCCTCATATTCAAATTATGCAAGGAAACCCGCTTACTTGCTAGACTTTACTGTCAGACACTATTGAGTGACTGACTGGCTTTTTTTCTTCTTTGGTTAGCAGTGTCCTCATATTCAAATTATGCAAGGAAACCCGCTTACTTGCTAGACTTTACTGTCAGACACAATTGAGTGACTGACTGGCTTTTTTTCTTCTTTGGTAATAACATACATGAAAAGAGTTGTAAAGGGTACATGAGCATTTGTCTACATCAATAACCCACTTCTTGTGATGGCCAAGATTAAACTGATTGAATCTTTGCGCAGCATAAAACGTATGACCATTCGGTACAATTGTCTGAAAATCAAGACTATTACTTTTGGGCTCTATAGCCCTAAAGTCGATTTGACAACTAATAGTCGTTATTTTCCCACTTGAAGACATTTTCAAGCCCCACCTTTTTTAGGGAAGTTCTAAATTAGTATTATTCTTCAAAAGCAGTTGGAATTTAACTTTTTCATTTTTTTGGCCTGCAAATGGGACATAGTACCTTTGAAGATAAAGTTGAGTTCTGCTTATGCAATTGCATTGTGAAAGAAAAGGTGTGGAATGGATCAGAAAAGGTTGATCATGTAGCATGTAAGTATTGGTGTGTATTGCAAGGTTCTGGAATCATCAAAATGATAAGAAATTTGGCCCATCTTGGTAAAGTTACAAGCACTGTACACAGAAAGATGTATATGGGACTACACAAACAAGTAGCATAAAACTCTTTCCTGATTTTCATGATGTTACATGCCATATTTAGAATGTTAAGGCATTTGAAGAGCCATGCTTTTCAGGGAACATTTTTCTCTGATGTTCTTCCACACTTGCATAATACAATGATAACGCTCACAAATTATTGTTCACCTCTTCCCAGAACTCAACCTTCTCTTTAACAAAAGAATATTCAAATTATTATCCTCTAACATCTTACAAAGATGTGATCCTCTAAGTTGGCAGTAAGCACATTGGTGCAAATGACACAAAATATTCAGAGACCTTTTAGAAATGCATAGTAGTGGGCTCTCATGGGGAAATTTAACACCATTCGGGTGTTTACCCAATAACAGGTGTTGTCAATCACCAGGATTAGCCTTTAGTTTTATGACCAACAGGCCTTATGAATATGTAGTGCACTGCATTTTCCAAAATCCCCCCACCCCCCCCCCCCCCCTCCATATGATGAACTAGTAAAGTCATTATCTTACTTTTCCCTCACCTGAAGACTCTCTGAGAGACTAGGGTGTATTTCTTGATGGGGTTTTGTGCATTTCAGAATAATCATTGCCTTATGATGGATGTCCTAATGAATAAGTTTTATGTTTTAAAGATTACTTCTACCTTTGTATTATGTAATAAATCACTGTTGTGTAAATGAATAATGATTGCCTGTCTTTGATTGTGTCAGTGGGATTTCAAGCTTGGACCTTTATCTGCTCATGCACAGGATGTATCTACAAATATAAGATTAATGATTTGAGGATATTCGAGCCTTATAAGACTCTGTCGACCCCCCCCCCGTACAAAAATATATGTTTCAAACTGTCATTTAGGATCAATAACCACACAATATTTGTTGCCCCTTCTATAGTTTTCAAGCTTACACATGGTACATGAATGTGTTGCAAAAGCTTAGGACTTTGGTGCTGATATTTGATACTTTGATACAAATTGCACATGCAGTACATTTAAGAAATTCATAAAAGCACTTTTGGAGTGGTTCAAAGTTCTGTACAATATTAAATTTCAGTACCTCATAATATGTGCAAGAATACCATTAACTTAAATTTCAGGTTTTTCAATGTTGCTTCAGAAGAGGATTAGATGAATGGGCTCCTATTGATATTTAATGGGGAGTTTATTCCATGACGTTTTCTTTTTGCATTTTGGTTTGTGTCTGTTTAGTGGCTGAAAGTATGGAGAAAGCTCGGATTTGGCTCTTTAATGTCCAATCCTGTCATAGCTTTTCTGCTGACGGCGATCTGCAATGTATTCGTCATGACCAGCTTTTCCTATGCCCTCATCAGCTTTCAGCTAAGCAAGTGGGGCTTATTTACTCAGGTAATCAATGTGATTTACAATCTACAGTTAATAACTAAATTATTCAATACCCCTTGTAAATTGGATGTTTTTTAGTGCTTTTCGTAAATCAAGAATGAAAAGTAGATTTGTTGATGTTTTTAGATGTAAGCTTTATGTCACATTCTCAAGAAACATAAATCTGGACAGATCAATTTGTCACATAATGAAAATTGGCAATTATATTGCTGAAAACATACATCAAAATTGATGCTCAGCACATGGTAGCGCGTACTAAGTTAGCGCGTACGAACTCAGTCCACACTTTTATGGAGTGCCTGTTGCCAACTCATTTACCCTGTACAGATTATTTTAATCCTTCAATGAAAAGTCTCCAAAAAAATAATTTTGCAATGAAATGGGAAGAAAAAGATAATGAGTATGAACTAAATTTCAACAAAGTCTTTGGTAGATTATCTTTCTCATGAATATTAAAGGAGGAAGATGAGACCTAGCATTCCATGGAAGTGTGAACTAAAATTCTTGTTTAGTCTGGACTTAGTCCCGGCTTAACTTATGAGAATACCACCCATCGGCTCTAATCCAAATATTTGATACAATAGACCAGTTTGTAATTAGCTTTGGTACAAATGACCCCCAAATATCCACACATCTTTTACAAATGGAGATGTCCCATTTTGTGCACATTAGAATAATCACTACCAAAGTGATGGAGGTGCTTCATAATATTTTTTGTTTGCCCTCTTGAGAAGAATACTTTCAACTGTATAACAGAGAATGTGCTGTCTATGGATGAATGAATAATGATTACAAAACTTTCATGAGCACAAATTCAATATCAGTCTCGATGTGTTTTACAATTTTGTTACAAATGACTTTTATATGTGCATTCACAGATTGTATCTACAAACTGGTCTCATCGTCAATAGTGTTCTGTCAGTTTATGACAGGTTCAGTGACCCAATCAAAATTTTATATCAAGTGTCTCTCCAAGTTCCTCGGTCTTGAGCCATCCGTTTCAGCATTTCATACCCTGTTGCTTCACTTTCTGTAATTACATCGTCTAGAAAACCTTTACGAGGTCTTCCCCTCTTCTTCTTTCCATGAATACGACCTTCTATGACTCTTATCAAGCCCTCATCATGCCGCATTATGGTCTATTGATTTTAAATAACTGTTCTGGTTTCTCCCTCAGGTTTATGCCTCCATGTATTACATTGGACATGTCTGGTTTATTGGATGGATGCTGCTCTTCCCACTGGTCCTCCAACCAATGCTACACAGCAACAAACCAAAGTAAGTAGAGGCAAAGTTGATACAGTCAAACCTGCTTTAGAGACCATCTGTATAGAAAGACCACCTGTCTACAAAAACCACATTTTTTCTCCTTGAAAATGGTTCTTTATTGAAACATGTACTAAAGGAACCTGTACATAAAGACCACCTGCCTATAAAGAACACTTTTCTTGTCTCTCTTGGGTGGTCTTTATAGACAGGTTTCACTTTATCAAGACTGAGCATTATCAGAGAGAGAGGGAGGGTGGGGGGGGGGGGGGGAGACAGTGAAATCAGTGAAATCTCTGTGTAGCAAGCTAATGCACAGTGACTGCATTACCTTTTCTTTCAAATGGGAGTGGGGAGGGAGGGAGGGGGGGGGGGGGCATTACATTCCCCTCCCCTCACAATGTGGCTTTCTCTTTCATGTATTAATGAGGGTGTATTTCATATCCAAACAATGTAGATTATGGCCTTACAAAAACTCTTAATTGCCCATTATATTGTCTGTTTGGAGCCTGAGGGATATTTACTCAATACTTTAACACAGAGTTAATACCCTCCTGGCTTTGAACAGACAATACATATATATGTAGATGAAGATCCTTATTCATGGGATATTATAACCATTAATCATGAAGTGATGTCAGATTGACATAATATAATATTGCCCGTACCCAATTTTTTATGAATTCATGATGGCTTGTGCACTAATAGATATATTGTATGAAGAAAAGAAAGACAAATATAATTTTGTCTCTCATGATTTGACTCTCCTTGCAGAGCTACAGGAGACTCTAAAGCCCAGTGAATGCAGTGAACCTTCTTCATTAAATTTCAAAAGAAAATCAGCGAGGAGAGCATACCAGGGACCTGTTTCATGAAACTTGTTATCTATAACAAATGCTAAATTTCTATGACAAATTTGCTCTCAGCCAATCAGATGCCTGATTTCAGTAGCTTATAACAGTAGCTTGTAACTTGTTATTGATATCAAGTTTGCTCTCAGCCAATCAGATGCCTGATTTCAGTAGCTTATAACAGTAGCTTGTAACTTGTTATTGATATCAAGTTTGCTCTCAGCCAATCAGATGCCTGATTTCAGTAGCTTATAACAGTAGCTTGTAACTTGTTATTGATATCAAGTTTGCTCTCAGCCAATCAGATGCCTGATTTCAGTAGCTTATAACAGTAGCTTGTAACTTGTTATTGATATCAAGTTTTCTCTCAGCCAATCAGATGCCATGATTTCAGTAGCTTATAACAGTAGCTTGTAACTTGTTATTGATATCAAGTTTGCTCTCAGCCAATCAGATGCCTGATTTCAGTAGCTTATAACAGTAGCTTGTAACTTGTTATTGATATCAAGTTTGCTCTCAGCCAATCAGATGCCTGATTTCAGTAGCTTATAACAGTAGCTTGTAACTTGTTATTGATATCAAGTTTTATGAAACAGGGTCCAGAACCTACTACAAAGTCTGACCCAGCTATGACCCAGTGTGTATTGGCCTCTCACGCATTCTACCTCGATACTCGGATGAAACCAAAGATATTATCAGAGCAATTACTTTATAATGATGATGTGCCTATATGACAATGAGTTTGAATTATTGTTGCGTTTCATATCTCACAGTAAAGGCTTGTTCATATATGGTGCGACAAACCGCAGCAAAATAAAATGCTGCGGTTCTTTTAATGTGTAAGTGAATGCCAACTGCGCACAACAAAAAAAGACTTGTGCATATTCATTGAGCTCTGTGTTATAATATACAGATACGTAGAACGTATTACACTTTATGTCATCTTTTTAAAAAAACGCAGTGGTGAACGAGTCTTAAATGTTAAAGTGTATAACATTGTAAAAATTAATCTCTTTTCCATGTATAATGATGTACTTAAAGGCCCAAATTCACAAAGGAGGTTTGTCGACAAACCTAGGTTTATGTGTGTCATATAACGCGTTTCGATGCATTTGGTTTGAAACGCATCAAAACGAGTCAAAACGTGTCATATGACGCACATAAACCTGTCAACAAACCTCCTTTGTGAATTCGGGCCAAAGAGTTTATACAATCTTTGATATGACTCTGTGTAGTAATAAATTGTGCCATTGAATTGAGGTGATTTATGTCGTATGATAGAAAAGGTACATGTATATAAAATTATCAAAAAACGTTTTTAAACTCAAGTTTGATTGATTATATTTCTCTTGTTATGGCGTAATCATCACTATGTTTAGTATCATTACCAGTGAATTTTGAAACTTTTAATTTTCACCCTGCCCCTTAATCTGGTGTACTGCAACAAAGCGATAATTATCCCTTAACAAGATAGATACAATGTATAATTGATCAAACTTTAATAAGCCAGTTCGTAAATAGCTTCGGAACGCATGACACTAAAATATCTACAGATCTTTTACACTATGGATACGTCCCACGTGTGCATTTTAGAATAATCACTGCCGAAGTGATGGAGATGCTTCATGAATACCTTTTGTTTGCCTCTTGAGAAGAATACTTCCACCTGTGTATCAGATAAATGTACTGTTGGTGCATCAATGATACTGGATACAAAACCTTCATGAGCACGATACCAGTATTCTTCTCGCTGGTTTTACAATTTGGGAACGGATGACCTTTATCTGCCCATGCGCAAATCCTAATTACGAACTCGCTTATTGAGGGGTTTATTTTACCCGTTGAGCATTAATGAACAGTACAAAACAGAATACTACATCTATATCAAATTGTATCCAGTACTTTTCCTTTATATCTTTGAACTAGAGAAGATAAAGGATATGTGTCTGACTTTCTGTAAATGTTTGCAATTCATTGTTTATAAAGTGTAAAAAGTATAGAGTGTTATACATTTAATAAAATAACAAAATATGGAGTTTAATTGATTTGTAAATAATATGAAGGTTAACACTAATTTATTAAAAGGTAAAGAGAATGTAAATAAATATGAAGATTCTAGGCCACTGACTTAATTTTGTTTATAGTTCGTTTGAAAAAAAATTGACCATTTCTTGCGTATAAAGATTCATGCAGATAACAGGTTAAAATAATTAATCCATAAAATATGGATATTCTTATATGCAAATACATGTATCATAATTTGTATCAGAATTGTTCCTGTGTCGAACCGTGGACCTGCCAAAGTTGTAATGGCAGTATTAACGAAAGACGAACTTATGACCATCTACAAGTGTGAAATTTATGGTGTCTTTCATCTTGGAGGCATGATGACTCTGTGGTAGATATATATATATATATGTCTTATTTCTGTATAACCAAAAGAGTATAACATTGTGTATTGTACTGTGAGTTTTCATTGCCAAAGTACATGTACATGATTGTGAATTTCAACTAAAATTTTGAAGTGAATAACAATCAGTTGATGTGCTAATATGTGCTAATTCATATACACAGTCTACCATGATAGTATTAGTTTGTGCAAGTTTTGTATGCCCTTTGAGAGCAGCACGATTTATACTGCCAGACTTGTAAAAGATTATTCATTTCTGGTACGTACTGTATTACATGTCCACACAGTGTACTAGCATATACAGACCTTACAGGTACTTGGAAACGGCAATCCTAACTTCATTTGTAGGAAAGCAGAAAAATATGAGCAATAGAATGGAGTTTGAAATAAATCATCAGATTGATAATAATGGTTGTTTTAAATTCATGTATAAATCTATGCAATGTCAAATTGGCAGTTTGGCCAATGGATTGAGACATAGACATGGACAATTCTCCCATTTAGGTGCACAAAAATATCATAATATCTGAGTTTTATTTTTATCCCCACGCGCTTTCTCCCTTTATTAGGGCATGACTAAAAATATGTTGTGGATAGCATATTTATTGATAGGTCCTTAAAAAGAAAAAGAAAGGACACTTCCGAGTTGTATATTTGAGAAAATTAACATTTTTATTCTTTTGTGCGTTTAAACTAATGGGCAAGTTTTCCATCACTATGTTACTATTCAGCCAATTTGAAGTGCCCATAGGTATAGTGATTAGAACTTTAAAAATAAAACTACATTTCTTAGTTTTTGTCTGAACTTTCACCAGTCCTGTTCCCTGATTGTTCTGCTTTCTGGTAGAGTAGTTGTCCTTTAGCCTTATTAAAGACTAGGCTCTTTATAGGGGTGGAGACGATATGCTTACCTTAGCCATATATGATTGATATGTATGCAATACATGAATTTGAATGTAACTTGCACAGAAATCATTTCATTGTCTGTACAAATGTTTTTATGTACTGTCATGCTGCTTTTAGTTATCATTTACATGTAAATGTATTTCCGACAATACTGTTTGGTAAAAGAATTTATCAGAGAATTTTAAACAATAAATATTGATGGTTTTCAGATGTTAATATTGTGAAGTCTACAAGTGAGTGAAGTTTAGAGTTTACTTGAGTTCATACATCTATCAATGAAGGCTTGTTCAGACATGGTGCGCTAAACTGCCACGTTTTTTAACATGTAAATTAATGGCACCTGGAGGACTTGCATGTACTCACTGAGCTCTGTGTTATAAGATACAGAAACCTGAAGCGTATAACACTTTACATCCTAACAAAAATTGCCTCAGTCTTGCAACATGTTTGAATAAGCCTTTAAATTTTGCAACTCTTTCTCAGGCAAACAACCGTAAGCTATCTCAAGCAAACAATGTGTTTTCAAGTTCACATTTGACAGCAACCATGCATAATAAATTCACTAAGATGAACTTTCGTGTGAGAAATAATTTCAATCAAATTTATTTAACAAATATACATAAGCCACTCGCATAAAATCTATATACATGTAGCATTTTCAATATTTTACATATAATGGATATTCGATATAAATATAAGTACAATGGACGGGTTTGCATACACTAAATTATGTATATTTCAATAATCTTGAATAGCATAGAATCGTCTATAGTCAAACATTGTGTTTTCAAGCTCATATTTGACAGCAACCCTATGCTATAAGTACACTCGGACGATCTTGTAAGAAATAATTTATATTTTACATATAGTGGATATTCAATATACACATAAATACAATGGACGGGTTTTCATACACCTAATTATGTACATTTCAATAATCTTGAATAGAATAAAATCATCTATAAATTTGAAATACATACTAGTAAATTAAATTGCCAAAATGCAAGAAATTCAATGTTTTGTTGCCCTTTTCTATGTAGATGGACTTAAACATGTATGTGTTATAAATAAGAGGTGCAAATAACCTACCATGTCAAACGGCTAGAAAACTGCAATAAAACATACTTTTTAGCGACAAAATGGCAAGTCTATTGTTATCCTTGAAAAGTATATAATGCCATTGAAATTAAATTACAATTAAAACCTTGGTAAAATCTACCAGCGATACAAATCCTTCATCTGTACAGTGAAAGATTGGATAAAAGTAAAACGGGTCATATATGTAAGTCACATGAACGGAGGTGTTTTTTTGCGGACCAGAAAAATCTGTGTATCTTGCGCTACGAGCACGAGTACCTGGATGACCGTGCAATTTTAAAACAAAATGCCATGGTTTGTGTAAAAGTAGCCTCTGAAAATGCATTTTCTTTAAGTTGCACATTGGATTTGTTGGATCAGGGAAAGTTTAACTAGGAAACCATATGGCAAATAGGGACCTTTTCGATACCAGTAGTTTGGACTGGCAAAGTACCAAGTATCTTGCAGTTAGAAAATCACACAGAATATGTATTATAATGGAGACTTTAAAGAAAATGTTGTTGGTTTGAATTTTTCAAGTGTTCATTTTAATAACAAAGAAGTAGATTTAATTTTTTTTTTTTAAATCTTCCACTTTAAAATCTGTTATATTTTTCACTTGAAAGGGATGGGATCTTCCACACAGCATAGGTGAAGGGCAGCCTAATACAACAGAGCCTTGTTTCATAAAACTTGTTATCAATAACACGTGTCACACTTCTATAACAAATTTGCTCTCGGCCAATCAAATGCGACAATTTCAGTAGATTATTATTTGTTGCAACTTGTTATTGATAACAAGTTTTATACAAAAAAGGGCCCAGATTCTTTAGCCTTTCAAGAGCTGAGCCCTATTCTCTTTCCAATGATATCATTGAGTGATTTCAAGTTGGGTGTTAAGGGCTGGTGTTAGTGCTTAATAAATACTAACACCAGCCCTAAACACCAAAATGGAAATCAGCGGGTGTTTAGGCTTTGACCCTTTGAATATCGTCAACTTCCGGTAGATAGTGTTATCGATTTTGCAAAATTGTTGTCTGCTGAACCGACCTTTGTGGCCGGTGTTAATATTTTACTTACAAATGTCTTATTTAGTAACACTAGCCCCTAGGGATTAAGCAAATGTTGATTTCCATTTCGGTGTCAGTGTTAAGCTATCGATATTGATATCGGTATCTTAATTTCATCAGCAAATTTTTAGCTCGATTTAAGAGCTCTTGATTGCTCTAAACACTAACACCCAACTTGAAATCACTCATTGTCTTGTTGACTGAGGAATGTAATCACTCTGAAACCACCAATGCTCTCAGGAGAATGTTGTATCTTTCCAGGACATCACCTTTGAGGTTGAGTATGATGCTGCTTTCAATCGGGAGATTAGGCTGTTGAGAGAACAGAAATATGACGTCGTAAAAAACAAACACAAAAAACATTTTATTAAGAAGCGAAGCTTACCGTAGGATGATATAAATGGTGGTGGTGGTGATGACGACGACGATGATGAAGATAATAATGATGATGATAATGATGGTGATAATAATAACATGAGTTGTCAATCACTAGGATTAGCCTTCAGTTTATGACCAACAGGCCTCATGTAATTGCATTTTCCTCCCATTCCCCGAAAGATTCTCAAAGAGACTAGGGATGTATTTTTTTTTAGGACCTCGGGTTTGCTGTATGCAGACTTGTACACCCATTAATGGTGTTTTCACCAAGTCTGGTGTCGGCGAATTATGACGTTATACACATGGAAACTGACAACCCTCTCCCTTACTGATGTGATCTATGGTGTCTTTATATCCTCATATCTAAGACCAACTTATCTATTCATCTTTGATTATAATTATGGTGCAGTGATTTCAATATACTTACATCATGCCCTTTAGGTGGAGTCCATGTGAATGTAACAGGTTTTGTGCTACCTGCATCTACCATGCCTCTCTGAGGCTCTACTTGGAAACCTTGTACGCTCAGAGCTGCTACGTTGTCAAAGAAGAATTCTCCATTCTTGAAAATAAAATGAATTTAGACAGTCAATAACAACATGATAATAATTATAATTCAGTTTTCCATAGAGGAGGTATGGTGGCTCATGGATAGAGCAATGCATGGTCTTGAAACTGTGAGGTTCTAGATTTCATGAGGTGAGTGCTAGTTACTTTTGGTAAAGGAACACCTGTACGTGGATTCGCAATTCACAACACCATCTAGCAACACCAGAGTTTTATTAATCAATATCATGTGAAGTATTGGGGTAAAAGTTGATAAAATATATCAGCTGTGGCATTGTGATATACCCTAAGAGATAAGGGCATTTAATCAGAAGTTGTGATGGGGAGGGTTTGAATAGCTTATTCGCGGCCTTGCATAGGACTCAAAGCCAAAGATGCACCACTAGCATTAGGGTAGAATAAGCATCACAGCAACATGTCACAGCTCCTTTGCACATAAGCTTTGGTCATTTTCATCCTAGATATTTTTTTCTCACAGTTGGTGCTAGCTAGCCCACAGTGCAGTACAGGTAATATCAAAGTTTTATCAACCTAGTCAAGACAGGCAAGTTTAAAAAAAATAATATAATGCCTTGTCTAAAGTTAAAAGTAACAGACCAGGAGCTAAATTGAATTGAGAAAAGTCACTGCCTACACATTCTTTACGTATAGTAGTACACTGACGGTTTTGAAAACAAACTAAAGCTCCAAGTCACATTAAAAGTTAACCATTGTCAAAAGGAAGCAGGAGATTGCTATCTTCAAACCAAAGACAGTGTGGTAATTCAGTTGTCAACAGGTAATTAACTAGACATAACACATATCTTATGAAAAGAATCCTGTAGAGGAGCTTACTTTGCCTGTTAATGTATACAAAACAAAAAGGTCAGAGCACATTGGTGCTAAATGCATTATTTTGTATACAAATTTCCTTATATTCCATTTTGTTTTAAATCCTCCCCTCTAAATTACGTCTTTCTATACTGCTATGGTTTTTACATATACAATGTTTATTTTACCAGGAACCTATCATATACAAGCACTGCTTTTTAATAGGTTCCCCACGTTCTACTTAATTTATCATATGAATTGAGAATCATTAAGACTTATTGAGAATCATTAAGACGTGCTCATATACACTACATGTCGAGGGTTCAGTGACACAAAGACGTAACTCCATATTTTGCCAAAATGTTCAGAAAAATGTGGGCTTTCCGGGAAAAACAAAGACTTAAGTGCTCTGTGACACATTAGCCATTTTTTCTCAAAATGGAGTTATGTCTTTGTGGCACTGACCCCTCGATGTATTGTATAATGTATTGTATAATTTGTAAAAATATATGTATGTCTATATTTTTTGTAAAATGTGGAACAAGTTAAACTTAAAACTTGAAAGAGAGCAGGTACCCACCTTCTTCTGACTAGCCGCTGTACTCCTAATACACCCAATGTGTAGCTGTCTGGAAGATGGGTTGATCTCTTTCTCTACACTCAGAGCCTTGAAACTCAGTAAGGTGGGGATTGCAGGAGGCACAGCCTTAGGGTCTACCACTAAAACAAAATAATGTGCAGAATAATAATAGCAATATTACAGTCACTTTGTTTATAGTATTAAACATATTTTTCTTTGGATGTAGATGAACTGGTATATAGAACAGTTACCAGAACTCCGTCTTGTAAAGATTTGATACAAATCGCAACTTATTTGCGATTGATATCAATTCAAATTATGTGCATAACAGAAAGGAGACTGCTAACTTGTGATTGCTTTGGAACAATCGCAACTCTTTATAAGACGGGGCCCAGATGATACGTACGCATGTACCAAAGAGCTAAAGTCAAAGTATAAATAAGATAAGTGGTCTTTATAGACAGACAGTCATTATTTACAATTAACACTAGTATGTATTTCAAGCAATAAAAACAAACCATAGTCTTTATAGACAGGTGGTTTTAATAACGACATCGTTGGAAATTACATGTCATATGCATTCATTTTTTTAATGGGTTTCAAGGGATGTTATTCTTCTTCGCAAGTAGACATTGAAAATGAATCACAAAAATAAATCTAAACGTAACAAGGGTACGTGTAGCTTACCCTCTTCTTCCTCAGGTGCAGGAAGGAGAGTGAGGGATTCCACGGTGGGGTAGATCTCATCGTGACCTTCCATGAACATGACCTTGGTCTTAGCCACGCCCTTCAGCCGGATAGCATGCGCCTCCTGCTTCCCAAAGAGCTGCACACGAGCCATATCAGAGTAGAGATTGCTCGCATGGTCAGGTCGAAACAGCACACGGATCTCAACCTTCTTGCCTGAACAAATGGAAATTTGAAGAAATTGAATTAATTTGAGAATGATACAAATGTCAATTTGCATTGGAGAGTCTAGTTACTTGTGAGGAATATAAGGAATAGACATAGTAAAATGCAAAGTGACAATGAAAGAAAGAGAGACAGAGTAATTGAGACAGAGAGAGAGAGAGAGAGAGGACTTTAACCTGTTGCTTGAGTTCTTCTGAGTTTTGTCTGTTAAATGTATGGCAGTTACAGAGCCTTACAACAAAGTTGTTAATTGGGATGTATGTAGATTTCGGTGAATGTTTTATTTAGTAGTATATGTACGTTGTATAAAAAAAATAGATGGCCACATTGTTTAAAGTATATAATAATGATAATGATAATAATCTGGATTCGTATAGTGCCTGATATGAAATAATGTCTCAAGGCGCTTTGCAGATATTATAACCCCGGTCATCAGATTTATTCATGCACAATTTGCAGTTCACTCCTTGGGGGTATTCCTACCATATGGTCACCTTGGGGGCATACAGCAATTACTAACACAAGGGCTTTCGTCATCATACCAAGTCCCCATTTCTCTTCTGGTTACGTGGTGGCAAATGAATGCCTTGCAAAAGGACATTGGCAATAGTACTAGTAGACTGTACAGGTGACAAAATTTGGTAAAGAGTTAAGGACTTGTCTGGAGGTCACCTACCTGGCTGAAGTGTGCCATCTGAGGGAGTACAATCAAAGACACTCCTTCCATCGTAGTTAGCCGGTCCCACCATGTTTGTAGTGTCTCTCTTGATGAATGCAGGTAGCTCACCCTGGCTTAGCTGCTTGTGATAGGACAGACTATCCAGCAGGATGCGGTAATCAATGGCAAAAGATGACATGTTCTCCAGCTGGTGAGGAGAAATGATAAAAACTCATAATACTACACAGCTAGGCGTTGTGGCCTGCACCTGTAATTCAGCTAACAATAGAAGTTGCAAACTGATTCAGCCGAGAACGCAGGTTCAAAACTGAGTCACTTCTTTCTGATGGTGACATTTAAAGGTCGGTCCCCAGACGTAATATACACGTCTGTAAAAACCCAATACACACACACACTGGGCCCGTCTTAAAAAGAGTTGCGATAGATCCAAATCAATTGCAAGTCCTATAATAAATCCCAAGTCTCCTATTCTCTTATGTACATCTCTTATGCGAATCATATCAACTCTTTGTAAGACGACGTACTGGACCCCATTTCATAAAACTTGTTATCAATAACAAATGCTAAATTTCTACAACAAATTTGCTATCAGCCAATCAAATGCCATGATTTCAGTAGCTCATTACAGTTATTGTGACTTGTTATTGATAACAAGTTTTGTGAAACAAGGCCCTGTGCTGGTGATCAGGCATTTGCTCTCTATATAGTGACAACCGCTTCATGCTGCACTTCGCCAAATGTATCAAGTTAGGGTCAACGTTGCAACAGGGTTTTAGGTTATGTTCAGGGTTTACGGTTACCGGTAGATGCACATATATAATGATAAGTCCAGGTTTGAATTAAGAATTCATTTAATGTAGGTAATGGTCTGGGCAGCAATTATCACAGAAGCAGTAATTGTCGAGCAGCCCCTAGTACCTGGACAACTGACCCAAACCCATTCCCCTCCCCTCCCCTCCCCTCATGATAGAAACTCGACAATCAAAATCCAACCCTGAATCATTCAATAACAGGTGAAAATCATTGATTGAATATTATTCCTGAGAGTGATTATCAAGTGTCTAACGTTAGTTTTTTAAGTGGTCCAAACATTGTGGAGCGTGTGTGCAGTGCTTTGTAACTGCAAGGAAAAGGCGCTATATCAAATATCTTTTGGATTGGATTGGAAGATGCTGAGGGATTTATCGTCTTTATGGCTTAACTAAAGAAGATGACAGTCTGGGTAGATGTCATCTTTGGAAATTAACTGTCGACGACTCAAGCAGTAGATGGCAGGTCAAACCCCACTGGTCCCAAGTTTTCTTCGGACCTGTTTTCAATTAAACAATCGAGCACACGATCTTTGTCTACTGGGTGCAAGCCAACAACTTCTTTACAAGAACTGAAACTTCTCCCAGGAAGCCTAGAATCAAATGTCTATGACCCGTTGCAAGCGATCAACGTACCTTGAACGTCTCCTCTGCTTCTTCTCCTGCTATGACATATCCCATGTCCAGCTGGTCATCGGCCAGAGAGAGCTTGACCTCTGGCAGCAGACCATGACCTTTCAGGGTGATACCAAGAGTGTGTTCTCCCGACTTGACATCCAGCACTTCATAGAACTACAAACAAAAAAATCATCATGAGAATGAGAAAGAATGACTACATCACATCTAGCATTTCATAGAACCACAAAGAAGTACATCCTGATATTAAGTTGGTTTAATAGAAGCTGGTAAATGAGAGAAGCAAATTAATATAATATTTTCAATATTTAGCTTTTATACAGCACTTAATACAAATGTCTCTAACCGATTTACAAATATACTATTACCCGGCCGGTCATTGGTGAAAGTTTGAGCAATATCCTATAAAAAATAGGAAAGTTATGAATTTTTTAAGTTGTCATCATTGAAACACAAATTGGCAACATATATTGTGAAGTATCTTAAAGAAGAATGAGCTTGTTGGCTACAAGGGCAACAAAACTTGTTGGTCAATTTTGTTAAAGTCTATACACGTAGAGCATATTTGGAAATAACTGTAGACCCTGTGTTTTGTCAGGAAATGTATGGTACACAAAGCTTAACCCACTGTCTACTGAATTCTCTCATTCCCATAGTATTAATACATGACCCACCCAGTTATCATAGGCAATGGGTTAATTCTACTGAAAATGTTGGGTGCCCCCATTGAACAGGAAGCTATTATAACCAAAATCATTCTAAAAATAGTCTTTAGGTTATTAAACTTCAAATTCACACATGAAAAGTGGATATGTATCTCAAACTAAAAGCTTTTACGTGCAGGCTCATATTCTAGAGGAAATTATCAATCCTGGGTTGTCGAAATGCTAAACCATTCAAAGAAGATTGAAAAGAATTATGATTTACCAGTTTTGAGAGTAAAGCAACAGATACATCATGTGCCTCTGTTTACATCTACTTCTCCATTCCAATAACCTACATGTAGTCATAAAGAAATTTCCTTTAACAATAACTGTTCCAGTAAAATGCTACATTATTCTAATTAACTGTTTCTAATTGGACTCACCAAATTCGCTTTCATAGGTTCAAAGGCAACGAGTATGGTATGCGTTTCATCTGGAGCTAGACTACGCAGAGCATTCAACATCAAGAATGGTCCTCCGGTATCCAGGACAGATGATGTGAGCTGATATCATGTAGTCAAGGAATCAATGTTCATATATCGACTGCTTTGAGGGGCAAATTAGTTAAAAATATTAGATAACTTTAAAAGACAAATACCGAGATGTGATTGGTCCACAACGCGTCACGTGATATCGATTGCGAGGATCGAAATCCTTATAATTTCCTGGCCGATCACCTTTGATGGTTTTATTGACGAGCTGGTCAGATGAATATATTTTAAATCAATGCAAGTAGCCCTCTTGAGGACTGTATGTTGCCAATTACATAGATTATTTACATGGGACTAAGGTAGACAATTGTCTGTGATCGATCAACGATAGAGAGTCTTAATTGGAAATAAATTTGACCGCGAATTAAGTTCTACTCTTTTTTTTTGCATCGCAGTTCCACAACAACACTTCAAAATGGAGCCCCATTTCATGTTCATGAGCAATGAGGAACAAGATCAGCTTTTGGACGACAAGGATTCCAAATCTACTAAAAATGTGCTAATTAAAACAAGCGATGGATAATATTCAGCTGCTACTGCAGGGCAAAGTCTCTTGACTTAAAAAAAGTGGAGAAGGAATACTCCGAGCAAAAATTATGCGAGTGCCTTCGATTATACTACGCCGAGGTGCAGCGAGGAAATGGCCAAATTTAAGCAAAAAGATCCATGATCACGATACGCTATGGCCTCCAGAAACACTTTCTTAAAAAAAAAGTCAATGGACATCGTAAACAGTGGTGAGTTTAAACGTGCAAATGCCATGTTTAGTATTGCAGTCCTTCATAAGCTCAAAACTGAGGGAAAGGGTGCAACAACACACAAGGAGCCTATAAGCAAGGAAGACTTTGGCAAAATTGTGTCTTTGGGAGCGTTGGACCGTGCTACTCCTAAAGGTCTCCAGAACACTGTATTTATAAATTTGATGTTACTACAAGTCTGAGGTAGATGATTTTAGCATTGCTACAGATTCCAGTAACAGGAGGTTCTTTTATCTTGCAAAGAACAAGTTTACTAAAAATCACAGACAAAGGTGATGACACAAGGAGCCAGTGTGGTCACATGTATGAAACAAAGGATGAAAATTTCCCCGTGAAGTCGTTCTGTGATTTCATTTCACATTTGAACCCTGACTTTTCCTATTTTTGGCAACGGCCAAAATCAAGAGCTCCTGAAGATGTCAATGCTGGAGACAGGTCAGTAGAACAAGAACAACAAAGTGTGCCGTGGTATGATCATTAGGTTGTTGGAAAAATCGCTTTGGGAACCAAAATGAAGACCATTATCATTGCAGCTAACAAGTCTAGAATCTAAATGAACTACTGCCTTAGAGCTACAGTATATATCACTACATTAGATGGGCACGGTTTTGAAGGAAGGCATATCATGAGTGTCTCTGGACATAACAATGAGAGCAGTCTTAAACATTACTCTCGAGTTGCAGAGGGACACAAAAGGCAAATGAGCTTGTGCTTGTCAGGGAAATGCTACCAAGTCCCAGATTCTGGAGCTAAAGTAAGGCTTTCTAGTCCAAGATCTAGACTTAGTTCCAGATTTGGCCCTGGACCTGATTTGACTAAAAGATCTGGTCCAACAACAGGACCACCATGTACAGTTACTAGGCCACCATTGAGTCCTGTTTTTTCCCATCTAACCCGAATCCTACCCCCCCCTAAAAAAAAAAAACCCAATAAATGTTTGTGTCACATACCGCTCCCCTCTTGTCAATTCTAAAACACAGATATTGTAACAGGATATGCCTTTCACAGTGTATTTATTTGTAGAGTCAAAGGAAGTTTACCAGTCTATTCTCATCCATAACTTCTTGCGCAACCATTGAAGATCGATGAAGACTCTCAAAATTGATCCACTTTCTGTAATGATTTTTGTATAAAGTCATCAATTCAATACCAATTATTTAAACAAGAAAGAGAAAAAAAAGAAAAAAAAAAAGAAAAGAAATTAAGACAGTGATTTAAGGATACATCTACAGCCTCTGGAGACACATTCTGAATTGTGATAGACTTGATGACCCTCTGACCAACGGACACTTCGCTGAAGTCCACTGCACTACGGCCATGGTTTGAGATGACCACAAGGGATGGACGTACAGTGGGGCCATGGACCTCCAAGAACAATGTGTTATGGACACTGAAAGATAAAGGGTCAAGAAAAGGTGAAAAATTGTAATTAGTTACTGGCAAAAAAAGTCTGACTGGTGCTTTGAGGGGCCATACCAGTCACCCACATTACCACCTCAGGCATTGATTAATACAAAATGTGCTTGACTTATACGGAGGTCAAACATAAAATTATTACTGTTTAAGATTATCTTTTTAATGCATGAAGTTATGTTCTTCTTTTTTAGTAATTATTGAACTACTATATTATGTCAATATACAATTATAACCGTATTTCATGTTTTCTTGTATTTTAATGTAAATATGAACAAATGAACAAATTGATCATGGAAGAGCAGTTTGGCGGAGACAGATCTCATTTTGATTGACTGAATGATAGTTTAATAAAGTAAGACTGACCAACTCATTAAAGTTTGACAAACCACCACATGGACTGTTATATAATGTATCCTAACTCACAAGTACATGGGAGTTTGAGTGACTCACTCATGGACTGGAAGAAGTTTGACTGACCTGCTCATGAAAATTTTACGATTGACACAGTGAATGTCTTTAAATACAGGTTACATTCCCTAACGCGAAGATACAAATTTTACTGACTCACTCATAATGTATGATTTGATGATCTACATGTATGACTGTTTTACCTGACTGCTATAAAGAAAGCATGCATATGCTTGTAAGTAAACGACTGAGGGACTGATGGCTTTAAGTCCTCTCAGAGGGACTTGGTAATGAGGATTATTGCCTTACCAAAGGGCAAAAGCGCATCAACTTCATTTTGAACCCAGGACCTCCTGGTTACGTTACAAGACCACTGCTCTACAACTGAGCCATTGCGCCTCCTCTGACCACTGAGTCATCGCACTGATTGTAAAGCCTGTCTGCACTAGTTTGGCCAGGGGGGATTAGACCTCCCTGCAAGGTCACTGACAGGTGGTTATCTCATCAAATCAACTTTCATTTAACATAAGAAAAAGGGGATCATGGGGGACCAACAGGCACCGATTAGGCATTGTTTGCTATATAGAGGGTGCAAGTAGCTATAAGTAGTACAGTGGGGCTTTAACTGATTTACTCAAGAATTGACTATAAATATGATCGACTCACTCATAGGGTAGTGTCCCTGGATCCCCAGGCTCTCCTGAAGCCACATAGCATGGGATAGAATAGCTGCTGAAATCACCTTCAAACTGTCTCAACAACGAGGCCTTTCCTGCTGCATAATCATCAGACCTGCATGTACAAACACATGTAGCATAACATTTAATTATTTGATCAATGAATGACAATGAAATGTATATATTTCTTTACCAAAGTATCCCTACCCATCTTATTTTTTTTATTCAAATGGCGCGTATTCTAAAATAAATGTATCGAAACAGTGGGTCAACCAAATCTATTTGCAGGCAATTCCATATTCTGTAACTTGTGCAATTAGCTCCATCTATATCTATAGAGCAATTGTCAATACCGCAATCTTGTCATATACTGTACTTCCAGAGCGTAAAAGTTACTTTTTATGACGCAAATGTGAAGTACAAGATATAACTACATGATAGGGTCAATATGAAATGGCACTGCATGATTTTAAAGAATTGATAAGATACTACTCTTGGTCCTGAATCAAAAGAAAAATCCTATATATCCTTAAGGGCTTGTTCACATACACTGCAGTGAACCGCAAGAAGTTTACCAGGGATGCATTCTAAATAAGCATAAAAAACTTCACATTGTTGTATCTTATAATACACAGATAAGCGAGTACACATAGGACCCTTGTTACATATGGCTACTTTTTCCATCTCCACTTGCCATTCCCTAAGTGTACACAAAAAACCACTATATGGTTTAACGAGGCATATGTGAATGAGCCTTTAGTCTTAGTGGTTGGACAAGTATTCTCTGGTTAGGATACTCACATCGGGTCTAGTTCCTCTGCCTTGGGTGGGGCTACTGACTTCGGTCTTGTGAGACCAGCGCTACCCTTGCCTTGCTTGTTCTTTCCTGCAGACTTCTGGGCAGGTTTCTTGGCAGGCTTCTTGCCCTTCTACAAATGCAAGCAACAGAAACAGGAAATGCTGAGGTACATGATGATTAGTTTAGATAAGATTGTACCCAATGAACTTGAGAACAGGATTTTGGGTAGCATGAATTGTGCGTACTTGAACTTGAAATGATCTTGAAATTTAATAATGAACACATAAAAATAGGCATAAACAGTTATACAATAACAGAAGGATACAACAAGGAACCCTGAAAAAAGGAATGCTAATAGAGCCTGGTACCTTAGAGCATAAGAGATACACTGTTTCTTCTTCACTATTTACTCCACCACATAACATGAATCAATGATATACATATGGATTACTGGTACCTAATGCAGATGTCGTTGTAAAGGACAATTTCAGCCTTATGGTGCTATTTAATGTACAAAAAGGTACCATGCACAAACTTGGAAATTAAATATTTATGTATGTAAAGTGAATATGCAGAAAATCAACTTTTGAATAAATGCCAATATCTTGCTTCTTTTTTTGATAATTCTAAAATTTAATACACAAGTAAATTTGAAGGAAAAAAAGCAATATGTGGTTACTATACTGCTCTTGGACTACATTGAAGCAGAGAAGTGCTCTTACCTTTTCCTCCTCCTACGATCAAAGCAGCATACAGGCAAGTGAGCAAAGCATTGAGAGAAGAAGAGAAGGTGAATCAGAAGATACAACGTGTTCATGCAAGCCAGTGAGCAGTGCAGTGCATACCATGGTTACAAAGCCACAAATATACATTTTTTTAAATATCAAAGCAATTTTATACTCTGCAAACTTGTAAACTTTCAATGCAGACTGGTTTATACATTTCCAACTCAATTTGATTCAATAATGGTTTATTTGACAATGCTTTGCAGCCAATGGCTAAATTGTGCATGTTCGCAACAGTTTCTCAATATCATTTCACAGTACATTGTACAATTGAAAATTACCTTCAAGATCAAGTGACAAATTTATATCTACTTAAGAATACAATGCTTGAGAAAAATGTTTTACAAATCCATTATTTTGTTCAATAGCTAAATATGATATTAACAGAGAGAATATACAAGGTTTAAATATCTAAACTACAGAATGGAATGGTAAAATTAATATTTCATTACAATCATTAATGTACTCTAATAAAATTATACTACTATAAAAAGCCAATGATATATGATTAAAATATTACCAGTACTACAAGAAATAGCAAGTGGTATTCAAATAAAAATAAAAAATAAGACTTTGAAGTTATGATACACATCAGACATAAAATGTTATAAACTAAAGTTTATTATGTATATTGCAAAAGCATATTGAAATAATCATTTAACTATATGGTTAAACGTAAAAGGTTTAAACTAAAAACAAATCTTGGTGATATGTACCTGTACTGTTTGACTACAAACTTGTACCATTTATTGAGAATTCATTTTACCAAATATTAAAAGTCTTTCAACTGCATGGTTTCCCTCCCTGTGATATGTATTTAATACCATTCCAATGCACAAAAAGGGAGACTTCATGATCGCACCATGTCACAAACCAGGGGAGTGTTTCACAAAGATCCTAAGTTGAACTTATCTTTAAGTTGGACTTAACAATTATGAAAAGCAGTTGGCATCTATGACAATATTTTGTAAAAGTTATTTTAAAAAGCATAAATATCATTCATATTTTCTATTATCAAGGATATTTCATATTCTTGACATGGAATTTATAAAAAGTCTTAAAATACTTGAATATCGACTTTTGAATATTATATATTTTAAGGCTTCAAATGGCTCTCCATAATGTTTAAGTCTAACTTAGAGTTAAGTTTGACTTAAGATCTTTGTGAAACACCCCCCATAAAGAGTCAAGCTCTGTGCACATACAGCATAAAGCCTTACCTCAGCCGCTTCAGCAGCATTCCTCTTGGCAGCTATCTGAGCTTCTTCAAACTCCTTTCTAGCTTTAGCTTCTTGATTCCTTGCAACCAACCTCACAGCTTCTTCTCTGATCTCATCATCTCCTAGGTTCGGACTGAACTTCACAGAGATGCAGGTTTTCTGTATGGACACGGTGGCATCATGGATGGATTGATTCAGTTTAATTATATTAGCGTGCATTTATTGCGACGCGTTAATTGCGCATTATTTCTGATTAACCCTGTGACGTCACAATGTTTATCAGTAGGTATTTTACTTAGATTTTGTCTCAGGTAAGTAAAAGTCTAAAATGCGATTTGAATACGAGATAAGTAAACTTCTCAGCTTAGCCATTTATTTAGTAAATTTCTTACTTATTCCAAGTACTGAATTGAATACCGGCCATGTTCCCTTCTTACCCTTGCCGAGTCTTTCCCTTATATTTTTCATTGCGTATGACTTACCTTTCCTGGCTGGAGGGTGCCCACAGAGGGCGCAATAGCGATGGGGGCTCCTTTGGGTACGACAAACTCAAATGATGTGGGTCCTACAGGGGCAATCTCCCCCTTCCCGATGCGAGGTACAGGATGGGTGAACTCATTGGCATTGGTGTGGGTGTTCAGGATGTAGAGAGACGTGATGGAGTTATCCTCCAGAGCAGTAGCGGCGAAGTGGACGACGGAGTGGGAGAGGTCGAGAGGAGGGTGCACTCCAACACCTTTGCAGGAAATCTTGAAGTCTCTGCAAGAAAGATTGATTTATCGAGTATTTAACAGGATACATAGATATATAGCACTGCAAGGTTATGATACAGTCATACCTGCCAACCTGAGACAAGAGAAATTAGGAGTAAATTTTTCTGGATGGACTACGAGGTCGCGAACCACCGAAGGAGGATTGGGGTAGGGGGGGGGGGGGGGGGGGGGGGGGGGGGTACACAGGACTTTTGGGTCTATTTTTTTTTTCCATGTCGCTGTGTATATCTTCTATGAGCGCGCCGAGCGCGGATGTCGGCGTGATCTGGTTATTATGCTTTAGTCTTATACATACATACATACATATGGGTATTTATTGAGTGCCTTTACATGAACATGCTCAAGGCGCTTTACATTTCAAAATACAAACATAATAGTTATATACTCTCCAAGTGCATTACACTCTAAAAAAAAAAAAAAAAAAAAAAAAAGAAAAAAAAAAATTAAATTTAAACAAATCGGAGTTTTGAGGCATGCACTCAGAATTCGGAGTTGGTATGAAAAATGCGGAGGAACTCCGCCTAAATCGGGGTGGTTGGCAGGTATGTACAGTGAGAGGTTCAATGGCTCAGTGGTAGAGCAGTTGTCGCGGGAGTTCCCGGGGTTTGAAACCAAGTTGATGCGCTAGTGTCCTTTGGTAAGGCATTAATCCTCATAACCAAGTCCCTCGGAGAGGACTTAAAGCCATCAGTCTCCTGGTTGTTTAATTACAAGCATACACATGCTTTCTTAGCAATCAGGTTAAATAAAGTAACTTTCAAACAATACTGCCAAAGCAAGTCTGTGATACACTGTACTTAGATGGATGTATCCATGTATCACAAACAGATCCTCAAACACAAATTCACGCAAATGTAATAAATGCCCATTATCAAAAATATCGGCCTGCATATCATAATTATCTCACTTTTAAAATTTTTATTTATATGTTTTACACTAACATTTATAGAAAAAGACTCAGAGGACATCATAGATTTTGTGCATTGAGTGAAGTCAGGCACTTCACCAACATACCTCAGTTAGAAATATGAGTACTCTTTTTCTAACGTAATCACCAAGTTTATCACCACAATATACACTTTAAAAGCTGCCTCCGCCTCTAACAACCCCGAAAAGATCCGCTCCACATACCTGTTAATGCCCGACTTGCATGTCAAGTCAAAGCTGTATTCCTTGGCCTTCCGAGCACTGAAGATGATGTCCAGTTCAATGGTCTCAAACGGTAGCAGAGTTCCAAAGCCCTCGTTGGGCTGCACATCGATGAACTGCATCAGTACAAAAATTTACACAGGTATATGTGTTAAAGATTCATACTATGTAGAAACTACTCTGAATGAGGAAAGCTGCTTGCTTAAACAGTGGAAACACAATACGGTGTAGATTTGGCTTAGTATTAACAGAAGCAGCATTCCAAATACATATAAAAACAAATATCTCTATGTACACAAACATCATATGTGAAATGAGATGAGAGTTCAGTCAACAATGACTGAAATATTATATGGATTCTGCCTGTTGATGCTTGTAAATTGGGGTATATGCGCATTGTTATAAAGCTTATGGAGTCAGCATGGAAGGACCATATATCATGAAATTCTGTATCAGTGCAGGAAGTTGTAATAAGGCAAAATCTATATTACTACACTTACATCTGGTAAATTGACAAATCCGAATTTCTGTGACAGAACAGAAGTGTTGGTGAGCTTGACGGTGGCGATGACAGATTCGTAGATGGTACAGTAACCAAAGTCAATGGATTCCACATCAAACTCAAATTCAGACTTGGTCACTACTGCACTGATGGTGAATGGAACTGGACGAGTCTATAAGCAATGGTAGAACAAGGAACACTATAACAATTTTTGTTCCTACACTGGATATTTCTTACATTAAAGATAAAATCTCATTTTCAGAATACCACCCCTAGTTTCTGACTAGTTTGTATACGAGTTAAAGTTAAAGGGAGTTGGCTCAGTCGGTAAAGCGTCCGTCTGTCGAACCAAAGATCCGGGGTTCGACTCCCACCCAAGCGGATGACTGAAACCTGCGTTGTGTGTTAACGTGCCCCTTCCCTTGTTCATAGACGCAGGTTATGTCAAGTGGAAAACACTCCGTCCCTCGGATAGGACGTTAAATGGAGGCCCCGTGTAGAGAAGAGTCACTACGTTTGCACGTTAAGAACCCACTGAACTATTCGTATAAGAGTAGGGGGAAACCCCGGTGTAGTGGTCCACCTGCACACCCCCAGTATAGTACGATAATACTCTGTAAAGAGGTCTGTACTCAAAAGGAAGAAGAAGAAGAAATGATAAGAATGTGTACATCATCTGCAGTATTAAATACAATAACATAACAGTTTTAAGCGAAAGTTAATAAGTTTTATTCTACCGGACTCTCACTAAATGTGTGTATCAGGATCCCTTTCTCCTCTCTTCTCCTTTTTACTTTGACTTCTTTCTTCTTCCCTGACCTTCCTCGAGAGCTTTCCTGTTCTTTCATGCTCTATTCTTGGTTTGTGGGTACCAAAAGCAATTTCCTCAAATATTTTGTTCGATATACTTTACATTCGTTTCCCACCATTTATGTTTACTAAATCATATCTTATCAGGGAAGCTGTCTTGCATGACAAAAACCAGTGTAGTTCTTTCATACAGATGTGTTCAATTTAATTCTGTCATTATTTATATATATATGTATTATGTTTATATCATTGAAATGTATTTATGTATGAAATTGAATGTTTTTAATTAGATGTATTTTTACAAATGTTTAATACACAGATGGAATCTAATTAAAGTGAATTGAATTGAATTGAAAGAATAGATGTAGATGTCTGATAATACTTTCTTCCTAGATTACAATAGAGCAATTTAACAAGAGGTTACCCACCTGATCAGCGACCTTGATGATAGTAGGGACTTCAAGGACACCAGTCTCCTCGTCAAAGAACTGTGCAGCATCCTTAATAAGGCCTTGTCTGATAAAGCAAACAATCAAAGAAGCCATGAAAACAACTTGGTACATGCATACACCAAGCAGATCTGATGGTTTTGGAGTGAGGAAGGAGGGGTACGAAGGGTGATGCTATTAGAAGTGGGATGCCTCCCCCTCCCTCCCCACAATGGTGGTAAATAATGATAATGAAGCAAAGTAAAGGACATTGTAATACAATTTGGATGAGATTGTGGAGTTTCTTATGATGAAAAATAAACCTGGTATGTTTATTGGTTCTGCAAAACTTATTCTGTCCTGATTTCCAACAGTAATTCTATAACTACAGCCTACACATGTAAATATTGAGGGGTCAGTGACACAAAGACGTAACTCCATTTTGGCCCTTTTGAGAAAAAGTGGTTTATGTGTCACTGAGCAATTGGGCCTTAGGGATTTAAGTCTATGATTCACTAGCCATTGACTTCAATGGAGTGTTGGGTGGAGTTAAATCTTTGTGTTGCCTGGAAAGCCCACATTTTGTTGAACATTTTGATATCAAATACTTATTTTGGCAAAATATGGAGTTACGTCTTTGTGTCACTGAACCTGCGATATGTTATCCTGAAGATATCACATTTTTCTATTAGTTATTTCTTCAGCAGCCAAAGACAAACTTTCGAATCTTCACCTGGGTATGAACTTGAGCTGAGCTGAGAACTGCGATTGTGCTTGGATGTAAGCTGTCTTGGGCAGGATCTCCATGTAGTTCCTCAGCTCTTTCTGCACCTCAAACAGCAGACGCAGAGCCGTGGTGGCTCGATTGTTCACCACGATGGCGTCTTGGTAGAGACGATCAAACATGCAGATCTTGAGGTCTATCGTTTGTCTCTCCACCCATACAGGGACATCTATCGCTGTGGCATAGCCTTTGATGTGGATCTAATGTATGACAAGAAATATATGATTCAATGTAAAAAGGTGAATTGCCGTTTGGTCTACAACCAGTTCATCTACTACCCAATTGGTCTATTCCCATGTGGTCTACTCTACACCCAACCCGTCTACTAACCACATGGTCTAAACATAATTTTGTCCTCTTTATCATTTGGTCTAAATTCTTTATGGTCTAATCTCCAATTAGTCTACAACCCATTTGGTCTATTGTTCATTTAGTCTAATAACGAGTTAGACTAAATCCCAGTTTCTCTAAATGCCCATTTGGTCTACTGTCTATAAGGTCTAATAATCATGTGATTATGCTTATTATTTATGGTTAAATGATTATCAGACCATATGGATAGAAGACAAACTGGGAATTATACAGACTGTAAATTAGACTAACTGAGCAATAGATTTTAAAAATATGTATCTCCAACCTAAATGTATTTAATAAGATGAATATACAAAGATCATGACAATGAATGTAAAAAACAACTGATGTGAACATAACAATTAAAGTGGGGGGGGGGGGGAACCAAGAACAAAAAACAATATGAGGGGGAAAAAAGAAGAAGATTACTCACTGTCTCTGAGTCTTCATCTGTAAATCTTAACTCAAAATCCACATCCACTTTGCCTGGGGTGTGTGGAGCAAAGATGATTTCCAACTTGATGGAGGAGAAGGGTCCAATCTCGCCCCCACACACCTCACCAACCCTCATCCCATCTAGTCCTCCCGGTCCTAGGTCGTCATCATCATCTAAAGAGATAACATCATCGTCTGGAATAAAAGAAATATTGTACTATGGTTATTGGCATCAAATTTTCTTATCTTCAGCATTGTAATCATCATCATCACCACCATCATCATCCGGAGTGTTGGCTCAGTCAGTTGAGCATCCGCCTCACAACCGGGAGGTCGTGGGTTCGAACCCCGGCCGTGTCATACCAAAAGACGTTAAAAGATGGGAGTTGTTGCTACCTTGTTTGGCGTTCAACAATAAGGGATAGAGCAACGTCGGTCTGGCGCTGCTCAGTGGCTGCCGGGCTCACGATCAATTGGACAAAAAGAATTTCGGTTTCGGTTTAATAAAATTTGGAGTGGACTATTAGGCTATTATTATTATTATCATCCTCATCATCATCATCACCATCTAGAGAAGAAGCATGATCATTTATAGGAAAGCAATATTTACAATGGGAATACAGATATCAAGTATTCTATTTATCATCATTGCCATTATTGTTTTCATTATCATCATCTTCATTACCACCAACATCATCTTCATCATCACCATCATCGTTATCATAATCATCATCATCATCATCATCGTCATCATCATCATCATCATCATCATTATCATCATCATCACCATCATCGTCATCATCATCACCATCATCATCATCATCATCATCACCATCATCATCATCATCATCATCATCACCACCACCACCATCATCATCATCATCATCATCATCATCATCATCATCATCATCATTATAATCATCATCATCATCATCATCATCACCATCATCATCATCATCACCATCATCATCATCATCATCATTATAATCACCTTAAGGAAACATCATCTTTTTCTTAATGTATACAAAATGAAAACATTATTCAAATCATCATCATATTCCTGAAGAAGGTAAAAGAAAGGATACAAATATCATTTAGGTAGAGGAAATGTTTAAGGACCAACACATGTAAATATCCAAATAGTTTGGACCCTAAATGACAAGGTATTCACAAAACATGCTCACCATCATACTCTCTAGCAATGACAACAGATTTCTTGCTACGGCCTGACAATGCATGTCTGTCTTGGAGTGCTTCGTCATCCTCATTAACAACATCTAACATCTCTCCTCCTTCTCCTTCCCCTTTCTTCTCTTCTCCATCTATCTTGTCTTCTTTTCTTGGTGATGTACTTGGGACAGCATCGCCTACTGGCGTCACTGATTTAGATTTAGGTTTTGCTTTCGATTTTTCATCTTATAACGCAAATGATGGGAGACAAAAAGAAAAGAAATTGAGGAAAAACAAAGAATATATTAGAACAAATACACAGTTTATCTTTGCATTATTGTAAGGACGAAAGCTGACATGCACATTTTCTCAAGTGAAATTGTCTTTTCAATTATCATTTAATTATATATTGAATTTCCAACGTATTTAAGCAATAATTAAATTGTATATACACAACTTGAATTTGATAAGTGCGAGAATATCCTCTTTTTTAATGAAAGGAGCTTTTAAATACTGTTAAAACATAATGACGAGATAACACCTCCACTATTTGACACAATTCTGTCTACTCCAATCCATTCAAGGAGGCGAGTTGGGCCAGTCGGTACATCTTCTGCCTACTGTTAAAGATTGTGGATTTGAAATCAGTTGGAATAATCTGTCCTAACCGCTTTACATGAAATGATTGTCCCAATATTGTTTATTCTTGATAGGTAGAGTTTATTTCTTCTCAGAACCTTATTCATCAATCTCTAAGGCTCTTCTGGTTGATCAATAAAGTTCTATGAATACATAAACTTTATCTATCAAGAATAAATCGTATTGTCACGATCATTTCATGAAAAGAGATAAGGAAAAAACAGTGTACTTTATAATAATAATAACATACCATCTTTCTTTTTGCCTTTGCCTTTCTTTCCTTTCTTTGGTGTCGGTTCTGTCACTTCTATCTCCACTAATGTCTCTTCAGCAGTGGTCTGAAAACAAGCAAGCATAAGTATTAAATTAATATTACTTTTTATATTTGATGGTTCTAAAAATCCATTTACTGCATAATAAGTAGTACAGTCGAACCTGTTTTAGCCACCACCTGTATAGAAAGACCACTTGTCTTCAAAGGCCACATATTTAGTTTCCCTTAAAAATGGTGAGATAGCTTCATTGTCATGCACACAGCCAATATAAGGTATAGCAGTCACCGTGAAGAAAGATTCAGGTGTCAGTGAAAATCTTTGATGTGCACCACAAACCATACTATTACTGTTTGGCATAATGTCTTGCCAAGTTCCACTCAGTCTCTTTTGATCATACAACTGAATTAAGATTGTCAAAAAAAAATTGGGTAAGTATAACAATCCTGATTTCTTACCAGTCTTCCAAGTGATGTGCCTGCTGATGTTACGGTCCTTGCTTTCAGACCTGCAAATGATCGTGACAATATAAAACGTGATGATATAAATCTAAATACATTTTATGAACCCTATTTAAGCAGCATGCATGTACAGTTAAACCTGTCTTAGCGACCACCTCTCCATAAAGGCCTCCTGTCTATAGTGGCCATGCATTTTGTATCCCTCAAGAGTGAAATATGTGTTGTAGAACTGGTCTAGAAAGGACCCAGGGGCTGTCTACAGTGACCACTTTTGCTGTTTCCCTTGGGTGGCCTTAAAGCATATCTTCCATAGTTTACAGGAGGGATTAGAGCGCCCTGCAAGGTCACTGGACAGGTGGTTATCTCATCAACTCAGCTTTCAGTTAACATAAGAAAAAGAGGATGATGGGGGACCAATGGTCACCGATTATGCATTGTTTGTTATATAGAGGGCGCAAGTCGCTACAAGTAGTGCAGTGGGCCTTTAATAGACAGGTTTGGCTTTATATGTAATGTACATGAGTATATCATATATTTACCTTTGTTTAAAAGCATCCCTAATGAGCCCTCAAGAAAGAATATGAATAGAAAATAGACACTGCAGTGATAACTATCAATTCAGAATATCTAATATCACATATAAAGTGAACTCTTCATACCATTTTGTTGTTGTTGATTCTACATGCCTTTTTATTACTTTTAAACCTTTATTTGGGGGGCAACTGATTCATTGTGCTTAACGTAGCCAGTACATATCCATACATCTATAATCTCATGCTTTGAAGCCTGTCTGCAATAGTTTGGCCAGGAAGGATTAGACCTCCCTGCCATGGTCACTGACAGGTGGTTATCTCATCAAATCAGCTCTCAATTAACATAAGAAAAAGAGGACCATGGGGGATCAACGGGTACCGCTGAGGCATTGTTTGCTATATAGGGGGCACAAGTAGATACAAGTAGTGCAGACAGGCTTTAAGACTGCCTGTATTAATGCTTCCTATTCTACACTTTAAAAATAGTGCATAACAATAGCATGCAGGCATTTTCTTGAGAGAATTCCAATGGACTAACCTGTTGTCTTGATAAACTCATAGTTACACCCCTTAGCTCCCTTATTGAAGAGAGTGATTGTCTTCTTCAGCGTCTCTCCTACCACTTGGGTGCCAAAGTTCACAGAGTCAACATCGCTGGAAAGCTACCATCACAAACAAAATCAATAATAATAATAATAATAACAAAATTCATAAAGCACAACATATCCATCTCTAGAGATGCTCAAGGCGCATACAAATAATTAAAATTAATATTCCACATACTTAAGATTAAAGAAATATTAAATGTTAACTTACATTAGATCACACAATTTCATGGTGCAATGGTACATACAATGTGGCACAGTCTGATTAGACAAATAATGAGATCACAAGACGGTTCGTAGCACTAAAATGCTATTCTTGGGGTTTGAAGTGAACTACATGACAGCACTAATTTTTATCAGCATCCACAGTCAATATTATTTCATGCCATGTTCATCTTATAATCATCTGATTCAATATTCATACTTTTGTTAATATCTATTTGATACCATTCTGTATTCACTCAAGGAGACGACTTGGCTCAGTCAGTAAAGCTTCTGGAGAGTGTAACATCTGGAGAGTAGATTTTATTCATATTCTTACACATATTTCTCAAGGAGTTAATCCAGATACATAAGATTTAAATATGCAACCAATTAAGACGGAAATGCGTTTCAAATAATACCTAAAAATTAAGCATTTCAAAAGAACTATAACACTCACTTCATTGAAGGACATGCCTTCTTGACCTGTTTTCAACATAAATATTATACATACAAAAGCTGTTTTAGAGGACAGATTTAAGGAGAGAACAAGCAGTGAAAGTGAACTTACATCGCATTTCTTGGTACAGCACTTGACAGGAACACAGAAAGGACCAGTCTGGGCTAAGAACTGAACCTCTCCATCAAGATCTTCATTAATCTGAAACAATAACAACAAATTTGCAAAAATTCTTATTAGTATAAAGCCTAGATATGACACAGCAAAACGACAGCGATTAAAAAATATTATGTTGCAAAGAAAAACGCAAATTTTTCTTATAACACAGAGCTCGATGAATACTCACAGGACCTGTGCTGTTGCATGTTCAGTGGCCATTCATTTTAATACACGGTCATCGCATTATCTGAACGAGCCTTCAATGAATAAAAATCTGATTTCACTAGGTGCAGAAACTCTTCTCAGATACGCACAATTCTGTTGTACACATTTATAACTTTAACTTTAAAGAGACAGCGTAATTCATTTTAACATAATGTATAATCTGACATTCATCATTTTATGACATCACAAGACACAACTTTATTTCTAATAGTGCTTTTCTATTGCTAGCATATCAGTTCGTGGACTGAATACAGACTGAGGTGTTTCTTACCATTGGTTTGTATGTGACAAGCATTTCACAGCTCATACCAGCTGACATCTGACCGGGTGGATCAAATCTAGAAATCAATAAAAATGATGATGATGATATGAAATTTGTAGACAATATAGAAAATGTTCTAACCTTATGAACAATACACACACAACCATTACTAAATGTATCATACAGTCTTTATTTCATTTTGCCAGTCTAATTACAGGATCAAACTTAGTATTCACCCTTTTTAAAGCCCTTGATCTACATTTAGTCTCTCCCTTCTCTTCATCCGTCTTTCCTGTACTTCTATTTTTCTGCTTTTTCTATTTTCTTTCCCTTCGGACTGAAAATTAGTACAATGTTCTATTAATCATGTTTTTACCATGCCAAATTGTGTATCATATTTTTATTCCTTATAATATGTTGGTATAGTAATGTTATGTATTGCTATATGCATTTTGTTTTTTAATAAAAAAATATTTGTGTACAATTCAGCCAAGCCTGAGAGAAAGAGTGAATGAATAAATCATTAAATAATAAATCAAATTTAATTGATGAGGAAAGAAGACTTACTGGACATCAATGAAGTCTTTGAGGTGCTCTGATAGGTCCACATACTTCAGGAAGTTAACACTGTAGGAGATATTGGTCAGGATGATACGCTTCTTGTATGATTTACCAACATCAAAATCCTGGAATAAACAGACACAACAAAATACAGAATAAAAGCATATCCAACACATTGGGAATCATTCCTTTAAAGGCTGTCTGTACTAGTTTGGCTAGGAGGGATTAGACTACGCAGGGAGGTCACTGTCAGGTGGCTATCTCATCAACTCAGCTCTCAATTAACATAAGAGGAAGAGGATCATGGGGACCAATGGTCACCGATTAGGCATTGTTTTCTATATAGAGGGAGTAAGTAGATACAAGTAGTATAGTGGGGCTTTAATGCATAAAGAAGATAAATCATTATCATCATGAAAGGTCATGCTATCAATAATGGATAGATATGAATATTCCAATCCAAAATTATTGATGCCAATAACCAATTAGTACTTCACACTCCTCTCTAAAACTTATAACATATATATGTACACTCAGCGAAAAGAGAGTGGACACTATTTTTAGTTAAGATTTTCATATAAATATCTGATATATATTTATCTCTCATGAATAAAAATAAAAATAAATTGAATCTCTGTAAGACGATAAGATTGGAAGCATACCATTTACGCATGAGTGAGCATATATAGCCATTAAACAATAAATGAGTCTCTGAAGAAAAATTGCAAAAATGGTTTGACCATGTGATCTACTAACAACCTCTGAACTCTACCTTGAAGTGGACGATCTCAGGCTTACTGACAAAGGCGCACCCTTTGAATTCCCTGCCAGCAGCAATCTGTTTCCTCACGATGCCTGAGCGATGTTTATCTAGAGCTGCAGCCATGATCTCTTTCTCCATCTTACTGGGGTAGTTCAGGGTATAGATCTGCCCTTCATCCTTAGGGATCTATACAATATTTTTCAAATTCAAATTCATATATTTCACATCTCTTAAAAAATACAAAGTATGCAGTGATAAACGATTTAATAAAAAATGAAACAGAAAATAGACAAGGGATACAGACAAGAAAAGATGAGTACACTGTGATGAAGTGGATGTAAGGGAGGAGCAAAGGCCATTGACCTGCCAAGGCTACTTCCCGTACTAACATTCATCACTGTCATAAATCAAAAGTTACAGAAATAAAAAGATAATAACAATAATAAGATATGACTTGTATGACAAATTGGCTCTCAGCCAATCAGATACCATGATTTCAGTAGCTTATAACAGTAGCTTGTAACTTATGATTGATATCAAGTTTTATGAAACAGGGCCCAGTCTTGCTAATGATTCATTCAAATTCAAGTGTAACTCATGAATGAATATTCGTTTGATGCTCACCTTGTATGCCTTGTGTTGTTTATTCCATAATCCTTCAAACTCGGGCTTCGCTAGATCCTCCTTGATAGGGTCCTCCACCGTACCCATCGCCATGGTAACACCAGAAGATCCTCCATACAAGAAATCCTCCTCCTCTTCATCTGATGAATCTAGGGTCATCTTCTCTGTGATAGTCTGCCAATAATATAATAATAAGATTCAAAATTAGGCCTAAAAAATATATATATTGTAGTGCCCTTTCGGTGCCAAAACGTGGGTAAGTCAGTCGGAAATATTTTTTTTAAATGCTTTTAAATTTGTTTTTACTTCCTCTTTGGGCTGATATTTCTCAGTTTTGAATGCTTTTAATACATATTTTTTCTAAAAAACATTTAAAAAAGAAACTTTTATAAAAAGCCGACCGTAGATTTAAAGATTTTGGGGTCGGTCGCAAAGGGCAATACAACCAGGCCGAGTATACGGCATCTGCAAGAATCTTCAGTAGTGAAGGAGGCAGGTTATCTTGAAGAAGAAGAAGAAGAACATCTTTTTTTAAAGGCCTTATGGCTAGCGTCAATATATCAAAAATACTAAAAATAGTTTGGTGACCAAGTTGATTCTGGTCTATTTCGATTGGTTATGTGAATGTGTACTTAGGGTTGAATTTGTTTTTGAGCAATACTAAAAGGGGAAAAATTTTAAGTTATAGTGTTAGTTTTTTAGTGCTCTCTCGTCTGTTTCCCATTTCCTTCATGTTCCTGGATTTCTCAAATAGTATAGTTTTGCATCAAACTTTGATGGTTTAATAATAATAATAATAATAATAATAATAATATCGGATGTTTATATATTGCACATATCTACCATGCAAGATGCTCAATTAAGGCTCTCCAAATATTACTCTGCTAGGCTGCAGATTTTTGCGCTCACAGCATTCAAGGAAATCCTTCCTATCGGTACCCATTTAACACCTGGGTGGAGAGTGGCAAATGTAGATTAATGTCTTAAAACTTACAATGGCTCCTTCTCTGCCCCCCTCAGTTTCTCCTTCTCCAGCATCATCCACTTCGTCCTGATAATTATCCTCGGGATAGGCCATCTCTCTGAGGATGGTGGGAGACTTGCGTTTGTGTGGCTTCACCCTCAGGGACTTCTCCCGCTTGGGGTCTTCATAGAGATGGGGATACATCTTCTGCCGTTTCCTCATCTGTTTCTCTTCGTTCAGGATGTGTGACAGAAGCTGAGCTTGCTTCTGGTGTTGGTCCGCTTTGTATTTTCTATTAGTGGATAGAAGATAGATATTGACATTGAATGAGACCTGGGGGGTGTTTCACAAAGATCCCAAGTTGAAATTATCTCTAAGTTGGACTTAACAATTATAGAAAGCCGTTAATTAGCATCTTTGAAAATATTTTGTAAAAGATATTTTAAAAGGCATAAAATGTTGGTATTCTGGACTACTGACTGAGGGCTATACAGTATTAAACCCTAGACTTTTGTCTGGATTCCACAGAGTTTACAAAAGGACCATTATAAGTTGCTGAAGTCAATAATTAGTTAGTCAATTTTTGTATCAAGGTGCATATTTCACTCCCGATCATTTTTCGATGTTTAATTGACCTATCGACCTGGTCAAATGAATACACTTTTGCATCATATACTGCATCCAAGCAACCCTGAACACATCTGCGAGTACCCATTGTTTGCACTGTCTTAGCTACACGCATTTGATGCAGAAGGCTGGATGGCTCAAAAATAAATAAGCATGAGATGGGCAATTACCCTTGATTCCATACAACAAAGTGCAATCAGGGCTACAGTATCTAATATAAAAACATATATTAACTGGATGGGGATGCAATATAAATCTCTGGATGGCAAGGGAGTTATATTTTGCCCCGTGATCATATATTCCATCAGCGCTGTGAGCTTCGGGAAAATATAACTCCTTAGGAATATATAACTCCATTTGGTGGTCCAAAGAATGTTATATTACACACCATACCATACCATACTGTAAATTATTATCCATACGAGGCTTCCAAGTGGTACAATAAATCGGTTTATTTCGATATCTTTAGCGCAGTTCCCGGATGACTGACCAATATTGTTCAGTCATCCGGGAACTTCAACTATCAATATCACACAAAAACAAAGCCATATTTACCAAGGTATAAGTCGGATTTTGTTATCTCACTAGTCAGCCTGATATAGATATTAATAATAATATTATATGGGATTTGTTTTTGTGTGATACAAGAACATATTGCTCTCGCTATTACAATATTGGACTAGTCTCTGACTCGTTTAATATCGTCATATAGCTCAAGCGATCTATTCTTGTATCACACTCAAAGCCATCCAATATTGTATAAATATTACATACCGAACTATATCATCACTTAAACTTTTATACTTTCTACTCACTTTTTATTGTTTTCTCTTTCATCAATCCTATTCTTTGTTAGCATGACCTCGGCCGAGTTCTCTCCTCCTTCAATCAGCTGTTCTCTCTCCTGCTCAGATTCTTTCCTATCCAGTTTAGCTTCATAACGATTGCGAGCCTGTAAAGCCTTCAGATTATCCTGTTGGACAAATCAATGCAATATTATTGTAAAAGAAAATGCACATCTGTGTGAAACATTTGAGACTGCCTTCTGCACAAGATGTAAAGGGTCTACAGAATAAAGGAATTTTATAAAAGAGTTCTTATACTTTAAGAAGAAAATATGGGATATCTCACTCTCAACAATGTCTGCATTTTCCACCCATAGGCCGGGTGTGTCCTCTAGGAAAGCAGATTGAATGAGGACATCATTATTATCTCTATTTTCCTAAAACCCATATTTAGTTTATTCAGTGTTAACATAAATCTGATATGGTTTCTTTCCATTTCAAACATTTTAAATGTAAATTGACTATTGATTGAAAACTGCAGATTATCATATCTTGAACTATTTGACATTTTATTTGAGATGGATACCATAAAAAAATAGATGACGATGCAGCAACTTGGATGCAAGGTTTGACTCAAAACTTGTTCAGATATGCCATGGTAAACTGCTGTGTTTTTATGATGACTTATTACATTTTAATATGCTTCATATTTCACATATCTTAAAACACAGAGGTCAGTGAAAAGGCAAAGTACCTTTGTTTGCACAGTTGCCATTCATTTTTTGTGGCGGTTTACCAAGTCATATCTGCACGAGCCTAACAGCTCTAAATATGATGAATAACTTACCCTGTTGGAGTTGATATCTTGCTTGAGCTTGAGCAGAGTTCCCATTCTTTTCTCAGCATGGGCTTTTTCTTTTACTAATTCATCAGCCTCCTCCTGACGATATCTGTGTGAAAAGTGTACATGAGGCAGTAAACCGCTTGAATAAAATGAGTGTGTGTGTGTGTGTGTGTAATTGGGTTTTTACAGACGTGTAGCAATCAGATTATGATTATTAACGTCTGGGGACCGACCTTTAACGTCACCATCCGGTTTCAAACCTGCGTCCTCGGCTGAATCAGTTTGTAACTTCCATTTTTAGCTGGATTACAGGTGCACGCCACAACGTCCCGTTGTACTGTGCTTATTTTTTTGTTTCTTATAACACACAGATCAGTGAACATGCTGAGAAGCCATTGTTTTGCAAAGCTTGTAATTTTTAACCTCATATATTACTTGTTGGCATTCAATTTACTTTTTCGGCATGAACTATATCCCTAAAAAGAATTCATTGTACTTTGGAAAAAGATTGTAAGACACATGTCCTTTTCTGTCATACAATAAACCAGGCAGACAGAGTGAGGGTAAGCACCATGCAGGGTCCTGTTTCATAAAACTTGTTATATTATCAATAACAATAAATGTTATAAGCTACTGAAATCATGGCATTTGAATGACTGTCAGCAAAATTGACATAAAATTTTAGCATTTGTTATCGATAACATGTTTTACGAAACGGTCCCAGATATAAATGTGAATGCGGACATCACGGTTTCAGCCATTTCACATTAACTTACTTTGCCAGAGACTGTTTGAGGTATTGTGAAGCAACTTCTTGGCTCTTCTTTGCAGCACTCAATGCCTCACGGTGCTTCCGATCATGTTCCATCAAGGCCTCTATATGATCCCTGCCAAGCAATTTATAAATGAATCTAAGGTTAGCATTTCATTTGATTGATTTATTTCCACGTCAAGATAAAAAAGTAATTTATTTAATCTTCAGGAAGTACAAACAAATATAATATGATATCTTAAGGGGGGGGGGGGGGGGGGGGGGTCATCAAAAGAAAATAATGTTTTTGGTTAAATAATCCTCACGAAATATACAAATAATAACGTTGGTACATAATATTATTCATAACAAAAAGCATGTATCCCCACTCTTTGCTTCATCGAAAGAAAATAATATTTAAAAAAAAATGATCCTCACGAAATACACAAAATAACAATAATGTCGGTACATAATATTATTTATAATGAAAAGCATACCCTCACTCTTTGCTGCAGTCATGCTCCCTGAAATCCTCTAAATGATTCCTGGCCTGCCAATTTCATTAACGGTATTCATAGTCCCAAGTAGAGTTATAGATCACTTTATATACCTCACTTAAGAAATCCAGCCATCTGATTGGTCGAAATTGCATTCATAAACTTTAACTATTTCTGTAAAATTCCCAGTATCCATGGTTAAAACAGTTCTAAAATCCCAGTAACCATGGTTACCGGGAAAATAGTTCAGTCTTCATGGTTACCCCATAGGTTTACATGTTAAAAAATGGTCTGAGCGATCGAGGATACCGTACGTGTGCGAAGAATTGGTCAGTAATTTCAATACAATTGAATCTCGATCGATTTTACCGACAATTTTATCTTGCATTGTTGACATGAAGACGAAAATAAACTTCCAAAAACAAAAAAACAACATCTGCCGATAGATCTTGATCTAAGTTCGTGCCAATATGCATTGCAAAAGTAAAAGTAAAAGAAGGGCCCGTTTAATGGAGCAGCGGCGAAGCATCCACCACGCGAAGCCGTTTTCAATCCATTTTAATGTATATATTAGAGAAAATTGCTAGATATGGTGACAGAGCGCGATGGCCGAGCGGTTTAAGGCGCTGATTTTAGTTACATCACCTTTTGTACGCAAGAGATCGAATCCCATCTTCGACAAAAAAATGTTATTTTTTATTTTTTATTTTTTAGTCTATTTTTTTTGGCATATAAAAGTATTAATGACTGCTTTAATATTCGAGAAAAGCAGTCATTAATACTATAATTACATTTATTAACACCATCTTGGCTATCATCATGTCAAACATCCATCTATTTTGCATTGTGTTGATATACAGTATGATACAGTTGGCATTCATTTTACACTTTAACAAAACGCAGTGGTTTTTGCAGTGGTTTACCGTGCCCTATCTGAACTAGCCTTAAAGGTTAATGACCCCAATTACAGATGGACCTACCTGTCTCTTATCTTTCTCCTCTGCTCTGCCTGGGATAGATACTTGCTTTCCTTCTGTGCTCGCCTAGCTGCGTTGCCCTTCCTCTCCAACTCCAGATCGGCTTCCTTCTTTTGAAGTTCTTCTTCTTCCAGAAGGTACTTGCCCCGATCAAGATCAAACCGGGACAGGTGTAACCTGGTCATAATGGAGGGGTAAAAGAGTGACATCATCATCATACAATTTTAACTTGATCCTCTCTTATTAAGTGGATATTATAACCATGAAAGACAACCATGTATCACATTAGATTCAGTCAGCTTCAATAGTACTCTGTTGAGGCATGTTAACATTCTTTGAGTGGTTCTAAAGTGACTGTATAGTTTACTCCTTCAAATTTACAGTTTTTAAATGAACCTATATCTACTGACAATTAGTAAATACATTCTTTGAATATAGGTACTAATACGTGATTTGAGGTTGGCCTTTTTGGTCCCTATTCTACTAGTTCAGATAAACCCTACCCTGGGTCTAAGACTTAATAACAGAACACTTAGATCTCAGACTAGCTTTCTTTGCTAAAGTTACAAGCACTGTACATGTACATAGAAAGATTTATATGGGACTACACGATATCTATCCAGGCCGGATCGATATGATAATTTACTAAATATGTCAATTAGTAGGCGGTTTCCCGGCAAAATTTGTATCATCACATATTAGTCAAAGCATATCCTTCACATGACTGTTAATAAGAGCTTCCATTTCATTTTTTGAGAGGGGGCGTTTCCAAAACTGGTCTATACCTTTAAATAGACCCTTTACCATATGGTCTGTTTGATATCAAGCAGAATATGGGTTATTCACTTACTCTGCTATATCCAATCTATCCACGATCTGTGCTTCTAACATGCCTTCCGCTTCTAGCTCTTTAGCCAGTTTGCCTAATTTGCTTTCAAGTCGGTACATGTTGGCCGAGTGGCCCTCTCTCTGACATATGTCGAGCTGGATCATCACATGGTCACGCTCCAAGGTCAGCGCTTCAATGCTCGTCCGACACTTCTGAAGTTCCTCTCTGTGAAAATTAAATGGAATGAATAGGATTTATCGCAATCAGGGCCCTGTGTCTTATAAACAATTGATAGTTTTCACAACTTATTTGTGATTGATATCAATCACAACTTTGTACATAAGATATAGGAGACTGCGAGCTTGCAATTGGTTTGGATCAACCGCAACTCTTTATAAGACTGGCCTTTTTTTATCAAATATGATATACTACATGTTTATGAGGTATATAAGTATATTGTGCAAAGGGATGACTACAATGAGGCACAATATATTGCTGATAAACTCGACTTGAAAAATACAGGTGCAGTAGCACAAGGGATAAAAACTGTTCTTATAAATGTTAAGTGTTTAATTTCACACTTAAATGAAATAATTATATATGAATGGCCTTCCATTTCCCAGATGATGTAAATGTTTTACCAAAAGTGTGCTTTGTGCTACAGAGAAGAAGTGATAGTGACGATGGCAATTTAATTTCCCTGAAGCAAGTCTGCATACATTACAAGTCTTGGGCAAGCTATCAGGTTGTCAGGCTGTCAAGAATAAGCTTTGTTAAAAAAGTATGAATAAAATTTAAATATGTTAGTAAACCTATTGGATAAGGTTGGATTTCCCTTTAACATTCATGATCCATATCTTACCTGGTGGTATCCACTATGTTCTCTTGATCTAGGAGTTGCCCGTCAAGGTTATCTAAGTGACGTCTGAGGGCTAGCATCCTTAACTTGTCATCTCTTGAGAACTTCTGAGTTGGCGATGTCTTGGTACCGTTTTCATCGAGAAGGCTCTCTTCAGGTCTGCAGGAAATGAGCAGTTAGATGTAGATGTAAACAGTCTGTCACATGTTTTTTTGCAGTATTTCAGAATACTGGTACACCACTTTAATGGTGCCAATTCTTAAAAAAAAAAATTCTTATGGTAATAATGTGTTCTTGAGAGATATTAGAGCTTTATCATTGACAACTATATGTATCACACAACATTGAACTACTATGTACAAGGACTAACATGGCCATTTGTGGGACTTTTTTAACACTTACTAAATGCACCTCCCCCCCCCCCCCCTACCAAAAAAAAAAGGTATTAGAAGTGAACAGGCTACAGTGTAAAAAAGGAAATGGTTTGACAACTGAAAACATATCCATATTCTGAGAACAAGAAATAAACAACAACTGGATATTTGGTTTTAAAACAAGACAATACAGTTAGCTTCTCTTGATATAAACAGTATGTTACACCCCTCCCCAAAAAATTTGAAAATAAATAAATTGAAGAAAAAGAAAATAATAATAATTACAAAAAGAGAAGAAATATAAATAATTAGACAACTAACATTTATCAGAAGAATTCTACAAGATCTACATGTAGATTCGGCAAATAACATATCATTACTCCTGCAATCAGATTACACCCATCCTGTCTGATCCTAACAAAACCACATGGTTACACCTACCCAACCAAAGATATATCATCGCTCTGAGACCAAGCATCTTCCTCGCTGTTATACCCCAGTCCACTAGCTCCTAGCCAGCCGCTGTCCTGCTGGAAAGATGATGGAGGTGGCTCTGCAGAGTACTGGGGGAAGCTAGCAGGGTAGCCATTCCCTCCAACAGCTGGTGACTGGAACTCAGGGTCGTAGCTGTACGGGGTGGTGCCGTCTGCCGTGGTGAAACCGGTCTGAAGATGCTGGCCTTCATCAGGGTGACTCATTTGCTGGGAAACAGACGCTTCCATCCTGCTCTTCTAGATTGGTATTTACTCCTGTAATGTGATCAATAGTGCAACAATGTTTTCTTTATTAAAACATATCATGTAGTTCCACAAGTACTTTAGTCTTCATACTACTAGATAAAATTAGCTTTTTCCTTACGATTTGAAATTTATTACCTACCTTAGGTGATATCATAGTACGGTCACGGTCTAACATCACTTGTAAATTGCATCGTATTAAGGAAATTTAGTTTCTTCTTCAATTTTTGGGTTGGTCATTTACTTTAAAAAAATAAAAATATATATTGAAAATTGAATAAAACTAGACCCTAGACTACTCTGACTAGTATACAAATAATGAATGGTTATGAGTTCAATAGTGCGAATATTTTCATGAGTTGAAAAATTAACATTCTATTCAACGAGGCATCAGCCGAGTTGAATAGAATTAACGTTAATCTTTCAACGAATGAAAATTTGTTTTATACACCATCGAAGAAGATCTAATAGAACGTTGACCAACAAATTATGTTTTACTCCTTATATTAAAGATAAATTAAAGTTGGAGTCAAGCCTTCTCGCTCGATTACATTCAGATTGCCTTCGCGTCAGATACTCGCAGGGATGCGCGCGCGCACGGCAGAGAGGTACGCAGTCCGCATATAACCAAAAATGCATGGCGCATATAGCCAAAAATGCACGACCGTGCAATATAACATCTATTGAATATCATGTCACCAACAATCCTCCAATCAAATGACAAGGATCCACGTAGGTGTTGTATAATAGAGTCTAGATCTAGATCTAGTTAACGTTAGATTTAATTAAAAAGAGAGTCAAACTCAAACTCAATACTGGACACAAAAGCACCACACAAAGTATGAAAATACTCTATTTAAGAGGCCGTTAGTCAACTGGAAGATCAACAACAACAACAAAATGAGAGAAAGCAAAAAACTATGAAAAAATATAATTAATAAACACTTTGAAATAGGTCTATTGACACAGCATGCACCACAGAAAAAGAAAGAATGGACATGGTCTTGAGACTTGACTGTCTTGACCTAGATCTACAACTTAGATTGTATAAAAAGCAAGTTTTCCCATGCTTCTCTTTGCGATTGCATTGGTGAACTTTCACTTCTGTCAGATCTAGACTGTAGACACCTTCGGCAGTTCGGACGCGACCGAAATTTTAAACAGCTGAAGCCCCAAGATATACACTGTTGTTCCGCGAGTGCCTCGCCAGCACGCAGGCGGCAAACACGGCTTGGTTTCCGTAGGTTACACGCTCTCGATTCTATATTTTGGAAGACGCAAACACGCATCATACCTTCCATCAAATTTGTCATTTCACACTTTAGATCTTTAAAACTATTCTTAAACTCAATGAGTAAGCTATGATTTTTTCAATTTCTTTGCTCCTGGGACATTGTACATGGTACATTGTCCCGTCAAGATGCAACCTCTTGCCCCTCTGCCTCCCTTGCATATAATGAGAATTATTATTAAAGAGTATGAGTACAAGAAGATAGACCAAGAAGATAGACCTGGAAGCTCGACTGCTGTCTCAGCATTCTTCCAGTATTTGCGGTAAAGGTAAAGGTAAAGGTAATACTTTAAATTATACACACCTTATTATTTGACGAAATTATCATTCTTTTAAGTTCTTTCGTTCGACTGCCGTATCCATTGCTTGATGATAGTTGACGATAGCAACGCATCTATTCAACGTAGAGGGCGACATACCCCGATCATAGAGATCCTGTTTATCCATGATTATTGTGACAATTTTGTTCTTGGCAGATAAAGTTTATGTCTTAACTCAGATTCTCATAGATCGATATCTGATTATGTGACTCTCTAGATTGATCAATAAAGTTCAAAGAAGATATAACCTTAATCTATCACAAATAAATCAGGGTTTAGTACAAAAATACATTTTCTTTTTATGGACAAAATTTAGTGTATAATGCACATTAGATTTTTTCTTCATATAGGAAAGAAATCACGACACAGGCCCACACGTGTAGCTACTATAATTGATTAGAACCTTATGATGTGTTAACAAATGCATCGATCAATGGTTTTGCTTCTCTAGCATGCATAATACAAGTTTGTGTGCAACATTGCATAAATAACCAGTAATGGATACTGTAAAGAAAAAGAAAGAAAGAAAATTGCAACAACAGAGAAATTAGCAAATTTGTCAGACTAACCACCTTTATTGTAACCTATGTGATATGAAAATATTTCATTTGGCATAGAAGACTATTGTTGGAACCACTTAATTTGCTGAATAATTTTTGCTCCTCTCTACTATACTAGCTCTTTCATTCATGACCCTCGGTTATACCTCTCTCAAATTCAATAATTCCACATGATTCTATGTCACATGAATTTTTTTTAATTTAATTTTATCGTAGGCATTCTATATTCCTTCTCTTGTTTAGTTCATTTGATTTTGATCTCATGCGTTTTGTATTCCTCCACTTGTTTTTGTTGTCATTTGATTTTGTATCTCATTCATTTTATATTTCATCTGCCATCAATCTTACTCAGTCAATCTCTGTCTCGTAATGTTTCGAAGTGGATCTGCAGTATAACCCTACCATCATAGAATAGGCCTATTATGATTTAAAAAGATGCAGTGATGTAGGGATGATGGTATTGGAGGAATGATTTAAAAGGATGCATGATGGAGGGATGATTTAAATGGCGGGAGATGATTTAAATGGAGGGAGATGATTTAAATGGAGGGAGATGATTTAAATGGCGGGAGACAATTTAAATGGAGGGAGATGATGGATGGATGGATGGATGGATGAATGATGATGATGATGATGATGATGATGATGATGATGATAATAATAGTGATAGATGATAGTGATGATAGACGTTGAATATCTGTATTGAATAACACAAGACCTTATAGGCAACATTGTAGAAACAATTCTAAAATTGTATTGTTATAATTGAATTAAGATATGTTAAAAAGACAAGATAAAGGAAACTTTTATTGAAGAATGCAATGATGAAAATTAATGTGAGGAGTGTTAATGGTTTCCTTACAACTAATACAATTAAAGATAACTACATTTGTTGATTAAACTTGAATGAATCTTTCCTTGTGACATCTTAATAAGTGTTGTTTTTTTTAACGAAAATTAAGAAAAGTAATACTGAACAGGAAAACAGGGCAAATAAAAGATTCCAAGGCACAGCCAAAATTGTTAATTAGACATCTTTAATATCAAAATAGACATTGTATTATATCATAGCAATGAAAACCTATATCTAGATAGTACTGAATAGAGTGAACATAAATGGAAAGACAAGAACATTTTACACAATATCAAATCTACGAACCGTAAAACCAAATTGTGGAGACTATATTAACTTCATAAGTACAGAAAATACATAAAAGGGAGAGGGTTGTCAGTTTCCATGTACAGAAGGTCATAATTCGCTAGCTAACACCAGACTTAATGGAAATACCATTAATGGGTGTAGAAATCTGCACACAGCAAATACCCGTAAGCCCAATCAAGGAATACCCCCTAGTCTTTAATTGGAGAGTCTTCAGGTGATGGAAATGTAAGATAATTATTTTAACTTGGTAATAAGGCCTAGGATTAATGCCCTAGTGCATCAAATCAGTTTCGAACCTAGCATCTCCCTTGTACAAGACCACTGCTCTACCACTGAGCCATCTCACCTCACTTTTATGACCCACATGTCTTATGTAATATGCACTGTGCCCTGAACTTACCACCTCATTAGAAAATCTAAAAATAGAATTTCCTCCACCCTTGAGATGTGACGGCAAGCTTGAGCAAATTTGTCTGGAGAGTCAATGAGTTTCGCTACCTGAGAGACATGTGCACACATTAATAGTATTTCCATTAAGTCTGGTGTCAGCGAATTGTGACCTTCTGTCAGGCGCGGATCCAGGATTTCTTAGGGGTGGGGGCCCAAATTTAAATTTAAAAAATCAATTTGATATTTTGTGTGCTGAAAAATGAAAATCGTGCCGGCCAGTATTTCGCGCAGGGGGGGTAGTGAGCACTTATTGGTGTCAGCGAATTCAGATGCAATTAACACACATGGAAACAGACTACTCTGTGGCTTTAATCATAATTATATATCTCAATTACCATAATTATATATCATAATTACCACAATTATATATCTTAATTACCACAATTATATATCTTAATTACCACAATTAGATATCTTAATTACCACAATCATATATCATAATTACAATAATTATACATCTCAATTACCAAAATTATATATCTTAATTACCACATGAACAACGAAATCAATAAACTTCCTCTATGCCCTGTAATATCCCAGTCTCTATAGAGTGGTCAAGGGTAAAGTCCTCAAAAAACTATTTTTAGAGTTTCCAAATTTGAACTTCATTATCCGAAAGAGCATCAAAAATAATGTTCAAATGTTGAAAACCAATTGAATGTGTTAAGTATTGGCTGGGATATGACCATCCAAATAAATATATTTCAATAGGAAATCACTGTTATTTTGCTCTGGTTCTTAACATTACAAATGCAATGGAAGAGGGGTAGTATTTCCTTGATTGGTAAGAACTATTAAACAATTTATCATAAGCATTAATTAAAAAAATAAAGCAATCAATATTTCAGTAATATGGAACTCCATATACCATGTGACTTGTTGCTGATGAATACCATTGCTACTATGTTCGATTCTTATTTCACTCATTGCCATGGTCCCCATACACCCTGATGATAAGCAGGATTAGCTTCCTCGACCTCACTCGGATATTGCACAGGAACAGAATCCGCATAGTACTTCTTCAGCTTGGCCATCAGTTCTTCTACTACTTCCGGGTGAGAGGTCGAAAGGTCATGATACTCGTTCGGGTCAGCAGTGATGTTGAAAAGCCATGTGTCCTTACCACTGATTTTGAGTGGGTGGATAGGAATGATGCCAGAATCTGGCACAGGAATCCATTGTCCATTATTGGCTCCTGAATAAATAAAATAAAAGATCTTAAAATGTAAGCTCACTTCGTGGGAGGACATCTTAGGCCAAGTACTAAAAATGATTCTTAGTTTCATATCCCTGTCCACATACTTTTTGGGGCCTGCCTCAAATTTTATTTGGTATTTTTTGTTCTAAAATGAAATAAATGATGACCAGAGGACATTTGAAAAATGATATCATTACTAGTCTATGATATGTTTTGGCTTTGTTTTGAACCCCTCAAACTGCAATGTGAAAATGTGAAAATTCAATGTTGTGTTAAAATTGACCCAATATATGTTATATGCACAGGACAAATAATCAAATAATGTGGAACCCCTCCTTCTCAAAAAAAAATCTGAATGAGAACTAGGCATCAACTTTACTTGGCCTGATATATATATACTATCTTAATTTTGAAAATGTTTAAAAATCACTTTGACATTTGATAGGAAGCTAGATTTAAGGGTGGTTCTCCACCAGTTATGATGATACTCACCAGGATCCCCTGTGAGGAGTTTCCAGTGCCCCACCCTGATAGCTGCTGAGATGTTAGCATTGAATTCCTTAGGTTGGTTGGGCCAGGGATCCATGTTATGAAGAAGCTCTTGCCGAGGAGATGAAGTGTTGGAACTGATAAAAACAGGAGACAAAATTATTGATAATTTTACTTTACCCAAGACTCTGCACTAAAGTTTAAACAACATAATGTACAACATATGCAATGATAATTCTACTGTAGCCAAGACTCCACACTTTTTATTTTTCAGAAAAGAGTCTGGATTTAAATTTGCGGAGAATATATGCATGGGCCCCATACTAATATTTTGAAATCCAGGGTCTGGATTTAGCATTTGGGGTCCATGTGCAGGTCAGTGTCAAGTCCTGGTTTACCCTATTCCTAGTACATGTATATGGTATATGGTTGCAGATAAGCAACCAGGGGACCTATGGCTTGTGGCCCTATCCAAAGGACCTGATTGTTGAAGAATGATGCCCCACCAGGGGCACTCATGCATAAATGTAATAAAAAAAACAGAAAGACTTCAGCTCTATTACTGAGCCCTGTCACAGATGACATCAGACTCTTCCAGAATTAGGTCAAAGGGCATGTGTCAAATGTCAACTAAACCTAAAATTTATAAATAGAACATTTTGAATACCCCTTCTAGATTTCTCAAAGCAAGCTTAGATGAATGAAGAGGATCTTTCTAGTATAAGCTTATATTGAACCAGAGAATGTTAGTAATTGAATAGGAAACATTTGATCAGCTTTTATCTCTCTTTTAAAATAAGCCATATATTTCCCCCTTTGATATGCTATTATACATTCCTATAATAAAGACAATACAACTCTCCTTCTAGTAGTTCATCTAAGAACACTGCCTCTTGTGACAGCTCACATATTATTTCATTGCCTATTTCATTAGAATTGAATATATCTCAATTGAGCAATCATGTCCAACATTAAAGTTAACATTATCGTTTAGTCTGTTTGGAACCAGAAGGGCATTAACTTATATCATTTCATAAAGAGTTAAAATCCTTCTGGCTCCAAACATATAATTTTGTTATTATCAAGACGAACAGATTCATCGAAATAAAAAGTAACACTTTGACAGTACCTTATTGTTTTCCACATGTTGAACCCATCAAGCGTTATGTTATCAAGGCTGCTTCCTGCAACACCCTGGACTAGAGTTGGAAACCAGTCACTTACATGGATAAGCTGCTTGTTGACTGTACCCTGAACACTTGCAGGGAGTAAGGGACTGTTGACAAAGCCTACACCTCTCATGCCTCCCTCCCAAATGGATCTCTTCCAGCCTCGGAGGGGCCAGTTGTTGCCCCCTGCTGCCACCTCACCTCCATTGTCTGAAAAAATAGAAAGAAGTAGAAAAATGTTTATCTTGTCCTGTCCTGTCATGTGTTTTGTCATGTCCTGTCTTATCTAACTATGTCAGTTTCCTGTCTTATGTGTCCCACCTTGTCATTCTGTTCTTTGCGCATATTTCGACTATCTAGACACTTTAAAATGGTTTAAAATTATATCTATTTTACTGTGATTATTAAGACACTTTAAAATGATTTATAAAAATAATGTTTATATTATATCTATTATTGGGAACCTACAAAAACAAGCTATGATTTCCAGTAGGTTCCTGTTTTATTTCATAGTGAATGGCCCACTATATCATGACATCTCTTTTCTAAAACATTTTTATTAAGACAAATTAATGTAACTACACTCAAGACCATGTCAAAATGTAAAACCGGGCATCGTTTCACGAAAACGTGTGGAGTACAAGTTCACCCACATCCCATTGAAACACACATTCCATGTTTCAATGGCATGTCAGTCATGACGGTTTCGTGAAACATAGCCCAGCACCTTAAAGCCTGTCTATTCTAGTTTGGCCAGGGGGATTCGACCTCCCTGCAAGGTCACTGACAGGTGGTTATGTCATCAAATCAGCTCTCAATTAACATAAGAAAAAGGGGAGCATGGGGGGCCAACAGGCACCGAGTACGGATTGTTTGCTATATAGAGGGTGCAAGTAGCTATAAGTAGTGCAGTGGGGCTTTAAAGAGCTTACCAGTTGAGAATATAAGCACAGTGTTATCCCATAGCCCTGCCTGCTGAAGAGAATGCACAATCTTTCCGACGGCTTCATCGAGACAGGTCATCATCCCAGCATAGATGCGTCTGTTTGTATTCTTGATGTTCTTGTATCTCTCTTCATATGAGCTAGGAACCTGGAGGGGTGAGTGCACTGACTGGAACGGCAGGTATAGCAGGAAAGGCTGAACAAGAAAAAAGTTCACATATAGTCAACAACTTGATTATTCATACCCTAACCAAATTTAAAGCGGATGCATTTTAAGTTGGGAAAAATTGAATTGTACCGATTTGTATTTATTGAGAATTTCAGCATATATCTTAAAGGATTTAACAAAGGGCCTAATTAAACCAGTCCACCTTTAATACTTAACAACAAGAATTATACAGAGTTAGGGAGAAAGCATAACCGTTTCTATGTTCCATTCAGCTAAATGCTAAAACATAATGACAACATTTCAACAAATTTTGAAAATCTCTTCAAAAGCAGCCAAAGCATCAAAGATTCTGTACTCCCTAGAAATGCTTATAGACCTGTCTATAAAGGCCACATTGTTTGTTTCCCTTGAAGAGTGTTTCTCATTGGTATGTGTTTTAAAGAAAGTGGTATATAACGACCACCTGCCTGTGACGACTTTGCTCTGGGACTCTACCGAGTGGTCTTTATACACAGGATCGTCTGTATTTGATCGTTACTTGTCAGGGGAAAAAAATACACAGGGCTCGGGGCAAATTAGCCCCCGAAATGGCAAAAAGAGCCCCCGAAAGTCATAAAACAGCCCCCAAAATTTTATAGAGTTCAATGCAAAACAAATAAAAGATTGTTATTTTCATGCAAGCAAGCTTGAAAATAATTTTTTCCCTGTTACCTGTTCCACAGGATGCTGGGCGACTATTTGCTGGATTTTCTCTGTGAAGACGAAGGCGGAGTAGTTGCCGACATACTCCCAAGCTACCTTCTCGTTATCCCACAGGTCCATTCCAAGCCAGTGGTTGCTATTAGGTAGGAGGCCATCACCAGCCCTATGGTGGGTCCAATAGTCTTCACCTCCTGTCAAATAGCCTATAGAGAGAAAATGGCAATCAACGAATGCTGTCAGGGAGAATGCTATCAACTGCTGTATTGATAGAGTGCATCAAACAGTCCATTATTTGTATTTGGTAGAATGCAATCACCAGCCCTCACTATGAATATGACGGACAAAGAAAGCGGACAAAATATACAGTTCCTCAGGTAGACAAAGGAACATCCCTTCACTGCTATTGTGTAAAAATGTGTAGAACAGGTGAATATGCATGTGACACCTGTTCTACACATTTTTACATAATAGCAGTGAAGGGATGTTCCTTTGTCTACCTGAGGAACTGTATATTTTGTCCGCTTTCTTTGTTCGTCATATTGATTATTCATAGTGCCTATGGTGGGTCCAATAATCTTCACCCCCTGTCAAATAGCCTATAAACAGAAACAAGCGATCAATGAATGCTGTCAGGGAGAATGCTATCAACTGTTGTATTAGTAGAGTGCATCAAACAGTCAATTATTGGTATTTGGTAGAATGCATCACCACGCCTATGGTGGGTCCAATAGTCTTCACTCCCTGACAGAAATAAGCAATCAACATGCGTTGTCAGGGAGAATGCTATCATCTGTTGTATTGGTAGAGTGCATCAAACAATCAATGATTGCTATTTGGTAGAATGCCATCACCAGACCTACACTGTTCATGTATGGTGGGTCCAATAATCATCACTCCCTGTCAAATAGCCCATAGAGAGAAACAAGCAATCGATGACTGCTGTTAGGGATAAAGACATCAAAAAGAGTAAGGTAATGAGAAACTACCAATCAATGGGGTTTTTTTTTAGTTTAGGGAGAATGCCATCACAAAGTTTTAGATGAATTTATGCTATCGATTGACTCAGAAAAAGAAAATCAACTGTCATCAGATGGAAAGCCATCAAATGACTGAAAATGGGACTACTAGTAATCATCAATACCTGTTACAGCTCTGTGATCTGACATTTGCTCTGAAGACTATTGTCTGGACAATCCACAATCCACAATCGGGCTGATTATATTTTTATATTTTTAGAGTGATCTCCCTATACACGATTTCCTCCTAGCTGATGCCAGCTGATGATGGTGTTATCCTGAATTCTTAAATCCAGCTGGTCTGGTCATACACATTCCTAGATCATATCATCTACAGCTCGAAACAGGTAGGGGAGAGATCGCCAATCAAAAATGGCCAGAATCTTGACTATGACGACAATTGCTCCAGGATTTATTTAGTCACAGATATAGGATTAGGGTAGCAATTGGATTTAAAGTTATACAGTCAAACCTGCTTTAGTTACCACCTGTATAGAAAGACCACCTATCTACAAAGGCCACATTTTTGTTGCCCTTAAAAAAATGGTTTCCCATTGAAACATGTACTAAAGGAACCTGTATGTACATAAAGACCACTTTTCTTGTCTGCATTGTTAGGCCTTCATAGACAGGTTTCACTGTATGTATGGTAAGGTTAAAGTTTATTATAATGATTGGTCCAGGGTTCAAATAGGGATTTGTTTAGCAGAGGAAACTGACTGTGATGCAATAGACCTGTTTTTATTAACTTTATGTTTTTTTTTAACAGTTTCTCATGACAACTAAACCTTGCCTGGCACATCAACACATATTCTATGCAGTGTGGATTCCATCCACAATGATGCCATAATTCCTAGCACATGAATCAAATGGCTGGAAACCATGGGGTTAGGGAGAGTAACATGCATAAATTGAAATAGATTAGTAAACAGGCAGTCGTTTCACAAAACTATAATAAGTTCAAGTTCACCAACATCCATTAGAGCACATGTATTAACTTTAACGAGTGTTTCAATGGGATGTCGGCGAACTTGTACTTAATATAGTTTGTGAAAAGGTGACCAGGTCTATTGTGGCAGGAGCAGACATGTGCCAAACAAGTACAACCTTCAGCTCACCAAAATAGGAGTCAAATCCCCTCTGCGTTGGTAGGCACTCTTTCTTGTAGAATCCAAGGTGCCACTTGCCGACAGCATGGGTAGCGTAGCCGGCTTCACGTAGTTTGTCAGCAAATGTTGGGAGATTGGTCGGAAGACAAAGAGGCTGGGCAGGGCGGATGTAACTGTGCTGAAGGCCAGTGTGAATCTGTCATAAAAATAATGTTGATAATAATAATAACGGAAGTAGAAGAAGTACATGAAATGTTATAAATAATAAATATAATAATAATAATAATAACAATAACAATACTTTTAATAATAATAACAATAAAGTTAATAATAATACTTCTAATAAAAATAATAACAATAATGATTGAAGAAGAAGAAAATGAAGAAGAAGAAGAAGAAGAAGATGAACAACAACAACAACAATACTTAAAATTTATAACAATAATAGTAACAATAAGTATACAAAAAAATAAAACAATCATCAAATCAACTGTCATGTCAAATTTGTTTTTCATAGTTGATTTTCAAAATACAGTTAACTCTGCATAATTTGAAATTGCACAACTTGGTACAAGTTGAATCAATTTCTTTTTCTACAAAACTATGGAAAAGGTGCTATTTTTAATACACAAACCAACGTTTTTGCAGTCCAAACAGAATTGACTTGTGCAGCTCGCGATTATATGTTTATCAGTGATTTAGTTTTAATTTTTATTTCTGTTCATACAGTTATACATAAACCTATTCGATTGAAAGTACATTAAAGCTTGATTTTTGTTTACAATGAGAGAAATAGAAATTATTTATATTAATTAACTGGACTCTGCATCTGGAGAAATTCACATGATGTACATGATGTTGACTTCTTCTTCCTTCTTCCTTTTTTGGTCTTTATCTTATAAGTTCACATCACCTTGCAATAACTGTAAAACATTAACTCAGCTGGACTACAAGAAGCATGCAAACATCAATTAAAGATCAATATTAAGAATAATTTTTCAGATGATTGCATATCCTTTGAAAAGAGTTTGATAATTTGATTGAGACTCATAACATTGTTTTGTTGTCTTAACTTAAGTCGTAAGATTGAAAATTCTATAGAAACATCATAATAAACCAGTGCATCAGTGGCTGTATTTTCATCAGCTTTTGACTTGTTACAATATTCTTATTTGTATTAAATGCTCGGCTCAACATTATTTACCTGGTACCTTCCACTCAACAGTTGCGACCGGGTTGGAGTGCAGATAGGCTGCACGTAGTAGTTCTCCAGGCGCACACCTTCCCGTGCGAGTTTGTCGATGTTTGGTGTGTAGATCTCGGAGCCGTGATAACCGACATCATTGTATCCGAGGTCATCAATCAAAATAAATACAATATTTGGCTTCGTTAATTGGCTGAACTTTTTGGAACAGACATTGCTTATAATAAGCAGATTAATGAAAAATAATGCTAGCTTCATATTTTGCTCAAGTCGGTAACTCTGGGGTAGTAGTTCTCCAGGTCAGTATTACACTCAGTATTTATGTAAACATGAACGATCACGCCAAACTGTTGATCACATGATCCCAAGTAGATCTGCCGGGTCACGTGATGGTACCCAGCCAACAATCACATGACCAAAATAAACTTGTGGACCAATCGTACTGCACGATTTTTCTCACTTTACACCTCTCCCCGGCCCCTGACAATTTTGTTTGATTGATTTTATTTTTGCGTTCAGATAAAAAAAAAAAAATACAAGGTACAATTTAACATAAGTATTACATACATTACAAATACTTGGGTGATGGTGTAAATTCAAGTAAAAGCGTGTAACTCATTCAAGATCGTTAGCGGAGTCGAAAATGGTCGACCCCAAATAATTATTTGCAGAGTTTCAAAAAATATTTCCAACAAAATAAGACTCGCTTTTACCTAAAAACGGCTACCAAAAGTGTAATCTAAATATAACCCTCTTTTGGGCATTACGAGTGCAAATACACACACAAAATAAACACTTTTCGTATAAATTTCTTGCTCTTTAAAACATTAAAATCCGCGGCAGCTCCGTAAATCAGGACCCCTTTTAAAACTATAACGTACCACTAGATCCATTTTGTCTGATACTAATTTTCGAGGCAGAGAGCAATGCAAGCACAACATTTTAAGGGGCTGTTGGGAGGGGGAGGTTGTTTGCCTTGAGGTGTAACCTTTGGCGTTGTAATTTATACTTTTTATGACAAATTTTCAATGGCATGAATTAGATTCGAATTTCTATATGCTTGCTGGCAAAAAAAAATAAAAATAGAAAGGTGATATTCGGGCAACCGCAAGCAGTTATGACATATTCCATTGTTCCCGAATGCCTGCAGTGTTTATGACCCGATACCGTCTAGTTGGATGGTGGAGCTAGGGTGGGGATTAGAATTCAATCATAATGCTTCCTATATCAAATTTGATTGTATACGGGTGAGTTGTGGGGGAAGAGAAGTATTATTTTCCTCTTTGAATATATATAATTCATATACTTCTCGCCGGGCGCAATTTTAGAAGAATAAATGGAGACGGCTTGGGAGTTCTTACATTCGTTTTCTACATAAACCTCGCCGTTATTAATTTATAATGAAGAATAGGGGGGGGGGGTACGTGCTTGGAGCTTTAGCCCCACAAGCCCCCCCCCCCAAAAAAAAACCGCTACTAGCTATACAAAATAAAATAGTAAAATACGTAATAGGAAAACAAATGAGGAGCTGAGTGTGTGTTTTATTTTTATTTTCTCAGGAACGCAATATAAAATTTATATTAGGCCTATCAGTCCCTTGAATCATGACTTGTGAAGGGGATATACTCCTATACGAGGTTCTTTGTATTTTAGAGCACTTTTTATAACTGAATCTGAGCTGCTATCCTCTTTTTATTCTTCTCTTATGGGAATAGGCACTGTTAAAAATCATTTGGATACATTTTCTGATTATCCATGTTGGGGGTACGACCTTTTTGAACATTTTTCAAGGAATTGAGAGTTCTCTAACTTGAATTCCCGAATTATTGAACTACTTATGTAAAATGTTTCCTACTGCAGTTAATATATCTTATTTAATTCAAAGTTTAGAGTATATACTATGCGAGGGAGCATAGCGGCTGAGTGAGAAGAGATTTTCTTTTAGACATATAGGGGGGTAGTGAGCACTAATTTTTTTTTGGCCCTCGAATGTTTGAAAAATCGCACCCCCCTTTAGCGCCAGGGGGGGGGGGGTGCATCTCCAAAAAAAGGTAAAATTAACCTGTTTTTACACGTCCCCCCCCCCCCCAGGGAGAGGCCCCCCCCCCCCCCCCCCTCCCTCGCCCTGGATCCGCCACTGATAGTTAGAACACTTCTTCAGAACCGAAAAATAGTTTGGTCTAGCCTATATCATTTCCTGTACATATTTTGTTTTTTTAGCGTAAGTTGACCCCCCCCCCCTGCGATTGTCGCCTCTACTGGTATGTCTACCTTGAGTGTCGAAAGAATCTCATATAAGCCTAGCTGTGATAAGGAGGCCGGTTGGCTTATTTATGAAACGAAGACCTATGGAAGGGGAAATAAGAAAATTCAGCCATTTAGATTATTAAATAATATTTGTATATAGGTGATTTTTCCAGGCTAGAGCACATATGGACTAAATTTTTTTTCTTCAAATTAACCCAAAATTATGAAACATTAGCTCAGTAGGCATACATGATCCTATAAGAATGGATCAAAAAGTTGGTTTGATATGGTATTCACTTCATAACATCAATGGAATCCTTAGTGGCAGGGTTTAAAAAGTCATTGAAAGAAAGATTTTTTGTTGTCTTCCTTTCATTTTATATCCCTTTCATTTTTCTTCTCACATGTCTAAATTCTTTGCTTCTTTTGATTTTTCACTTTCTTTTCCCCTCCTCATTTCCTTCTTTGGTGTGGAACTCTTGAGGAGGGGTAGCAGTCCACTCCGAAGGACTCCAAGGGCCTATCACGTCCATGGTGTTTGAGCGTCGCGCGCGCGGGCGCACTTGTTTTGGGGAAATCCCCTTATAATTTTGCGGTCGTGTGCGGGAGTCAACATCAATTCTCTGTTACACGACTGGCCTGGGGATCGGATCAGGAAAGCAGAGCAGAGAATTAATCACACGTAATGTACTATATCTTTCGAAGAAAAGCTGTACCGATGCCGCCCCGTGACTATTAAATGCCGGGTTATCCTGCTGTGCTATGCTATACCATCAAAACGACAATGTCATGTTTAAAAACTCATAGACAAAACTGGCTGAGCTGTGCAGTGCAGTGTGAGTGTACTGTTAACTTTAGGTACGTGTCACCATACTGGTCTCTTTCTGTATTGGATATTATATTTGTCACAACTCACAAACCATAGTTTAGGCGGGGCATATGATATAGGAAGATTACAAATTTATAGATGGACCGAAAGCTTTGATCAGTCTCTGATATTGATGGTTGTTTTGCTAAGACCATGTCAGGCCCCACTGACCACAAGTCAAGGTTGACACACTATTGTCAGTCTTACAAAAGAATCCCCAAATACGGTTATCTTTGTCTACTGGTAGTTAAATAGGATTTAGGGTGAAAAGTAGCCTGTACAAATTATGGTTGTAGACGTGTAGTGTAGCCTTTACTCTTTAGGATGTAGGCTGTACGTGTAGCAATAGCCAAAAGGCAAGTTAGGTTAGAACATAAAAAATAACTAAATTTAAAGGACAACAATTAGAATATCTTTTAACATTATATTGTCTTGAAAAATCGTCTCTTCTCTTCGGGCAGATCTAATATCAGCTAAACCATAAATTCAGGGAATTTGGTATTTAAATTGAGACTTTTGTGCCTTTTGACAGTTTTGATAACTGTTTCAGCGTTTGTCATGTTTCATTGTTTGTGGGAAGTCAGATCGGTAAGTATTAAAGTTACAATATTTCAATTGTATGAAAGCAGAAAAACAATAAAAATGTTGACATAAATTGGACAAATATAAATAGAGTTAAATCACAAATTGGCCATTTGGCGAGTGCGGGATTGTGACATAGTGACAGACAACTCTCCCATTTGTCATGTACACAAATATAATTAATGTCTGGTTTTCTCATAATTTGAGTGTGATACAAGAATATATTGCCCGAGCTATGACAATATTGGATGAGTTGAAGACGAGTCTAATATTGTCATAGCAAGAGCAATATTTTCTTGTATCACACAAAAACAAAGCCATATGATATTACAATTATTATCTATATCAGACTGACTAGCAAAATATATTTTTTTGACTCAATTACCTCGGTTAAAATGTTTTTGTTTTTTTGTGATCTCGATATCAATAGTTGAAGTTTCCGGATGACTGAGCCATACAAAAACAATATTGATCAGTCATCCGGCCTGATCCAGGTATTGCACCAAAGATATTAAATATTGGTACACTTATTTATTGACTCAATTACCTCGGGTAAAATGTTTTTGTTTTTTTGTGATCTCGATATCAATAGTTGAAGTTCCCGGATGACTAAGCAATACAAAAACAATATTGATCAGTCATCCGGCCTGATCCAGGTATTGCACCAACGATATTAAATATTGGTACACTGATTTATTGTACCACTTGGAAGCCTTATATAGATAATAATCATTAATATTAGTTAATAAATGAATGTTTTATACAATGTATTGAGTAATCACCTGTACATGTTTTTTTTATATCTGCAGAATTTTTTCCACAAGCTACATGCTACACTGCTCCACTGCTACTCAGTCAAGAACTCCTAGCGTTACTCCATACTGTTACTGCACTTAAGATACAACAGCATCTTTAGCTACTGTTATCAACAATTAAGTTACCACGAAACTCCGCAAAGTTGAAGAACTGAGGCTCTGTGACACGTGATTTACACAAAATTTACCCACAGATTCCTTAATATTACTAGAAAAACAGTAGCCATGATGCAGCTGATTTTTCAATATCTTGTGGTTACAACTTGTCTAATGCTACATGTATGTCTTGCTGGGAGCACAGAGGAAGGCTCCCTGCCAGGACACCTGCAAGTACTTGGTAAACACCAACCTCCAGAGGGCCACATTGAAATTCTCCATGATCCTCCATCCCCCAAGGAATTCTGGGAGAAATATGCTCGGGACGGCATCCCCGTCCTGTTCCGCGGGATGGCTAACAACTCACTCGGGGTGCATCGATGGACAGATGATTATCTCCGGGAACACTACAGTGACCTTCGAGTGAAGATAGAAGCAAAAGCAGAGAAGGAATATTATCCTGAAGGAGACAAGGGGATAGGACAGGACACCGTGGGGTACTTCCTCAAGACGTACAAGTCACGCAATGCATACATTGTCTCACAACTTCCTGACCCGATGTCAAAGGAAGTCTCTGTTCCTCCCTTCATGACCTGCGGCACTTTCAGTCAGCGTCTTCTGGAGGCCAATCTTTGGTTTAGTAGTGGGGGCACCAAGAGCCTGCTTCATCGGGATGCAGACAACGCAATCAACTGTCTCTACTTCGGAACTAAAGATTGGATCTTCATTGATTCCAAGCATGAAGATATGATCCCCATAGCTGATGAAGAGACCGAGGCTTATGGTGGGTATGCTGTACTGAACCCTGATAGTGTGGACCTAGAGAAGTTTCCGAAGTTTGCTGATGTTCCTTGGACCTATGGGAACGTGACTGCTGGAGATTGTATCTTTCTACCTCGGGGTAAGCATATTGCTCTGATAAATTAAACAATTCTTCATGTATTTAATAACTTCTCACATCATCCGTTTGGAGCTAGTAGGGCATTAACTCTGCGCTAAAGTTCATGATAGGACGCCCTCTTATCTGTAAACTGACAGTGTGATGTACATGAAATTATTATTGATCAAGTTAAGAATAACGGTATTGATACAAGGGCTAATGCTGGGATTCAAAAGTGCTTTGAATACAGAAATATAAAGAACTCATGTTTATTTTTTACAATGTGTGTAGCTATTGGAGAGGTTGTTCTGATACAAAATTTGTGCGAAGGGACAATCCTATAATTAGCAGGAATAGTTTTTTTTTTAAACAGCTGTTCTCTAATCGTGCAGCTTTTAATAATTTGTGAATAAGTTTTTTTTATTGCTTGATGCGCATAATTCATTGTTGATAAGAGCAGCATGGATTTCTAGGGGTATAGCGAAATGTGACCAGAAAAGATGTGTCAATAACACAAATTGCATATTTGTTAAAAAATCATAGTTTTATAAGTTAGAAGTAGAGCCACAGGATAATGCAATGTAATATAGATAAACCTTCACTCAGATTTGTTAAAAATGGAACTTTTAATCAACAAACATCACCAACTATTATGCATGTTGCCTTCCAGACGCATCTTTTTCGTACCACTATACATTTCGCTAAGCTATACCTAAATCATGTTTGTTCTCTTTCAGGTTACTGGCACCAGGTCCGTTCCTATGGCTCTCGGAACCTTGCTGTCTCTCTCCTCTTCTCCCGCATCAAGGATAATGATCTGTCTGACTGTGAGGGCGCCAAACTGTCTTACACACCGCTGAGTGACATGGAGATGGTCTTCACCTATGATGGCTATGCAGAACAATCCATGGGAGATACAGATCCATTTGAGCTGAAGTAAGTAAAACAAATAGTGGACAACAAAATCATAGCAGAATCCTACATACATTTGTAGATAGAATGAATGAGTGAATGGTGGTGGTTATTTTACCTGACTGCTAAGAAAGCATAAATGCTTGTAAGTAAGCAACCAGACGGCAAACGGCTTTAGGTCCTCTCTGAGGGACCTGGAAATGAGGATTAATGCCATACCAGGGAGGTGAGACTTTAAATGGAGATTCCGTCTCGAAAGAATTTCCCGAGGGAAAGATATTCAAGATTAACTTGGCTTAACAACAAGTAATTTAACCCTCTTCAGCCATCAAATCCATCAACAGCCGCCCTTATCAGACCACAGATGCCCTCTGGCGATCCAAATGTTACGAAGTGTTACGCAACGCGGCCTGCTTCCCTAAGCTCTCCAAACACTTGATCGTAAAAAAAAGGCTTTGAAGCCATGCGAGTCACCGAGAAAATGACGTCATACTCATTGAAGATGTATATAGCTATAACAGACAAAAATACAAAATCGACAACTTATGGCACAAGGCAACCTTCTATTGGTTATCAAATGCTTTCGCTGTGCTCGGATAACTCTTCTGAAGACGTAGCCATCTGAACCAGCGAAATCGACCAAGGAAATCGTGAGTTAGAGTGAATGCAAGTTTCTCATCATCATCACGTTCTCTTCTAATTATTGACATTTTCCGAAAGTTTCCGAAATTTTTACATAGCTAGGAAGGTAGTCCATAAGTTTATCTCTTAAAATAACTAAATGAAACTGTGTTGTATATTTGCGCATTTGGTTTAATGAGGGTTAGAAGTTGTCAATTCATCACCACTTTTCACCCCGAGTACGGGCCGGCGACGCGAAAGCCGCCGTGCTCGCGCTGGGCTGTACATGCTGGATGTTGTTGGTGGAAACACACATAGCTGCATTACTACCCTGGCCGTGTATTCAAAGTTGTGCTATTGATTCTCAACATTTCAAACACCACTGTACAAAACTCAACTGATTTCATTCAAAGGCAGTACTATAGTGACGATTGATGACACCTAAAGAGCATTGAAATACAATTTGTTCAACTTTCTGATGTTAGAAAGAATAATTTAAAAATCAAAATTGTGAGTCTACTGTCAAACTTGCCGATCAACCGCATCGGGATGATTATGTGCGTTTGTACTGTATGTTGTGAGTGTATTGACTATTCATGTATTCAAATGCTGCCTATTTGCATGGAGCGGCCTACGCATTCACGATGAAACCATTTAACCGTACATTCTGGTTCGCTGCAACGAATAAGATTTTCCGTTGATGGAATTTCACACGTGCATAACTTGTATTGGTCTCCAACTTCGCATACACCAGGCTCAAGAATCAAATCTTCCTCAAAATCAGTCAGAAAGTCTAAATCGTCGCCTACCAAATACTCTTCCCTACGGTACGCCGCCATTTTTGTCGATAGCAGCCGATGTGTATTTCCAACAATGCATTTCGCGAGCCCTATGTCACTCAGTTTCGGGAGTGAGATTTACGAGCTGTGCGGTCCGGGTGGGGGATTAAGGGGATTATGATAGGGGGAAAAAAGACTCTCGGTGCAACGGACTGCTTCAAAGGGCCCTCATAGATGCGGAATCCATTTAACTCACATGCCCTGGCCATACCAAATGGCACTAGCGCATCGCTTTGGTTTCGAACCCGGATTACCCTATTTTCGAGACCACTGCTGTACCGACTGAGTTATTGAAAGAGGGGTGCATATTTGAATGAGGGGTGGGTGCACGTTAAACCCCGTCTTAACCAGACAAAATAGTCACAGTGTCATCCTGACGTTGTCCGGATTAGATCCTACTGCATTCTAGTTAAGTCATGTCAATCGGGGTAACATCAGGATAACATCAAGGTGACATCGAGGTGAGTTTCACCCTAGTCGGGCCAGGGTGAGATCGCGGTAACATCCGGACGACATCCTGACAACATCCTGACAAATGGCCAGTTAAGACGCTCACAGAACTTTAACCGGGTAGATGATGTCAGGGCCGTGAAAAATGTAAAAATTAGTTTACATTTACATTAATACAGTGGATTCACAATTCACAGCACCATCTAGCGATACCAGTGTTTAGTTGATTTTATGTGATACATATATGACAAAAATATCAGTTCTGGCATTGTTATAACCCTAGGAGATAAGGGGATTTAATTAGAATTTTGGTTGGGGACTGGGGAAGGTTTGAATAGCTTTATCAGGGGTTTAATTTTGTATTGATTTTGTACTGATGGCCCTTATCACAACGTTTTGGTCATTTTCTCCACTTTTGGCCAAAACTGACCATTATAAGGTAACTTAATTTTGGTCAGGCATACATTTTTTTGATTGTTATTTTCAGTAAAGGAGATCTGATGGGTTTATTCTATGTACAAAAGTGCCTTGATTCTAGAAAACTTTTCAGATTGCCCCCCCCCCCCATCAAAAACAATATGTTCAATTCGGTCACATTTTTGCAAAATGAAACCCTATTTGCCTTATCAGTAAAAGATAGTACATGTGAAGATCCTAAAAAATCACCCTTTTTTGTCAGTTTGAAGTTTTATCATTTGGAGATTACCAGCAGAGCAAACTCAAATATTTTCCACTTTTTTTGCAGTGAAACATTTCAAGAATGGTGTCGACACAGTGGATCCGCGATGAGTACACAAGATGTCTTCGGTTACCTGCGACGCGTAAGTGATACCGAACATGACATCGGTTCCATTAGCATTCACTATGAATATGACGGACAAAGAAAGCGGACAAAATATACAGTTCCTCAGGTAGACAAAGGAACATCCCTTCACTGCTATTATGTAAAAATGGGATGTTCCTTTATCTACCTGAGGAACTGTATATTTTGTCCGCTTTCTTTGTCCGTCATATTCATAGGGATTGCTCCTATTGCTATCACTATAATTACAACTGCTTTCTGCAACCAGAATTTTGTGCAGCATGAAATGTAAGTAATTCTTTCCATTCTGTTAAGAAAATATTCTCATTCCTTCTTTATGTGGTAATTAAGATGATTGTATTTCCACTTGAAATGCCACATTCTGATGGACAATTAATCTATTGTGATTTTGTGAAATTTGCAGGATTTTCATGATCGTGATGCAGATGACGAGAACAGTATGGGAGGTGCTGCATTTCTACTTGAAATAGCTGATCAGGTAAATTGCTATAAAGGTGTGCCAGTAGATCTACCCTTTGTACCATACAATCCCTGGATAGTTATACAACTATATGGTCTAATGGCAATTTCTCCACGGTTAAACAAAAAAACAGATTATTTTTCATTATTATAATAATCCTTGACCTTGGTGGCTCTGAATGTAACTGAAGGTGAAATTCAGTTATATAAATCACTTGTATATTTTTTAAGGTTCATTATTCCTCCAAATTGTTCATAATATATTCAATGGGTCTAACCATATACATACATGTACAGTATATCTAGGGAATGGGTAATTGTTAGCAACTTAGCATATCTCTTATATGAAGCTTCTTTGTTTTCAAGTACACTACATGATCTATGACGGTTGAAAATCTTTTCTTTTACGCTATACAGCTACCAGTTAGCATACTGTAAGCAAATCTCTTATGTGAAGCTCCCTTGTTCATATACCCTACATGATCTATGACAGCTGAAAACTATTTTCTTTAAGGTTGTACAGCTACTAGATGTGGACAGAGACAACAAAGTATCCTGTAGGGAGGAAGCCCAAGGCCTCAAATTGGCAACCCTGAAGAAGTTAGCGCACATCATTGACAGGGACCCTGCCAACACAGAAGAGTACGAGTATGCAAAGTTTGAGCCCGACGAAATCAGGTATGCTTTTGTATAAATCTTTCCATTTCTCCTCTTCATTTATACATCAATCTATCTCTTTTGCTTTTTTCAAATTTATTTCTCAAATGCATATACTCAACAATATGGTTTATATATCAATCTACTCTTAATTCATTACTTTGATGTTTAATGTTTACATATTTCCTTCATGCTATCAATTTTTGTATATGATGTTATCAGTCTTCAGACTAAATTCACTTTTAATCTCTAAAATTTTGTAGTTTATGTTAATAATATCAATGAACCAAAATTGTGAAATTTGAAATTTATTACCTCAATCCTTTGTAATTAAAAAAGGCAAATTTCTTTTGTTGTTCTCTCTTTTCTTCAGGGACTTTATTTCTGATCTGATCTCAAGTCATGAGAGTGGAGGGCAAGCCATTATCTCACGTGAAGATTTTGTTAAAGCCTATCAAAAGTTTGGAGGATCCCAGAAGATTGGAAACGAGGTAAAAATCACCAGATAGGTGCACGAATGACAGTGTACCTTCATTTCATACATCATCATCATTATTATCATTATTATTATCAGAATTGTTATCATCATTATTATTATCAGAATTGTTATCATTATTACTATTATTATTGTTATTAATATTATTGTTATTGTTATTATTGTTATTGTTACTATTTCTATTACTATTACTACTACTACTATTGCTATTACTATAACTACTACCATTCGCATTCCCATTCGCATTCCCATTCCCATTCTCTTTACCATTCCCATTCCCATTTCCTATACCTTTACCTTTATCTTTATCATTATTATCATTATCATTATTGTTATTATTCTTATCATCACAATTTTCATCATCATCCTCATTTATGTATTCATTTATTTGCCAGTTCATAAAAAGCACAATTCAATAGCAAGAGACTAATACAAACTAACGATATGAAAGAACATGTAAAAGCATTTGGAGCAGCAAGTGGGTCTGCAGTATAATAATAATAATAATACCCGGAGGCATGTGCCCCCAGGCTTGCTGCTCCCATTATGTCTTTATAATAATTCCAAAGTGAAATATATATATAATCTAACGACAGAAACAGTATGTAACCTGAAGTAATGGCATAATTCACTCTAGATAAAGATAAAATTGAAAGAATTAGAGTCAGAAACGATTGCTACAATGTAGTGTTTATATGATTTAAAAGTTGTACACATGTCATATAATATTATGCAAAGAAATAGCTAGTAACGGCATTCATTTTTCTTGATTGCAATCTTAGACTTGACTATCTTGTTTTCTGTGCCTGCAGGTATTTGATATATTGACGTCAGAGGAAGAGGAATCCGTTTCTACTTTTCACTTGAAGGACCAAGTGGAGAATATTTCTGCTCTCTTTGAACCCAAGATGAAACACCAGAAAGCAGATCTCCGCTGGGAAGAACAAGATGATGCTTGGATGGCAGAACATCTTAGTCCTCAGAGTCATGGAGAACTCTAGATACCTTTCACACCAAATAAACTATATTTGAGAATTTTGTGGCCTTGAGAAATTCCGGACAGAGGCCTCCTTTCCTGAGGCGCAGTATTTTGAGGCCCAGGACAGGGCCCGGGGGAAAACTTGGCTTCAAGTCCAAGTCCAGCCTTGAGTAGTCTAACACTGCTGTTTATTAAAGCCCTTCTGTAGGCCTACGTGCCATAAGGTTTTCACTGAGACGTACATGCCAATCAAGTTTCAAACATGTTGATAAAACCTTCATGATGAACGTATGTCTTTTTGTTTCATCTGTATCATAAACAAAACTATGTCTTTAGACCCATTCAAATGCCAGTATAAAGAGTATTTAGTGCTAATTGTTTAGCTATTTGAAAATGATATATATGGCATGAATATCTTGAATATGTTTACTAATTGAAAATCTCTTTGGAAATTAGTTTTCACTATTGTATCTTTGTACTTATATTGTATATTTTGTTTCCATGTTTAATAATGGGTTTATGGTTTAACGTTATCCCAACCTTTTCATGATCCAACCACATTGGCTTGTACAATGCTATTGATTTTATGTTTTATACATGTTTTGAAAATGGAGATGTGGTAATCAATTCAGTTCAATCGCAGACTTTCCACATTTGATACGGCTGGCCCTTATAAGTCATTCGAAATGTTAATCATATAATATACATGTACTCTAATTCTAATGTTTAGGTATTTTACACAAGTGAATTGTGAACATAATATTGAAGTTTTTACTACACAACACACACATATTTTGTATCAGATTCATTAAGCATACAACATAAATTGATTTTTGTTGTGGATTGATTCAATATATTTTCATCAAAACTGGATCTAAAACTTCACTTTTTGTAATTATACATACATATAAGTACAATCTTATATTGTCTTGTAACAAGAACATAAATTGCTCCATTCGTCCATCTGCTTCATACAATGAATGGAACAATCATGGATTGCCATCTTGTATACTTTTGTCACATGTACATAGTATATTTAAAATATGCTCCAAAATAATGTGGCAGTGTAGAATTCCGATCTGTGTCAGACAAAGAGTTATCTTGCAAACTACAAGCAGATCGTTTCTAGAATTGATGGTATGTTTTTACTTGACTGCTTTTAAGGAAGGCATGTGTTGATTGTGTTTGTTTTTGAGTAAGCAACCAGGGGACCGAAGGAGTTTTAAGCCCTCTCTGAGGGACTTGACATTGAGGCTTAATCAAGACCTTACCAACAAAAAATTAGCAAATCAATTTGGTTCCCAGTAGCAAGACCACTACTCTACCACTGAGCCATTGCACCTTCACAAGGTATTATATATCCCAAGATAGAAACAAATTTTAATATCATTGTAGCGAAGAAGTGGAATCAAAGTATGACATCTTTCAATAATGAATACGAAAATAGATCAGAAAGTTATACAGTGAAATGTCTTTCAAGTATGAAAATAAAAAAGTAAATACATTTATACACTTGATTTGTATTGCTTATTATGCAAATATACATGTATCACCACTTTTGCCTTTGCCTGTGTACATATTTCAGTACTTTAAATTCATTACTTTTGAAATTGCCTGTTTCTATAAAACCTAACGTCATGAAACTTTTGTATTTAGTTAAAGAAAGAAATATATCAGATTAACATGATTTTGTTTTCTTTTTCTGTTATTAATTGTGTGCATGTTAAGTTATTCTAATCTAAAATTTGATAATTTAGCCACGTTATAAAAAAGAGTGGTAGAAAGGGTGAAATGCTATTTGGTCTACAACCAGATTGTCTACGTCTATTCCCATATGGTCTACACTCAGCCAGTCTACTATCCATGTGGTCTAATAATAATTTCATCTTCTTATCATTTGGTCTAATGACCATTTAGGCTAACATCCATTTGGTCTTATTTCCAATAGGTCTGATCTCCAATAAGTCTACTACCCATTTGGTCAATTGTTCATTTAGTCTAATAACTACCTGGTCTTTTTCCCAGTGGAGTTGTAAAGTTTCCCATCCTTTTCTCTTTTCCTTCTTCTTTTCTTCACTTAAAGATTGTGTCGATTTCAGGAAAGCGGGAATGTTGACACAAAAGCGGAAAAAAAGAAAAATAAAGAAAAACTAAGGACAATTATTATATGTAAGATAAAAGAAGCCGAGCAGCATTCGAAGTAAGCCTGCGTTATGCCTAGTGCTTCTACTGATCATTGTATGGGGTGAATTAAAGAGGGGAAAAGTATTTTTAAACAAATTGCGTCCATTTACAACCATGAAAGCAGTGACATTGTACGGGATAATTGCATGAATTAATCACACTGACATAACAAAAATACAATCATGATCACATCATCGTGAAAATGTTTTATTCACTGGCATGCAGGAATACAGGTGACACTTATCCCAGGGAGTTGGAATGGATTCCCTGGTTATCCGGTCGTCATGCAGTTAAAATAAACCCATTACACAGTTAGTGAAATAGTAAGTGACAGCTGTATACACAATCATATATGGTGAGAAAAAAATGTGTAGAAATATAATAAATGTGAGCGTGAAACATATGCCCCGATATTACATCTGCAGAGAACTGGCAAAATACTCTATATTCTATTACTACTAGACAAGTTTTATAGGCCTACGACTACGAGCCGTAAGACAGAATTTCTAGACAATAGGAACTATATTCTTTGTAGACAGGTAATCGGGATTTTTAGATGATTGCCCCGATTACTTTCTCAATTATCTTCGGTGTTTGATGTCTCTACCACGGCGCGGATCCAGAGGGGGGAGGGGTGGGAGAGAGAGAAAGAGAGAGAGAGAAAAATAGAGAGAGAGAGAGAGAGAGAGAGAAATAGAGAGAGAGAGAGAGAGAGAGAGAATAGAGAGAGAGAGAGAGAAGGAAACGAAGGGAAAGGAGAAAAAAGAAGGGTGAAGAAGAAAAGAAAAGGGGAAAAAATTAGAAGGAGATGGTGGAGGCGAAAGGCATTGCCTCCCCTTGTCAAAAATGAAAGAGAAGGAAAGAAAGGGAAATAAAAAAAGAAAAGAGGATATAAAGAGGTAGAAGAAAAGAAGAAGGATATCAGTTGCGATTTTCCCGCCAACAATTTGTGGATCGGGGGGGGGGGGGGCAAAAGGCCCTTGTCTCTCCCCCCCCCCCCCCCAAAAAAAAGAGAGAAGGCAGGGAAAGAAAACTGGAGGAGAGCTAAAAGGGAACAAAAAAGAAAAGCGTGAAAAGAAGTGGAACTCCCGCCAACAACGCGTGAATCAGGGGGGTGCGGGCGAAAGGCGGGGCGGGGGGGCGAAAGGCCCATGCCTCCCCCAGCAAACCGAAAAGAGAGAAGGAAGGGAAGTGAAAGGGAAAGAGGAGGGAAAGGGAAAGAGGAGAGAAAGGGAAAGAAAAAAAAGATAAAGAAGAAAGGTAGAGGAGGTCAGTTACAAGTTTACCTGCCAACAAGGTGTAGATCGGAGGGGGCCCTCTGGCGTACTGATGGTGGGGGAGGGGGCAGTTGCCCCCCCCCCCCAATAAAATTCAAACGTGGTTCATTTCTAATTCGATGATTTACAAATGTTGCTGAAATGACATAAATTTCCGAGATTTTTTCTCACTTTTTGGTCAATTATACTTTTGTATGCGTTTGTTGGAAGATGACGAATTGGAAATGACTGGGTTCATCTACATGTATTTTCAGTCTTGTGTATACCCTTTGTTGTCTGATGACGCCACCCGGCCGCCCCACTCTTTTTTTTTTAGCTGTGTAGCAAGGACACCTATCAACAGTGGCCACTTTCTCGGTTTCCCTTGAGTGGCCACAATAGACAGGTTTGAATGGTTTGCGGCATTTCGTATGACTTAGGGGCAGGGTGGGGGTGTATCATTCTGCACATATTACATGGATACATTAGTTTTTATTCAATTAATAAAGGGCACTTACATTGAAGGTTACCTGACATAGATCCTTGAACTTGAATGTGAATTCTCAATCCCACGCCCCTATCCCACATCCCAGGAGTGTTGAGTAGTGTTGATTTTTTAAAAATCTGTCACATATATCCCATCCACCTCGAAGATTCTCACAAAGGAAAATAATGTGGTAATGAATACATTTGGACAAAAAACATTTTTATAACTTTGCGGATCCGGAATGAGCGCAGACTTATAGCCTGCTCGATGTGCGCATAAGCGTCACAATGCATGTGCGTAACAACATGTGCAATTTTCAACCAATCAGAAGGCAAGGAACCGCGCGTCGATACGTTAAAATGCTTTGACCCGCGCCTAGCCTCGCGACGACAGCTCTCTTTCTCGCATCTTCACTTCGCCAACAAACCTTATAAGTTATATAGGCTAGGCCTATAGCCTACCCATATTCGTAGATCTAGACTTAGAAGCTACGAACGTAAAATAGGAATTCTTCTTACGAAAGTGAGCCCTCAAGTTGTGCTGTTGCCGTTCACAAAAAGGTAGTACCGTACCGTACGGTACATTTTCGCCACTTAAAGTCTAAAGAAGTAGCTACCGGGATATGGCTCTTTGTTTTAAATAGACCATCTAGATAAATCAATGGGCCTAAGCCTAAGCCTTTTACTTGTAGATCTACTAAAAGTAGGCCTAGGCTCTGTATAACTAGTATAAGCTTGGCTTGTATAGAGCTTTTGTGAGTAGTGTGCCGCGGGGTTTCATATCCTTAAACTGCTGGCGAACAGAGCAACAAGACTTGAGCCTTATAATTGTCAGGTTTATCCAATTGTTAGGTTTGTCCAATAATGCCAAGTTTGTGCCACAGAACTTAGTCGGACATTTCGATTAGACCTAGACAGTACGGACTAGGCCTAGGCCTAAACCAGAAGTGTATGAACATTGTGAACAACTTCTGCTTTAATCAACATGTCCAGGAACCTACACGACTCAATAATACGCTCGATATTCTTCTCAACACCTATCCATCGCGGGCCGCAAAGGGACGTTCTTACCACCAACGTTGATCAGGAAAACGGCAGCCACACATGTTTGTATAAATTCCTTACATACACTAATTGCAGGGAATGTTGTGCCAATACATGCAAAAGGATTCAACGAGAAAAATTGATAAATATTGAATGAATAACAGGAGGAGAAATGTTATCAATTTCTAAGATTTTAAAGCAACAAGTCATATTATATATTCATTTGCATTTTCAATACCCTTTAACGAGCAGTGCAGTGCTCTGCATAAAACATAATTTCAAATTATACATGAACATACCGTCGTGTCAATTCCCCTCATTTATTTTAAGATCAGTTTACTGTATAAAAAGCACTTTATATGAACCAGGTAATGTTATTATAATTATCATTATTATTATTACAACAGACTCCAACCTATTGTTAAACACAGTCAAGTATGGTAATTAGGCCCGGCCTGCCACCTAATAAGCTAAGAATGAAATGCATGAAGGATATTTATTCTCCTTGACTAGAACAATTTAAACTACATTGTCACCATGTTCACATTAATATACTAATTTTTAATGGACATACATTTGTTAATGTCACAATACAATAGGTTCACTTTCCACATGTTGTCTTTATATTTGCAGGCAAGAGTTCATTTATTATTTAAGCCCCAGTGCTTGCAAAAGTGTGGCGAAGCACATGTGCCACATGTACAGTGAGCAAGTGCAAGAGAAGTATTCCAAGCTGAACGCATATGGCAGCCCGTTCGAGCTCCCTAATTGACAGCATATGGGGGTAAGGTAACCGAATTGGGATTGTTCATAAAAATATCATATATTTATATTTACATATTTTTATCGTTGTTAATATTATCTGTAATGCATAACGGTGTATAAAGGATATTTTATTACATGTTATATACATATGTAAAGATCATAGTTCACATTTGATTATTTGGTCTTTGTCTTCATTAGATTAACGGCGTATATGAGATGTAGTGGCAGTTGTCATGTTTTCTTCGTAACACATCTCACATACTACTACTACTAATAATATCGAATATTTAGGAGCGCTAAAAACAAGAAGTACCATAGCGCTTACAAATACAAATATATGTAAAGAGGACAAGAAAGTACAGTACAGGAAGTATATCACATAGATCATAATAATAAGATGTATTGGTTAATTTATTTTTCTCAATCGGTCGATTCGATAAGATAACTCTCCATCAATAAAAGAAAAATAATGCTTATTATGTTCCTAATGATTTTGAGGAATTGCAAACATCAACACTGAAACGTCTGATCAGTTGCCGCAGCGACGTCTCCGGCCGTCGCGGGGACGTTTTGACAACGTCCCCGAAACGTGGCCAAGTTCTAATATAATAGACCTGCTGGAGACTGGAAAAATCTACCCTAAAATAGAATATGTCTCAATTTCCTGCGACTCCCCTGGGACCCGGCTAGTCGAGTCACCACCAGGTCGCCACCTCGTCTCCAGGCCAGTACCTACTTAAATTAACATATATAAACTTATCAGTGGAGAGAAGTAAAAAGATTTGTTTTTATTGTTAGATATGAAATCCCTTGTGTATATTTGAATTATTGTTTAATAAGTACCCTTTATTTTGTATTTCAAATATTATTTTATAGGATGGTCCCCCAGTTAACGAAAAGATCGCTAGAAGTTGAACAGGTAAAGTATGCATCCTCATCCCATCATATTTTCTTCATCCACTAAAATGGAATTCAAACTCAAAAAGCTCTGTGCAAGACTGGGGAAAGACAATCTTAAAAGAATTAAAGGTTCGTGGTGACAGATTATTTAAGTTAACATGTGCGGCATTAGGAATATTTTCTCTTTAATTGTATAAACATCGTACACAGTATTTGCATGGGATTAATGTTTTTTTTTGGTCAAAGTATATTCTATTTGTAGCAATGACAACAACAGACTATCTGGCAACAATCACCTTCCTCAAAGTAAAAAATGTAATCATTGTGAAATATATACTAAATGTTGAGCACCCTATTATATAATTGCCGTAAAATCTTTTTTACTACAAAATGTGCACTGGCCTCAAATGACTTTTATCACAAGAACAAGATCAGAAGCGGAACGATACTGACGGTGGTTACAAATAATCCACATGGATCAAAATCATCAAATGTGGGGGATGGGCTCTTAAATCGACCTTCTTGTGTTGGTTAGGAGATGAAGTTGGACCACAAAAACAAATTTGGATAGTATCCATGCCTTCATCTGAGGCTGTTGAATGAATGAGTCAGTTTATCACCATGAATAAGAGTCATGTGGTTAGCATCCACCAAGGATTCCAGACATTCTCCATCGTCATTGGTCTACCCAGAGTCTCAGGTAGCACTCTGGCTGTTGAAGTCACCAATTGCTACGTTTACAGTGCCCTCAGTCACTGAATATAGAAGGCAATTGTCTCAATTGGTGGTTTGTAGATTGAGCTGACAGATATTATTATGAGGCCAATAATTAAAATTGCAATATCATTACTAACATTGGTCTTTCAGCTATACAAGAGTCATTCCAGAAAGCGAGAAGGTCTGCGTGAAGTTATCTAGCGTATTAAATGAGGATCTGACGGTAGATTGCTTCACACAGGCGCGTGAAAAAGTGTATACTAATATTAACTTTTTTCCGAAAAATACTCAAAAATGAATAAAAGAATTGACACGAAATCGGCAAGAAACATAACGACTTTTAAATAATGATCTTTATTTGGACATTTGATGAATATTTACTTCATTTTGGGTATGTTTTAGTAGGGTATCTCCACGCCGGAGCTACGGGTCAAATTTTGGATAGACTTCTGAACTAGCGCCGAAACGAGGTCTGTGACGATAACTTGCAGGTAGCCTAGGTGGCTAGGCCTAGTCTTCGAATATTTGTACAGAGAATTTCACGGAACGTTTGGTGTTCTTGCTGTCCGCAGAATTAATCAAGTCTTGTAGTAGTAATTGATCATCATCAAGAGGTTCAAATCTAGGAACATTCTCTTCAGCCATTTTTACCTTCTTTGGACATAGATCTAAAATAAAGTTTAGAAACTATACAATCGGAGATTACATGTAGGATACAACTACCGGCAATATAACCAGCAGGTGGATGAGGCAGTAGAGAGGGTCAAAGTGGAAAATATGTCGGTTATGAAGGCTGCGGAGCTCTAAAGAGCCTCTAGATCTATACCGAAGTCAACCATTATTGATAAAGTGAGTACTGAAGAGAGAGAGAGAGAGGGAGACCATAAACTTAAGTATGAAAGTTGCTTATTTCTCCCCCTCTTGTATCATTTATATCAATCTACTTAGGTCTAAACTTTAAACCATTGTCCTTGCCGGCCAGAGGTTCAAGGAGAACCCGCTGGAAGGTGGCCCGGCTGGTGCCTTCTTAGGCCGCAGTGAGACAGGCTGGATGAACAGCGAGGTCAGTTTCCTGCCATTGGTTGAGCAGCAGAACATCCCGAAGCCTGTTCTGCTGCTGGTGGATGGGCACATTCAGTAGCCATGTTAGCTATCAGGTTGGCAAGCTGTGCAACGAATCCGGTGTAGAGCTGTACCCCCTCCCAGCCCATGCATGCCACATTCCAACCCTGCGATGTGGCTTTTTTCAAACCATTGAAATCAGCATGGGCTAGGGCTGAGCGCCTGTATCGCCAGGACAACCTGGGAAAATATGTCACCAAATATACGTTCGTGAGCACGTTCAGGGGGCCCTGGGAAGAAGTCTCCAGGAGGAAGGAACTCGTCCAGTCGGGTTTCCGGGCCGCCGGCATCTTTCCCTTCACCCGCAACTATACCAAGGAGAAGCTGGCTCCTGCTTCAGTGTACATAGAGGAGGAAGAAGTCTCTGACGTAACCATCAACGTCCCTGGTCCCTCGGGTGATGCCGGTCCATCGGGTGACGACGCAAGTCCGTCATCATCGTCTTCGGGAGGTCATGGTCTTTCTCTCAAGAAGCACCTTCGCTATCCTCAGATAACGAAGGCAAAGACAGTGAGGCGAAAGGGAGAAGATCTGCCCAAGTGCATCAGTAGTGAAGCTTACTTGAAATATCTAAGGGAGAAGCAGGAGGCAAAGGATGCAGAGGAGGAGAGGAAAAGAAAGAGGAAGGAAGAGCGGGAAATCAAGAAGAGAGCAAAGGAAGGTGGAAAGAGAAGGCAAAAATCAAAGAACACAGAAGAGGATATCGACGTCAACATCTGTCCAGAGTGTAAGGGGACCTACTCCAACGACCCAGACGATTAGGTAGGGTGCTGCTATTGCGAGCGATGGCTGCACATCGTTTGCACTCATGGATTGGAGGGCCTGTCCGATAAGGACATCGTGGCGCTAGATTTTAAGTGTCACTTCTGTTAGAGTTGTTTTCAAAATTAACTGTTCATCTGACTGCTCAGTCTATACAGATACATTTCTTGGTATCATTTGTCTTATCCAATAAGATTTCGTCTTCCTTTTCCGCTGACAGGGTTCATGCAAAAGCATTCTGATCATTATTTTACAGTGCAATATTCATTTGTATATTTGATTGTATTCACGCCATTTTTATCTAAATACATTTTATTTATTTGTTTGTGGAATACCACGAAAGTCGAATTTACAATGGTAGTATTATCATTATTTTCTTTAAAATCATGCAAGGAACAATATTCTGAAACGATTTTATTATAATGAACATGGACCACAATTATCTTGCCATTAATAATAATAATAATAACAATATTTATAAAGCGCAACATATCCATCTCTAGAGATGCTCAAGGCGCATACAAATAATTTAAATTAATATTTAACATACTTAAGATTAAAGAAATATTACTTTCTATATATGAGCCTTTTATTAACGAAATGAAATAAAATGAAAACATTCCTTTTTCAGACTCTAGTCCATGATGGAGCTTACGAGCTGGAAATTAATACATCTTTGCTGTAAGCCTCTTAACATCTTTGTCTCATAGTTGTGATAGTATTAATAAGTCAATCTTGTCTAATACAGTGTCCATTTCAACCTTTATATATAGGCAATTTCTACAAGTTCTTACCAATTCATCATTCAATAAATATGTAATAAAATGAAACATTTTTTTGAGGCGGAACCCTCACGTAATCGGAATACAGCGGCACGGCAAGTCAAGCTCCGAGCTCATTTATTATTGCTTTCCACCCAAACACAATTAGCGATGAACATTAAAGTAACTAATGTTACATGAATTTTTTCTTGCTTTTAATTCTAGACTGACTGACGACTTGCTCCGAAAAGAACATGATCAGATCAAGCCTTACGTTCAGGTAGGCTTCTCATTATAATAATTATATCATTATTTGTAAGATTATTATCATCATTTTTAGGTGGTCTGTCAACGACAGATCACCTATTGATTTCGCTAGAATTTTCTTTATTCTTTCTTTCTTTATTTTTATTTCTTCCGTACACTTTTTTGTACACACGTTTACTCGAAATCGACATGGTCAATTTCCTTCAAATTTCTGTCAGTCATCAAGCCCTATGATTTCAAGTCAAATTAACTTTTTCAAGGTCATTAGGTCATCGTGACGTCATCCAGGCGCCATTTTGTAAAAGTCAGGTCATTATCATATCTCAATAACGAGTCATCAAAAATCAACCATATTTAATATACATCAACTTCAGGTCAAAGGTCAACTAAAAATGTCAACAAATTCCGCGCGCGCACCTCGACGCGCACGTACGCGCGTATCAAAATTTTAAAATGCTCCAATTCGTTTAAAAAAAATTTTGCACACGTTTCAGGCCATTTTAAGCATTTTGCAAAAAACGCGCGCACGGACATGCGCGCGCGTTTTCGCGCGTAATTGCATCTTCCAACATAGAATCGCCAAATTTTTTCTGTCATCATATTTGGCACATTTTTTCAAGCATTTTGATACCTTGTTCACCTTTTTCTGACCATTAATAACGGAATGAGCGTCCGTTAAGATACGCATCCGTGCGTGCGAGCTCTTGTAATACATAACATACATGTGCCAAAACATGCCTATACAAAATTCATTGTAACTCTTCAGAATGGACAGATACCCCCAATTTTCTTTCATATTTCGATAGATTATGAGTCGGAGATATGATTCCATGTCTAATTTGTCTGCAAATGTTGATCAATTTTCTTTCAAATTTTGATATGTTCTACCTTAGAATATTCTCTACAAATGTAGTCACCACGATATTTCATTTTGACAAAGGCATCATGGCGTATTTTTGCGATTAAAGGAGGCATGTCAATTTTTCACATTTTGCGTGTATTCTCTATGGGACATGACTTTTTCTCAAAACTGGATTCTACATTCTCGTCTTTCGCGAGCAATATCTCCGTCGTTTTATTTTTGTTAAGGCTGAGCTTTGAGTATGTTGTAGCTGAGACAATAAGCTATCGTAAGTGTGCTCTTTATTTTTCGATCAGATGCCGGGATCATGCTCATATTTCACTTACAAAGTGGGATTAGAGAATTCCATTTTCCGTTTACGTGTAATCTCTATGTGAAATGTTTTGGTATATCGGTAACGCATTTGACTTCCGACCTCGAGGTCCCTGGTTCGAGTCCGGGCGTCTCCAACAATTTGTTTTCTTCACTTTTTTTTCTTTTTGACCCTTCACTGTACCATCTCCTTTGAATATTAAAACACGTAGAATCGCAAATAATGTAATAAACAACCATATTTACTTTATTATTACCCTATTATCACTTGATCCATTACTTTTTGCGTGTAATCCTTATGGGAGATGACTTTTTCTCAAATCTGGATTCTACATTCTTGTCTTTTGCGAGCAATATCGCCGTTATTTCGGCTTGATTTTTGTTGATTTTTGAGTATGTTGTAGCTGAGACTATATACTATCTCAAAGTTCTCTCATTTTGTTCAGTCTGATGTCATCATGGTCTGTTGATGATGATCATCAACATCATCATGATCGTGATGATCATCATCATCGTCATCACCATTACTATCAAGATCATCATCATCATGATCATCATCATGATCATCATTGTTTACATGTCTATATAACTTGAAGGCAGACCACCTTATTCGTCCTCGTGACGAATTAAAATCTAGTTATAATTATCATTACAATTATTATTATTATTAACATTTTGTTTTAATACTTATTATTAGTTGTAGTAGTAATACATTAATATTTCAAAAATATTATCATGACTATCCTCCGTAAATTATTTCATTACCATAAACCAGCTTTCCTACATTTCTCTTCCTGCAGACCATCGTCCAAGACGCAGTTCTTGAGCTTGAGATCGAGAACTAACTAAATGCAATTTTTGACGTAAGCAAACAAAAAATCAAAAATTTTCCATTTGATTATAAGATTTTAAGTTCGAATGTTTAAACATATCAAATTGTATTGCATTTTGATACATCTTAATTCTATCTTCAGCGGGATTTTGTATTCCGACTTTATTTTAGGAAATGTGGAGGCAGATATATTGCTTTTAATTATTTATCCCTCTCATTACAATATATGGAAACCTTAAATACATTCACTTCTGTTAAGCCTTGTCGACATTTAATGAGGTAAGTACACTTTACCTATATTATTACTTTTTCTTTTAAGTCTATAGTATTCTTAAGTTAGTTGGCAATATTTTGCGTATATCATTTCCTTGTCATTGTCATAAACCAGCCTTTTTATGATATTATGTTTTCTGTTTTTTAGACTGTCGTCTGAGAGCACAGGCTTGATCGAGAGGTGGAACTTTACATTAGCGACATTTTTGCCGTAAGCATCTCGATATTTTATTAATTAGTTGGAAAAATGCGATAGAAAAAGTAGTTTATTTGATAATCTTATCTTCCCCTCTTCCCAGGATGTAACTGCTAAATGTCTATTATTACTGGTGCTATCAAAACCATCACCACCGCCAACAGGGGCGTACGCAGGAGTTTTTCAAGGGGGGGGGGGTTTAAAATCTGGCCCAAAATATTTTTTAACCCCAAACCCCCCCCCCCCCCCCCTGTGTACGCGCCTGACCGCCAACATTGCCGCTGACTACACCACCAGTACCACTACCACTACCAGCTCCACCACCTGAGCAACACCGGCTTCCACCGCCAGGAGTACTACCGGCACTACCATCAAGAGCAGTAGCACTACCAGCGCCACCATCAGAACCACATCAGGCACCAACACCAGTAGCACTTTTGGCGCCACCGCCAAACCCACTACCGGCACCATCACCAGTAGAACTACCTGCGTCACCAACAGAAGCACTACTAGCACCCCCACCAGCAGTTTTACCGACGCCATCGCCAGAACACTACTGGCACGACCACCAGTAGCACTTCTAGTTCTGGCGCAACCATCAGAACTACTATTAGCACCACCACCAGTAGCACTTCCAGATCCATCACCAGAACCACCAGCAAAGCCACTACCGGATCCACCACCAGTAGCACTACCGGTGCCACAACCAGAAGCACTACCGGTGCCACAACCAGAACTACTAACTGCACCACCACTAGTATTACTACCGGCGCCACCACCAGTATCACTACCGGCACCACCACCAGTAGTACTACCGGCGCCACCACTAGAACAACTTCTAGTACCACAATCAGTAGTACTACTAGCACCACAAAATCATTCCATAAATTGGGATAAAAATAATTATTCCACCTTTATGACCAACAGTGTACTTATTATCATTATTAGGTGGTCTGTCAACGACAGATCACCTATTGATTTCGCTAGAATTTTCTTTCTTTCTTTCTTTCTTTATTTTTATTTCTTCCGTACACTTTTTTGTGCACACGTTTACTCGAAATCGACAAGGTCAATTTCCTTCAAATTTCTGTCAGTCATCAAGCTCTATGATATCAAGTTCCTAAAACCTTTTTCAAGTTCATGGGGTCATCGTGACGTCATCCAGGCGCCATTTTGTAAAAGTCAGGTCATTATCATATCTCGATAACGAGTCATCAAAAATCTACCATATTTAATATACATCAACTTCAGGTCAAAGTTCAACTAAAAATGTCAACAAATTTTGCGCGCGCACCTCGACGCGCACGTACGCGCGTATCAAAATTTGAAAATGCTCAAATTCGTTCCAAATTAATTTTGCATACGTTTCAGGCCATTTTAAGCATTTTGCAAAAAAACGCGCGCACGGACATGCGCGCGCGTTTTCGCGCGTACTTGCATTTTGCAACGTTGAATCGCCAAATTTTCTCTGTCATCATATTTGGCACATTTTTTCAAGCATTTTGATACCTTGTTCAACTTTTTCTGCCCATTAATAACGGAATGAGCGTCCGTTTAAGATAATTACCGTGCGCGCGAGCTTTTGTAATACATAGCATACATGGGCAAAAACATGCCTGTACGATATCCATTGTAGCGCTTTAGGATGCAAGGTGACCCCAAGTTTTTTTTTCATATTTTGATAGAGTATGAATTGGAGATATGATTTCCTGTTTCATTTGACCCTCAATTAACTCATGACGTCATCATAATGGCCTCCGAACTCAAAATTTCAATTTGCATATTATGACGTCACCAGATTTTTGGAAAATTGATTGTATCTCTGCAAATGTTGATCAATTTTCTTTCAAATTTTGATATGTTCTACTTTAGAATATTTTCTACAAATGCAGTGAACACGATATTTCATTTTGACAAAGGCATCATGGCGTATTTTTGCGATTAAAGGAGGCATGTCAATTTTTCACATTTTGCGTGTATTCTCTATGGGACATGACTTTTTCTCAAAACTGTATTCTACATTCTCGTCTTTCGCGAGCAATATCTCCGTCGTTTTATTTTTGTTAAGGCTGAGCTTTGAGTATGTTGTAGCTGAGACAATAAGCTATCACAAGTGTGCCCTTTATTTTTCGATCAGATGCCGGGATCATGCTCATATTTCACTTACAAAGTGGGATTAGAGAATTCCATTTTCCGTTTACGTGTAATCTCTATGTGAAATGTTTTGGTATATCGGTAACGCACTTGACTTCCGACCTCGAGGTCCCTGGTTCGAGTCCGGGCGTCTCCAACAATTTGTTTTCTTCACTTTTTTTTCTTTTTGACCTTTCACTGTACCATCTCCTTTGAATATTAAAACACGTAGAATCGCAAATAATGTAATAAACAACCATATTTACTTTATTATTACCCTATTATCACTTGATCCATTACTTTTTGCGTGTAATCCTTATGGGAGATGACTTTTTCTCAAATCTGGATTCTACATTCTTGTCTTTTGCGAGCAATATCGCCGTTATTTCGGCTTGATTTTTGTTGATTTTTTAGTATGTTGTAGCTGAGACTATATACTATCTCAAAGATCTCTCATTTTGTTCAGTCTGATGTCATCATGGTCTGTTGATGATGATCATCAACATCATCATGATCGTGATGATGATCATCATCGTCATCACCATTACTATCAAGATCATCATCATCATGATCATCATCATGATCATCATTGTTTACATGTCTATATAACTTGAAGGCAGACCACCTTATTCGTCCTCGTGACGAATTAAAATCTAGTTTTGGTTGTTATCATTATTATTATTATAACACATAGCGTTATTTTTGTATTACTATTGTTATTATAATACTTCTTAGTATCGTTATTGTTATCATTATCATTATGATTATCATTGTTATTATGTGTTATTGTTGCAATCTTCCATGAAAAAGAGCCGGGAGGGGGGGGGGGGGTCCAAAACGTTGCAAGATCAATGTATTTTTCAGGTACAGGGCACACAATTTGTTGATCCTACGAGTATAACGCCTGTTGATCTGAACAGAGAGATGGAGAGACCATGACAGGAATCTATATATACACTAATAGTAAACTTAAAATATTTTCTTGTGATGAAGTAGAATCGTCATTTCACTGAAAGGGAGCTGGCAGTTCAGAGAATGTAGGAGTACGTCGCAAATAATTTGGATAGTAGGCCTAACTAGGTAAATTACTACAATCTATCCCCGCTAATAATGAGTAGTTTCAGGTTTTCAGCAACTTGGCCACTTTGCATTTTCTATACTCTCTTTACCCCACCGTTTTGAGATGGAAATTTAAAACAAGCTTGTTTCAATAATCAACTGTCAAACGAATCAATCGACCAACTCTTTTCTCTTCTTCAAATTCTTTCTTTCTCCAACTAATTAAAAGTCAATCCTTTAGATTTTAGACTATTTTTCGTTGGTATGTAAATTTGTTTTTAGATTTTTTTTGTAAACACAAACCATTTCCTCCACGCCAAATAGAATTAAACTGTTATCGTGGGAGATCATGTGCGGTTTAAAGCTCATTATTCAGCTTTGTTGCGCTCTATTAAATGATAATTGTCGAGCGTTTTTTTAATGACAAAGATATTTTAACGATGAATGTGAATGACAAAGAACATGCTAAGTATTGTTTTTGCTAGCTGAGGGGAAAACCGAATCAATAATTGTCCGTCACGCAGGCTTGGAGGACTTTATTATTGTTCCTAGACGTATCCAACAAAGCAGAAGAGCTAGAGCTCCGGTCACAACTCACGACCCAAGAACATTTATATTCAAATTTACTTGTAATAAAATTGGATTAACCTTGTTACCAACGGGAATCATCAAAGGCCTACATCTTCTACAAGACTAACCAAGTTCTTCCAAGTATTCGACCATCATTATTTACAAAATAAGGTAAATCCATTCGTTACCATCATCGATATATTACAAGTAATTTTTTGTCATTATTCATGCCAATATAAGTTATTTTGTCATGCATGCTAAATCCAATTCATGGAAATTGTCTTTTTCTTTTACCTTAAAAAAGGATAATCGCTCGAGGGGATTGACTATCGTTTGTAGCACGTGTACGTTTTGAAGTGATATGTCCCGTACGACAAACGAGAAATCGCCATTTTATTTAGGAAAATCTGCAATATCATGCAAACTTTGAAAAATTGTGCCTCTGAAGCAGGTAACCAATTTTTCTTTTTGTTATTGATGTTGTGTCTCTGCTATTGATGTTTTTGTCGTTGTTATTGAAGTAGCTAGAGTTTTCCAGAATAGAAATGAACGATAGGCATATTTTGTTTTGAAAATGTTTGTTCGTACTATTGTTGGCAGTATGACTGCAGTATTATTCTCCCTAACTAATGTGGTTACGTAAAAACTCAGTCTGCTCATACATAAGTTCGTATTTACTTAAGGGTAAGTCCGGCCCATTTGGAAATTGAATTGAATAAATAGATAAAATTGTTACCAACGGACTGAAAGATTCGTCAAGAACAGATAAAAAATACGAAGTTATATAGAAATTTGAAGTTTTGAATAATGAATCTCATAGTCTGTAGGCAGATTAGTCCGTTGATGATGTCATCCTCTCACTTTTTTTCTATCTATTTTGTTCATAAATTTCACAAAAATATCAATTTTCTGCTCTGACAATGTATAATATGACTTAAATCCTCATGGAGAAAGCGAAAAATCACAATTACTGTAACTTATTGTAATAAATACAGGGACTACATATACCGGTGTGTCCACAAAAAAGATCTTAAAATGTCATAAACAAAATGTACGGGAAGTAGTTATTGCAAACAGTCTTTGTGATACATGCCACTCTTTCATAAAATTATGCGAATCCGTATATTCCATATAATTTTTTCATTTTTATGTCAGCTTTTGATGGAAAAACTTTACTTTTTTAAAATTGTTCTCTGTTCACCCACAATGGGACTAGCCTTTTTGATAGACCTATTTACACTACCTTGAGATGTAGACAAGTCATGTCAAATGTAGTCAGAATACGAAGTTACTAAACTCGCGCCAGTTTGAACCCAAATGCAGTTAAACTTGGTATAGGGTCCAGGGGCGTAGACAACGGGGGGGATGAGGGGGATGCATCCCCCCCACCTCACAAGGTGGGGGGGATGGCATGTACAATCATCCCCCCAGGTTTTGGGGAATGATATTTGCTTACTTAATAAGTCATAATGATGATAATAATAGTAATAATAATAATGATAACAATTATAATATTAATAATAATAATACTTATGATGATGATGATAATAATAATCCTCATCATTATTGTAATTGTGTTTATTATTAGCCGCATTCACACGGTGAAAGCCAATTCAGACGGTAAAAAAAAAGAAAATCTTACAAGTATTTTGTGGTTATCTTGTGGTTTGGAAACCACAAGATAACCACAAGATTAAACAGGTGCGGATCTACGGGGGGGTTTAGGGGATTTAACCCCCCCCCCTTGGGCGGCCCAAAAAAACAAACAAAACAAAAAGGAAAAAAAAAGAAAAAAAAAGAAAAAAAGAAAGAAAAAAGAACGCACGCTGGAGAGAAACCCTTTCAAGTGCAAATATTGTGAGAAGATATTCAACACATGATAACTCTGGATATAACTGTGTATTTAACTGTTACTTGATTTAAAAAGACGTTATCATGCACTGCTTTTTATGGTCTCCATTGTGTTAATAGATGCCAGGAAAACATCACTTACGGGGTTAAAATAAACACCCCCAAAAAAATCGGCTCGCCGCTTCGCGGCTCGTGGACGATGCTCCGCATCGTCATTATTGGTCAATCCCCCCCTAATTAGCAAAAAGCTAGATCCGCCCCTGAGTCATCCCCCCCAGGTGTACGAACCTGTCTACGCCACTGATAGGGTCCTTATACAACCTTAACAACTAATTTCAAAACCCCCTGTTGAAATCAGGGCTCATTGATTTTAGAGGCGGTCTCGTTTTTCCACCCTTTGTTTTTACTTGCCAGGTTGGTGACATCGATATACCCAGTCCGGCGGGCACTACTTCGCTCACATTATGATCACTCCCGTTTTAAAACTAATCCACAGCCTCTTTACTGAATGACTAGCTTGAAATACAAAATGAGTTCAGTCGACAGTACGACATATTTAATCATGATGATGTGACCATGATTAATATATCTGCAGATACACTTCTGGTCAGGCGCATACGCAGGAGGGGGGGGGGGGATTAAACCCCCCTCCACCTTCAGTTTTTTTTTTTAATTAAAAAAATTATGCCAATGATTGACTTAAAAAAGGTGACCTTACACCCCCCCCCCCCCCAACGAAACAAAATGTCAATTTTCCAAATTTCGAGACCAAAAAAAAAAAAAAAAAATTGTCCTCTTACCCCCCCCCCCCCCCCCCCCCCCCCTTGAGTTTGAGCAGACATACCTTAATGTGCAGTGCAGGTCACCTTCAGCAAGACAGCTTCTTCAGCAGTTTTTCCATTTTGCGAAAATTCACAATATACATCAATAACATATAATACAATCAACCTTAAATGATCATTATTCAGTCTTATCTTGATCTATATAATAGAGGTGTCGTGGTCTAGTGTATAAGTCTCAGGATTCAAGATCACATGGTTCGCGGTTCGAGTCCCGCCGCGGCACTAATATCTTTGGCGAGACATTAATCTACATGTGCCATACTTGACCCTAGCTCGTGAGGTAGATGGTTACTTAGCAGGAAAATGCGCCATAATGGCAGCCATGCTAAAGCCGGGGAAATATGTGGAGCGCTAGGATCGAGTGTCAAGCATGATAGACATGAGCGCTGTACAAGAACACACTAATGTTATTATTTTTATTATGATTAAAAAGAAAATATAGGGGCCCATGCACAAGTGTCCTTCGATATTCTTTTTTGGTGAAGTTTTCGTAGCTATATAGGTTGTCCTGACTTTTTTTAATGTGTGTTTGTTCGTTTTTAAACTAAAGGTCGTATCATCGGACGTTACTAAGTGAAGAATGGCTTTTCCGTCGCGACTGCCCCTAAGGGACATTCCCTTCCGATACCTACTCGACTTCTTCTCGGCGATTCAGTCCTTAGCCGTTATCCTGGACAACTCTGATGAGAGTGTTGGCAGAGAGGTTCTCCGTGCACTAGGCTTAATAGAGAATCAGAGAAACTATCTGTATGACATATACAGACGACCAATCTATGAAGCATTGATATCACATCGCGACTGGAAGGGAACTGTTCAAGATCTCTACAGGTAATCAAAGAAACAAATATGTCGCAGTTTCTATTGGATTTGATTGTGTTTATTTACCTATTCGATTTCAATAATTACATCTCAAAATGCGTTAATTAGTTAATGAAGAATCGTGTTGGAATTATTTTTCGCTGATAAAATGTAAGGTAGGGTATAGATGCCTATGTTCCTCTATTTTGAGAGGGAATTTCTTACCTTTGATTAGTCAGCATGTGTCAGATTTCCAAAACATTGCAATTTTATTTAATCATTAGTATAATAAAAATATTAAAAAAATTTTTTTTTTTAAAAACTCGATCGATTTCTTGTCCTAACGTGCGGTAAATAATACTTTTTAATGAAGTAACAACTTCCCCTTTCTTTTGTGATGATGAATCTTAATTTCAGGACTCCATAATTAGAGTCATCAATGGTATATTCGTCATGAATTAATTGAGATACATGCAATAAAGAGAAGGATCATTATCCCTAACTATGTGGTATTGTGCCTAAGCGTGTGAGACTATAGTAATTGTGGTAATGATGTTAAAAACAGTGTAAAAAGGTACCTTTTAACTGATAATAGCCCCTTTTTCGTAATGAAATCAAATTTGATGCACAAATCTTTGTAAAGTGCCTCGTTACAAATTATTTCATTTACTTGTTATGAATAATTTTATTGCAATAACCACAATGGAAATTCCAAATATTAATTGTTGCTATATAGGTAGGACATACATCATGGTTTGCCCTACCTAACACCACATAAAGTACGTAATTTATGAAATTCGCATTCTGACTATTGGAATACAATTGTTTGTAAGAGGTGAATGAAACAATTTTTAACGAGGCACTTAACAAAGATTTGTGCATTCAATTTGATTACATTACGAAAATGGCCTATTGATACGGAATGTCCTTTGGTTTTTCAGGGTTCTGAGCTCGACTAGTCAGACGCAGGCTTTACAGACATTGTACACCTTTCTCCGTGAGAGTAAGTTTTACCTTTCATGGTCATAACAATAACATTAGAAGAACATTGTGCTTCAGCCCGATCACAGAGACTTTCGAAAGTTCAACTTCAGGCAATTTCAAAGGCCTTGAACGTCTTTTGCTAAATTGTGTTTACAAGGAAATATTATTTGAATGAGATATGTAATAGGACAAAGACTTTACCCTTGGGTCTATTTCTTGAAAGTCTTTTTTTATAGTGTTTCAGTATATACAAATCTTTCATTTCATCGCAAAGTAAAAAGCTTTAGTATACCATTGCTTTGGCACTTTAGCACTTAAATTTTGAACGAGGACTCAATTTCGAACGAGAATTCATATCTGCGAGCAAGAATTTAATCGTGCAGACTGAACCACTGATGATGAACCCCCCAGTAGCGTACGCAGGATTTTTTTTTCAAAGGGGGGGGGGGGGGGGGGTTTAAAATCGAGGACACTTTTTTTACTTTTTTTTTTGGTCCCAAAAAAATCGCAACGACTCAGCCAGCCGCTGAATAAGCGGGGGGGGGGGGGGGGGGGGGGGTAAGGGGACGCCTTTTTTAGGTCAGCCATTGGCATAATTTTTTTTTTTTAATTAAAAAATAAAAAATAAAATAAAAAAAAAATAAAAAGGGGGGGGGGGTTTCGCCAAAAACATACACAAAACATACAAATAAAAAAAACTCAACCCCCCCCTGCGTACGCGCCTGGATCCACTCCATCCCTTTATGTTCTGCTAAAAGAAAGATTGAGTGGCTTCTTTGCATTACGGAAGTTAAATCAGTTTAAGATGAAATGTCTCGCGCTCATGATCTGAAAATTGGCACGCATTAGGCCTATAATCGCAAGACTTGATATTATTTTTTTTTTTCCTTTAATTACAGACCTGAATGACCGTCAGCGTATACCAGAAGGAGCAACAAAGGCGAACTGGGCGATCTTACTGAATTCAACGCAGTATAGGATCTCCCCTGAGATTTCTTGGCCCCTAGTTTTCATGAGAACATGTACATATAAAGATATTATTCGGATTTTAGATTTCAACTCTCTAAAGGGAAATCATATCCTGTCAAATATATATCCAAAATCATTACCAAAAATCAAAGCTATATACCCGCACTTTCACTGCTCACTTTAATATGCATTCTGCCTATTTCTCTTTATTTATTCAGCACAGCCTTCACCTTTATCGCTCTATTTACAACCAAAACAAAATCTCTGCTATCTTCTCATACACCTTTTTCAATCACATCTCCAACATATTTTTGTGTATATTGGAATTATTACTTTTCTGAAAGGGCTACCACTTGCGCCTCTAAGCTTATAATTATGTGGCAATCCTTTTTATGATTTTTTTAAATTAGTAGTACAAGAAAGTATTTCGTAATGATGATTATTATTTAATTGGTTTATTATAAAGATCAGTGGCGTAGACAGGTTCGTACACCTGGGGGGATGAATGGGCTGCCAACGCTAGTGAGGGAGCGAAGCGACCGAGCGGGGGGAGGGTGTGGGAGGGGGTGTCCCCCCCCCCCACGGTAGGGAGCTTTTGCAATTTTGAACTTGAAATCGTGCAATCTGATGCATCCTTTATGAGGTAAAATAACACACACAAGCGTGCACGGGATGACTGGGCTGCCAACGCTAGTGAGGGCGCGAAGCGCCCGAGCGAGGGAGCGAAGCGACCGAGCGGGGGAAGGGTGTGGGAGGGGAGTGTCCCCCCTCCCACGGTAGGGAGCTTTTGCAATTTTGAACTTGAAATCGTGCAATCTGATGCATACTTAATGAGGTAAAATAACACACACAAGCGTGCACGGGATGACTGGGCTGCCAACGCTAGTGAGGGCGCGAAGCGCCCGAGCGAGGGAGCGAAGCGACCGAGCGGGGGAAGGGTGTGGGAGGGGGGTGTACGTCCCCCCTCCCACGGTAGGGAGCTTTTGCAATTTTGAACTTGAAATCGTGCAATCTGATGCATACTTAATGAGGTAAAATAACACACACAGGCGTGCACGGGATGACTGGGCTGCCAACGCTAGTGAGGGCGCGAAGCGCCCGAGCGAGGGAGCGAAGCGACCGAGCGGGGGAAGGGTGTGGGAGTAGGGAGCTTTTGCAATTTTGAACTTGAAATCGTGCAATCTGATGCATACTTAATGAGGTAAAATAACACACACACGCGTGCACGCACACACACACGCACTCACACACACACACACACACACACACACGCATACTCACACACACACACACACACACATACTACGCCTTGAATGGACAGACATACATCGACAAGATCTACACACCGTGGCATACGAATACAGAATGGACTGACACATAGTATTGCATATTGAACCACACTACGTATTTATTTATCTCTGCGAATTTTGCTGTTACACCTCTTCAGAAAAAAACCCAATGTCAACTGTGTACACGCAGGTATAGTCTTTGTTGTCTTGATAGGGGTATGTGGTTATGAATGAAAACAGCCTCTGTGGCCATTTGTGAATAGAACACATAAACAACAAACAAATAACGATTAAACTTTGAACAATATGTCTGTTCAATATAAAGCATAATGAATACGTACATACTATGATTTTTTTTACCTCAAAGAAACAGGCATAGTATCCATAGATGGATATTGGCTGGCGGCTCATTAACATACAGATACAAAAAACATAAACAGTATCACTATGATCCATGGAGTAACAATACTGCTTTGTAAGTTTGTGAAGAAATCGGAACCATAACGGCATTGCATCGTTTCAAATTAGGGCATTATTTACTTCTATTTGATCTCAGTCTTATAATAGTAATAGTAATAATAATAATAATAATAAATAATAATAATAATAATAATAATAATAATAATAATAATAATAATAATAATAATAATAATAATAATAATACAAATAAAAAATAATACTAATACAAATAATAATGCTAATACTAATAGGTTCCTTTTATCTCGCATTTCAAGACAGGGTAAATTCACACTGCGCTTTACATGAAACAAACTTCTTTAAACATTTCAAACTTATGTCTTCATGCATCAATCAACATACTTCAAATGAATACAAAACAAAGTGCATCTTAAATAAAACAAAAATAAATAAATAGTTAACAATACAGAAAAGATGTAGATGCTGCAAGCTTAACAACAAACTAATGTATACCAGTCAGTCCTGATATCAGTATTAGTGTAACAATAGTCATATAGTGGGAGCATGAAGTTGAACAATTCATGATTATACATAATTATATATGTTTGTTTGAATAATACTTGTTATAAAGATAGTAGTACGGTACTCTCTGTCACGAATTATTATGTATACTGTTGTATCATATTCATTTTCTATTCTGTTTTAGAATTGGCTTTCACCGTGTGAATGCGGCTAACAATAAACACAATTACATTAAAGATGAGGATTATTATTATCATCATCATAATTATTATTATTATTAATATTATAATTGTTATCATTATTATTATTACTATTATTATCATCATTATGACTTATTAAGTAAGCAAATATCATTCCCAAAAACCTGGGGGGGGTGATTGTACATGCCATCCCCCCCACCTTGTGAAGTGGGGGGGGGGATGCATCCCCCTCATCCCCCCCCCCCCGTTGTCTACGCCCCTGATAAAGATAATGCTGTAATGAATTTGTAACTTTGGAAAAAGACAATGAACAAAAATGTATGAATCAAATTAATTAAATTGAATCAAATCATTGACAATTGACAATTGACAATCAGCCGTGCATGAATTATTTCGTCTATGGCTGATCTTCAACGAAACGGAGTTAAGTCTTTTGTCAATACCGTTTATTGCTACGGTAGGCAGCCAGTGAAATCGAATTCTTTAAATCAAATTATGGAAATACAAGCACTACTTTAAATAAACAGAACTTTGTCATTCTTAGCTCATTTTTCTCGGTTGAGGTGTCCTAATGAAAGGGCAGAAACTGAACTGTCTAGATATTGATTTTCCCTTTGAAATTCGGATACCGTCCGCCAAATAATTTTTGTTGGTTCCCTCTCTTCAAATTAATTTTAATTACTCATGCTCATATGAGTTGCATCAAATGAAAGAGGAGGATCTAAGCTTTACAAGCATGTGTCATTTATTAATTATCATTGTGATTAAATTATGATAAAAGATCGATAATTGTCGGTTTCGTTTTTTCTGGGACGCACTGTAGTATATGTTTACATATCAAGTTTTATGTGGGCTAAAAAAAAAAGAAATTCTTTCTAATTTTTTTAATGCTGTTTTTTACCTTTTATTTAAACTTAATATTATTTGTATGGTGGTTTTATTAATTGGTGCAAATACGGGGATGTTTATAGAGTGGTATTAGCTAATTATTAGTATTTTTATTGTCCAAATCTTCTTGTCCAATGTTGTCAGGTTTATTCTGTATGTTCGAGAATACCACATGATGATTTAAACAACGGTCTGTGTAATGAATAGAATTTTCTCCTCATAATTTTTTTTTCTCTCTCCTTTTTATGTATGATAGACATCTTTCCTACCTGTAGCCGCGTGCAGAAGATTGTTTACATGGTGTTCCCGTTCAGCACGGCTTATGCGTCTGACATGTACCAGTCTATAAGCAACCTGATGAACAACGTGATTATCTTCGCTTGGTTCCTGACCATAGCACAGAACGCAATAACCATCTACCAGGAGGGACGTCTCCAATACTCGGTCACAATCTTCATCTCTGTCTCTCTCTGGACCAAGCTTTACCTCGTGAACGAACCTTTGAATCAACTAAGAGAATTGTTTCCATTGGGAAACGATGAGCAAACACTCCGAAGGGCCGACTTCCTCTATAAGGAGATACGAATCGCACTGCTCTTTGTGTTCTTCTTCAAGCTGGCTCTTGCTATGTTCGGTTGTGCCTTGTTCTACGCCTTCCCAGATTTCCTCCTTGAAGATCTTCAAAGCAAGACGACTCAGTTCGCCTTGTTTCTGTTCGTCTTTGAGTTGGCCCATAATGCATTCTATTTGTTTACATTCTATAGGGACTCTAATATTTTCCGTATCATAAATGATTTGTTTCCTATGTAGGAAATATTCAAGTCGCACATTCATGGCTGAAATACAGTGTGTACAAGTATGCACATTTAGGTGTTTGCCTTACATAGCGAATCTCCAAAGACCTTTGATTTTTTTTTTTGCTCCTGACATTACGTGATGAATGGCGTTAGTAAACTTTGAATATGATGCATGGTCATTCATCTAACAACATGACACCTATGATGGTTTTGTCAATCCAATCCCTGGAAAGAATTTCGGTTGGGTTTCGACCTCGTCACATTAAATGACTTTAAATCAATGATATGCCGCGGCTATCTATCTAGGCCGAATTTTGTTGGGGTCTCCTTTAATGTCAAATTCAATAATACAATATTTATCTCTCTTTAATTTCTCCAAAGCATCTCTTTAAAAAAGCATAATTGATTTTAAAATGCAATATGTCAAATTTTGGTCACATTGCAAGACATTAATTGCTATTTGTATTCTTTGGTCCTTTATTGGAAAGCTAGGCCAGTTTCGTCTCCTCCATCTTACAATTTAGAGCTACGTGCACATCTTCCATTCGCCACAAGCACATACTCGCAAGACACACACTCGCAATACACTCACAAAGTCATACACAAAGATCGTATGAACACATTTTCATTTAAATTTCACCTTAAGATTTTCCTTTTGAGGCCGCCATCCTTTGGTCAAGCATCGCTTATGGTGGCGATCTCTTACACAGATATTTAGGAGAATTCTCTAAATTCATAATATTATACATTCGTTATAGAAATATTAAGTTCGTTATTTTATGTAAATATATACATCAGATTTTGACATGAAGTTATTATTGTTTACATATCTGTATATTAACTTATGTTTACATGTTCAGTTACTGTATTTGAAAAAAATTGTACCATATCTTGGCTTACGTTTACCCCGCCCCCCCCCCCCCTACTCCGGGGTCGGAATGACCGCATGCGTGTTACCAAAATGTCCGGTAAAGGGGTACTTTTCACGAACCAAAGTCCGGCTCGTACATACACAAAATTGACTTTACACACCGGACTTATAGGGGGTGTTTTCAAAAGGAGGGAACACGCATATGCGTACCCTAAATAACACTGAGTGGGGGGGGGGGGGGGGGGGGCCGGGACGTTTTCATATTCAGTTAAATTTGGAAAAATGCAGAAATGAAATAAATTAAAATAAACTATTATTTCGGCTGCATATGCTTGACAAATTACATATAATAATTTATTTCACGTTTACAAGACAATAAATAAATAATTGTAAAGACCTTAGTGATCGTTTTATAGTGACACTTTATTTAAAAAAAAGCACCATCGCAGCTGTGGTAGTGTTGTCCATAATAGGGGGGGGGGGGGGGGGGGGGGGGGGGGGGTAAGAGGACACTTTTTTTTTTTTTTTTTTTGGTGTCGAAATTTGAAAATTTGGCAATTTGCTCCGTGGGGGGGGGGGGGGGGTAAGGTCACCTTATTTAGGTCAGCCATGGGAATAATTTTTTTTTTTTTTTTTTTATTAAAAAAAAAATTAAAAAAAACCAAAGGGGGGGGGGGGGCTTTGGTTTTTTGTAGGGGGGTTTATACACATAAAAATACCAAAGGGGGGTGTTTAACCCCCCAAACACCCCCCCCCCCCTGCGTACGCGCCTGTGGATGATAGAGTGTTTTCTCACCACACAATCAATAACTGTATGAACTAAGTTTGGTAATATAAGAACTTGCCCTTCATGTTTATGGGGCTGTTCGTATTTCCATAGGACGATAGGCATGCGTGCAAACTTCATTCTTTGAGAATTAATACAATAGGTTTTATGGTATATACTTAATCAAGTCGAATTTACAACATGTACAAAAAGCATTTTGGTAGTTGCAATACAGACGATTTGTGTAGAAACAAATGAATATGCGTGTTGCAGTTGCTAGATCCATGCAACGATTCTTTGTTCTTTTAGTAATTTTTTATACCAATAAAAAGTTTTAACAAGAAATATTTCATTATCGTCATTAATTTTGTACTCTGTGTGTCATACTTTTGTTTGCAAGGTTTGTATGCTGTATAATTATATTCTTATGATTGAAAATTTTAATGAAATATGAAAATGAGATTTCCGCTTCTGCTACATATCCTTTGGCTCTCGGTTTCAACAAAAAAGTATCTATGCTGAGGTCTAAGATTTCATTCTTTAAGTGACTCTCACACTCTGCCGTGTAGGCCTACCGTGTGGCACCGTGCGCGAAAATGTCTGCGGACGGTGGAGAACGGCGAGGGCACACGGTGGTTCGTTATCAAAGCGGGCAACACGTTAATAGGGCGTTGGCGCTTATTTACACCCGGTGGGACCCGGCGAAAGTTTTGGGCATGTTCAAAACTTTGGCCGGCTGGGACCGGCCGCAAGTAAGCGGCAAGAGGACGGTGTTGAACGGTATGAGGACGGTATGAATACGTTATGAAAACGGTCAAACTGTATGAACACGTTCACAACACGCTCATAACCCGTTACAGAACGGTGATGAAAAATGGAGAGCGGACTGACCGTTGCCGTTCAAATCGGGGTATTTATGGCAGTCGTGTCATGACGTCAGCAGTCCGGGGACTCGCTCACAGGACGCTCCGAGCGGTGAGGGGACGCTAAGTGACTGGTAGGTGGCTGCTACAAACCCGGTGCACACGTTCGAGACCCGGTATGGGCCCGGTATGGAAACGGCCAAAATTTTCAACAAAAGTCAGCACGTTCAACACCCGGTATGCGCCCGGTGAGAACGGTCAGAAGATGGCAACGAAACGGTGAAAAGATTAATTTTATGAATTTTTTTTTGCGGCCGGGGACAAGTTCGCTCAAAACCCAACGTTCTGGACTCAGAGTGTGAGAGCTCCATTAATGTGATTCTAGGGCTATGATTTGGTTTAACTGAATAAGCAGAATACAGAGCATGGGCTTCGATCCCCTTCGATCGTCATCCTATCAGGTCCTATGTCTCTCCTTGGTGTTGAATGGCATATAGTATGTATTGCCAAATGCTCAAGTGCCATGAAAAGGTTTGAACCATGGCCCTTCGCATATCCAATCGGGTGATTAAACCACTCCACCATGACATGTCTTCTCTTATACTTTATATTCCTATATGTATTTATCTTTTTTCTTTTTTATTTGAATATCATGATCATTGATTTTTATGTTGTATAATTCGTTTATCTATGATTGAATTGCTTCATTTTATTTCCAATGCGATTAGACCCCTATGTAAAACAGCATTCGTGCAGGGATGTTGTAAGATTAAAGATAAAGTTAAGTTCTGGTCATGCGATTGCATTGTGAAAGAAACGGTGTGGAACCGACCAGAAAAGGTTGATCATCTAGCATATACGAATTTGTGTGTATTGCAAGGTTCTGGAATTATCAAAATGATAAGAAATTTGGCCAAGTCTTGGTAAAGTTACAAACACTAGCACAGAAAGATGTATATGGGACTACACGAACACGTGGCGTAAAAAGCCGGCCCCCCGATTTGTACGATGTTACATGCATATTTAGAATATGAAGGCATTTGAAGAGCCATGCTTTTCAGGGAACATGTCTTAACTGATGTTCTTCCACACTTGCATAATAAGAATGAGTAATGCTCACAAATTATTTTTCACCTCTTCCCAGAACTCAACCTTCTCTTTAATGCCGGGCATTGTGCTGGATTACTATGTTTTTTCCGATAAAAGTACAGAGAAATTGCAAATTATTTGTTTATATCATACTTTTTGAAAGGTTGCTCAAGTGGCTTCCGGGCACCCCAATGCTTCAAAAAGACGCACTTTTTAGAAAACTTTATTTTTTCATGCAAAAAATGCTTCTTTGTCCTATGCACCCGAGTCGGATTGAGCGGATGCCGGATACAACGTTTCAATATGTAACACAAATGACACAAGGCAAGACAGCACTAAATTAAATACCTAAAACCTCTGAGCTTCCGGGGGCTTTGCCCCCTGGACCCCACTAAGGGACCTTAAGAGGGCCCCTGGATGCTCAGCTGACCGTAATTAAAAACCTAAAACCTCTATACCCATTAATGCATAGTGCCGCGCAAGAATAGGCCCATGCACACGCAGTATTAAGAGCTCTAGCTTCTACGCGCACTACTGCGCACTACTGCGCACTGAAAAAGCGTGCAATAGTACTGGAACTATTGCACGCCTTTTCATGAAAAACGTGCAATAGTTTCAGTAAATGAATCACACGTGACCGCGCATGACCAATCATTTGATTAGGATCTGGGAGTGAGTTGTATAATGAGAAATATTTTTGTGTTAGTGGTAATGGCTGAAATTGGCAAAAATAACGCATCGACTTGGCTTACTGAGGACCGCTATCAAAATGCAACTGTTTATCACGCTTACATTTTTTTGCCTCAATTCAGACGTCGATCGCAGAAAATTTAAGACAAACTCCACAAAAGTTTTTCTCGTCACCCACTATTTGTTACACAATATGCATGTATTACGCACAAATTGTGTAGCCTGTATAAATATAGTGTTAGGGAATGATTATTAAGAAGAAACCGTTCTTATTTGAAAACTGAAAACGATTGCAAGATTTTTTTCCCCGTACTGTTCGACTCATTTCCCGTTAAATATCACAACGTGAGAAAGCTTGTTTTCTATCAAGAGTTTATTAAACATAGTCTCTCACAAAATCATTTTATATTTCATTACAATTTTTAATCTAATTAGGCCTATATATCATACAAACCATGTAAACAAAAATATAATAGACACAGTATAAATGACTACAATGAAATATTTCGTGTAAAACAATTGTATTGATATAAACAAATTACTAAAAGAACAAAGAGTCGTTGCATGGATTTAGCAACTGCAACCCGTATAATTTTGTTGCTACACACATCGTCTGTATTGCAACTACCTAATAATGCGTCTTGTACATGTAGTAAATACGACTTGATAAAGTAGCATAAAGCCTGTTCTATTGATTCTAAAAGAATAAAGTATGCACGCATGCCTATCGTCCTATGGAAATACGAACAGCCCCATGAACATGAAGAGCAAGTTCTTATATTAGCAAACTCAGTTCATAAGGTTATTGATTGCATGTCTAGTGAAAAAAAAAACCCAAGAGCATTCTTTTATAGCCTGAAGGCACATTAACATCGGCAAAATTAATGACAACACTTCCACAGTTGCAAGGGTGCTTTAAAAAAAAAGTGTCATGATAAAACTATGCTCAGTATGGTTTTTACAATTATTTATGCATTGTCTTGTAAACGGTAAATAAATGTACGTAATTTGTCAACCGTACGCATCCGAAATATTTGTATATTTTATTCATTTTGTTTTTGCATTTTTCCAAATGATGATGATGATGATGAACAGTATGGCGCCATATATCTGTTTCAAAAAACATTCAAAGGCGCGATACAATAACTAAATATGTAAACGTAAGGTTTAGTACAATTTTTCCAAATAAAATAACTGAACATAAAGCCTTAGGTATTATTACAAACATGTAAACAATAATAATTTCATGTCAAAATCTGATGTACAAAATTTTTATTTACACAAAATAAACTTAATATTTCTATAATACATGTATAATATCATATATCAAGAGAATTTTCCAAAATATCTGTGGAAAAGTGCACTGGAGATCGGCACCATAAGCGGCGCATGACTAAGCGCTTAGAGACATTTTAAGCGCTATATAAAAATTAAATATTATAATTATTATTATTATTATTATAGGATGGCGGCCTCAAAAGAAAAATCTCAGGGTGAAATTTAAGTGAAAATGTCAATAATGGCATATTGCATTTTGAAATCAATTATGTTGATATTTCGATACAAGAGTTTTTTAAAGAGATGCTTTAAAGAAAAGAGAGATAAATACTGCAATATTGAATTTGGTAAGGAGACCCAAACGAATTTCGGTCTCGCGCGTCTTTGGTCAAGGGGGTCAGGCCCCGGCCAATGTGACTGAATTTGGTATATGATCACATTTATAATAGGAGCATTCCTCTTGGAAAGGATATATTTTGCAGAAATTTACACCATCTGTTTTAGAACTATAATGTATTTTCTTTCCCCAACTTCAAAACTTCCCCTTAAAATAAAATGTTGCATATTTGTTTTCTTAAAATATAATGCCAGCAAAATCTGGATATGAGTTTCATATGGAGTTTAAAGTTGCTTAAAATTGGATTTATTGAAAGACATGAGTTCTAATTTTTCATTTATATATATATATACACATCTGTATGCTTTGTTTCCACAACAACAAGAAATACCTCAATTGCGGCTATTCCAAACCTACGAAAAAATTATGTGTTATGACATACACAAAAATCTAACATATTCGGAGACTCGCTAAGGAAAACACGTAAATTTGCATACTTTTACACACTGTATTAATTCAGCCATGAATGTGCGACTTTAAATATTTCCTACATAGGAAACAAATCATTGATGATACGGAAAATATTAGAGTCCCTATAGAATGCAAACAAATAGAATGCATTATGGGCCAACTCAAAGACGAACAGAAACAAGGCGAACTGAGTCGTCCTGCTTTGAAGATCTTCAAGGAGGAAATCTGGGAAGGCGTAGAACAAGGCACAACCGAACATAACAAGCGCCAGCTTGAAGAAGAACACAAAGAGCAATGCGATTCGTATCTCCTTGTAGAGAAAGTCGGCCCTTCGGAGTTTTTGCTCATCGTTTCCCGATGGTACCATTTCTCTTAGTTGATTGAAAGGTTCCTTCATGAGGTAAAGCTTGATCCAGAGAGAGACAGAGATGAAGATGGTTACCGAGTTTTGGAGACGTCCCTCCCGGCAGATGGTTATTGCGTTCTGTACTACGGTCAGGAACAAAATGCCGATATTCATGTTGTTCAGCAGGTTGCTTATAGACCGGTACATGTCAGACGCATAAGCCGTGCTGAATGGGAACACCATGTAGACAATCTCCTGCACGCGGTTACAGATAGGAAAGAAGTCTATCATAGAAAAAAAGGAGAGAGAAAGAGAGAAAATAAATTATGAGGAGAAAATTCTATTCATTACACAGTTCGTTGTCTTATCATCATGTGGTATTCTCTAACATACAGAATAAACCTGACAACATTGGACAAGTAGATTTGGACAATAAAAATACTAATAATTAGCTATTGCCACTTTATGAAAATGTCCCATTTTGCACCAATTTATAAAACCACCATACAATATTTAGTTTAGATAAAAACGTAAAAATAGCATTTAAAAAAAATTGAAAAGAACATTTCATTTTTAGCCCAAATGTGAACATATACTATGATGGAGAGAATATATATATTCAAAGGACAATTCAATCTAGGGATTTTGATGGAATAGGCATAATAGGTCTTAGTCGGCATCATATACTGCATTTTATAAAAGGCGTTGTATTCCCCGATAAATGGATTATATTCCAATAGCCGGCCGTTATGAAAAATTGTTAACAAAAGTACACAACCACAGGCAACGTATGAAATCTATGTTGTGATAATCACATGACAACCACACTTATGGTCAAGACAAGAATTCTAAGTACCGTCGTACTTCATTCAATTTTGATAATTTTATTCAATGATCCTATGCATATTATCTTCTCATGTATACAAAACAAGTCAAAATGTCATGAAAAATGTGCACAAGGGTTTGCAGAGCGAGAAAAAGGTTGTTGGTCGAATATGGTTAATAGGGACTTTTAGATTTGCGTGGACTGATACGTGTGACGTCCATTCAAGGCAGTGCATTAAAAGGACGTCGACCGTAGCAATCCGCATTGTCTTTGTGCAAATCTAAAAGTCCGTAATAGGGACTTTTAGATTTGCGTGGACTGATACGTGTGACGTCCATTCAAGGCAGTGCATTAAAAGGACGTCGACCGTAGCAATCCGCATTGTCTTTGTGCAAATCTAAAAGTCCGTAATGGGGACTTTTAGATTTGCGTGGACTGATACGTGTGACGTCCATTCAAGGCAGTGCATTAAAAGGACGTCGACCGTAGCAATCCGCATTGTCTTTGTGCAAATCTAAAAGTCCGTAATAGGGACTTTTAGATTTGCGTGGACTGATACGTGTGACGTCCATTCAAGGCAGTGCATTAAAAGGACGTCGACCGTAGCAATCCGCATTGTCTTTTTGCAAATCTAAAAGTTTTCAACAACTTCACTTCTGATTAAGTTTTTGATTAAAAACTTCTGTTATCACCAAACGTCAGTTGGGGACTAAAGGGGAAATAACCTCATAGGTATTCTGAAAGAAGAGATGAATTCCTGCTTTTTTGATGTACAATAAATCTTACGAAAGTGTACAATAGATATATAAATGAAGATTTCTTGGCATAATGTATTGCCTTTTAGGCTAACATGGGCGCAGCCATTTTCTCGAAAAAGTGACGTACCAGGCGGAGTTGTACATGTTTCATGCACCAAGCTTTAATTGGAAAGACTTTTTAATTCAATAACAAAAAACCTTTACTTTTTGATGAAGGAAAACCATAGCCGAGAAGGCAAAAATTACATTTGGTGCAAAATATATAAAAGGGTAACAATTATTGTAACTAGTCTATTTAAAAATACTAAAATAAAGCGGTTGAAACTTGAAAATATATTTCACGTATGCGAGACCTTCACCCTAAAACAGAACCAACTTATTTATGCAATTTGCGGTCTGGCAATTGGAGTACAAAGGATAAAAGCAGGTGAATGCAATGATCCAACACCACAAACACCTGGGAAGGAAGCATCCATAAATTTGAATACATTTAGTTGATAAACGAATCCGTATAGTACGTCATGCAATCAAGAAAATGGCGATGCTCATGTCTTGCTGAGAAACTGTTCTTTATTCTTGCTTTATGCCTTTCTCATTCACTTTGGTTGGGAATCTTGAAGAATGGACAAGAATGCAACGAATTTGGGTTTAGTTTTCCTTTTAGAATTATGACACCTCTTCAATGATATGAAGTAAAAGATCATTAAGGGGACATTTGAGGTTATTATTTAATTGTATAGACACGTTGATGAGGTGAATGTTTTAAAGCTGCTTGGTGCTGATATCCAGTACTCAGTTGCTCAACTTGTTTAGATGGCCTTGCAGTCCTGCTTAGCCGATGGCTACCAAAGTTAATAGTCGGTACCCTTCTTTAAAGGTAATACAAAGTTGTGGGAAATTTTGAAAATTGGTTGGATAGCGATTCTTTACAATTTGGATATATTTGGATGCCCCAGTGGATTTATTATAAACACTAGAAAATTTAGCCTCTAAAACACTTCTGTTTTCGAGAAAATTTGAATATAAAAATTTACCGGTGCTCCCGGTAAATTTTGATGAATTTCAAAAAGCGCCTACGGCCGTATACAATGGTAGCTGCGACCAAGCAAATCTCAGAATATGTAGATGTGATATATAACTTCCAAACAAGAATAGCAAATTGATCGATTTTAGTCAAGAAACATTGTTTTATAGCTTAATTAATATCTTGACCTTGAGAGGGAGCTATATAACAAAAAGAGTGTATTATTTACAATTTTATAACTTTAGACTCGATTTCAACTGCGACAACGATCACTGAATATTGTAGGATCGCATATGCTTCCAATGTGTTCATTTGAACCAAATTCATGACCCCATACCAAAACTTTGTATTACCTTTAATATTCCAATTGCGGGGCAAGCGACACAGCAGCGCGCAGAAACCCTTTTGATTTTATTTGATTGGTTTTATTCATTTTTTTATGGTCTTTTTTTTCAAACTTACAAAATAATTAAAACAGTATCATAATGACAAACCAATTATGTAATAGATTGAAGGCGCAAGTGGTAAACCTTTATAAGACGTAATAATTCCTTATACAAAATGATTTTGGGATAGGAGTGAAAAGGGTGTATGAGAAGATGACAGGAGGAGATGGTAATAGAAGATGATGGCTATGCTGAAGAGATAAAGAGCAATAGTCTGAATGCAGAAGTGAGGGATGAAAGTGCGGGAAGCCTTTTGACTTTTGGTAATGATTTTGGATATAAATTTGACAGGTTTTTATTGTTCTTTAGAGACTTGTTTTCTGAAATACGAATAACATCTTCATCATATTTACATGTTTTCACGAAAACTCGGGGCCAAGAAATCTCGGGAGAGATCCTATACTGCGTTGAATTCAGTAAGATTGCCCAGTTCGCCTTTGTTGCTCTTTCTGGTACATGCCGACGGTCATTCAGGTCTGAAATTAAAGAAAATATGATTAATATCAAGTCGTTCTAGCGACTATAGGCCTAAAGACTTTCTGTTCATGAGTGCTAGAAATTTCATCTTTAACCGATGGATGTAACTTCCGTAGTGCAAAAGAACCACTTGATCTATCTTTTATCAGAGCCAACAAGAGGGGTGGACTACCATCAAAAGTTCAGTCTGCAGGATTAACTTTTTGCTCGCAGATATGAATTCTCGTTCGAACTTGAGTCCTCGTTCAAAATTAAAGCACCTACAAAACTAAAGTTATAAGTTATATATGCCGAAATGCCACTGGTATAATAAAGCTTTTTACTACATGCGATGGAATGAAAGATTTGTATATACTGAGACACTATAATAAAGACTTTCATGAAATAAACACAAGGGTAAAGGCAATGTCCTATTATATAATTCATCAACATGTCCTTTCAAACACAATTTAGCAAGAATTGAAATTGCCTAAAGTTGAATTTTCGAAAGTCTCTTTGATCGGGCTGAAACATAATTTTCTTGTTAAGTTATGTTCTTTTGATGTTATTGTTATGACCATGAAAGGTAAAACTTACTCTCACGGAGAAAGGCGTACAACGTCTGTAAAGCCTCCGTCTGATTAGTCGAACTCAGAACCCTGAAAAGTCAAAGGACATTCCATTTTCGTAATGTAATCAAATTTGATGCACAAATCTTTGTTAAGTGCCTCGTTAAAAACTATTTCATCCAACTCTTACGAGGCCAAGGTGTGACAGGGCGAAGTTGGCCCAAATTTTGGCCCAAGGGGAAGGGAGTATTATTTTGCATCTCAATTAATTCATGACGAATATACCATGGATGACTCTAATCATGGAGTCCTGTAATTAAGATTCATCATCAGAAAAGAAAGGGGCAAGTTATTACTCAATTAAAAAGTATTATTTGCTTCAAGTTAGGACAAGAAATCGATCGATACATGATTAGTTTCTTTGCTGTGGTGTACACTCAATACCACAAGGTTCGATCCCTACAAAGGCAGTTGTAGTTTGTTTAATTTTACAAAATTGCGATGTCTTTAGAAATCTGACACATGTTGACTAATCAAATGAGGGATTAAAGGCAACTATGACATTTTATTAGTAAAAAAACAATTTCAAGACAATTCTTGATTAATCAATTAAAGCTTTCGAGATGCAATATTGAAATCGAATCGGGAAATGAAGACAATCAAATCCAATAGAAACTTCGATATATTTTTCTTTGATTACCTGTAAAAATCTTGAACAGTTCCCTTCCAGTTGCGACGCCATATCAACGCTTCATAGATTGGTCGTCGATATCTGTCATACAGATAGTTCCTCTGAATCTCTCTTAAGCCTAGTGCACGTAGAACCTCTCTGCCAACACTCTCATCAGAATTGTCCAGGATAACGGCTAAGGACTGAATCGCTGAGAAGAAGTTGAGTAGGTATCGGAAGGGGATGCCACTTAGGGTCAGTCGCGAAGGAAAAGCCATTCTTCACTTAATAACGATGAAAACAAACAAACAGATAATCAAAAAAGCAGGGCAACCTATGAAAAACTCCACCAAATAAGGGTCATAATCATAATAATAATAATATTTGTGTGTTCTTGTATAGCGCTCATGTCTGTCAAACTTAACATTCCTGGCGCTTCACAATTAGTATTACCCTGGCTCTAGAATGGTTGCCAATATGACGCTCCAGCATTTTTAAAGGAATTAATTCCTGCTAGGTTACCATCTACCTCACAAGTCATGTAGATTAATGTCTTGCCAAAGGACATTAGTGCTGCGGCGGGACTCGAACCGATGAACCATGCGATTTTGAATCCCGAGACTTATCCACTAGACCACGACACCTCTACATAGAGGCTGAGTAATGATCAAGGTCGATTATAATGCAGTACATAATTATTGATGTAAACTGTGAATTTTCGTGATGATTAAAATGAAAACAACTGGTCAGTCCTGCTGAAGGTCACCTGCACCGCACATAGAAATGATGTTAGTTCAAACTTTTCAATTATTTCTTGTCAAACTTCCAATGTTTTTAAAGGCATTTTTTTTACCACAATCTTTTTCAGGAGACATTTTTGCTGTGATGCTCTTTCAAACTTATAGAAGAAAAACTTGAGAAAACTCACTTATTATTTGTCATGTTTATCAGAACTCGATTTTGCGTTTAACGTGTGTGATCTAAATCAGAACCGTATCCGCAATGCAGCAGATGGTCACAATCATCATCATGATTACAATATGTTGTACTGTCGACTGAATCATTTTGTATTTCAAAAATAGTCATTCAGTAAGGAGGCTTTCGATTAGTTCGAAAACGGTTGTGATCATAATTATGAGCGAAGTAGTGCCCGCCGGACAGGGTCCATCAAGGTCACCAGCCTGGTAAGTAAAAAAGAGGTGGGAAATCGAGACCACCTCTAAATCTATGAGCCCTGGTGTCAATAAGCGGGTAGGCCTATTGAATCTAGGTTGTATAAGGACCCTACCCAGTTTAACTGAATCTGGGCTAAGACTCAAACCAAATTAAAATATATCGTTATGATAATTGTAAATTATTGAAAATTGTATATTTATAATAATAATAATAAGATATTTCTATACCGCAAATTGCATGTTGCCTCTATGCAGTCTAGAAGGGAAATAGTTGAAGTAAAGGAAACAGAATTTGTATTACAAATTACATCAATCAATTCAATTAAAATTAAAACTGTGCAAATGAAAATAATACATTTATTTTATTTATTTATTCCAGTTTTATCTAAAAATAGAGGGTAGGTACATTCAGTTTAACAAAACTACTTTCGAAGCACTCCATTCATACTGCCGGAGAGATGCACTCGCTATGGCGAGCCCAGGCAGGAAATGAAGAATTATTTGATTTGTACATCATTACCAATCACTTACAACCAAATACAAATAGTTCATAAATTAATAGTATCCTACGTTAATCTACACAAAAATATAAAAGGCAAAAGATCTAAAGGGCTATTCAGGAACGAGACTTAAAGAGATGTGTTTTTAGCACTGTTTTAAATGTATTAGACCAAATGGTGAACAAAACAATATCTAAAACTGATCACTAACTAAACTATCTGCCGAATCAAAAATCAAATAATTCTTCACTTCCTGCCTGGGCTCGCCACAGCGACTTCATTTCACCTGCAGTATGAATGGCGTACAAATGGAGGAAAGCGGCGGTTTCACCTTTGTTTACTTAAGGTAAATTAAATCTGTATTTTCATCGGTGTGACAAGGAATATATAAAAGTGTATGAGCTTTTGCGTAACCACATTAGAGAGAATAATACTGGAGTCATGCTGCCAAAAATATACATATGGGTAATTCCATAAATAGGGATTTACTTTGTGACAGTTTTAGTGTCCCACTTACATAAGGAACCCACGTATTTGTTGCTCTGAGTATACCACTTGACTGCTCACCACGTACATGTACGTGTTCTAGCTCTTGCGTGTCTGTGCGCACCACGTACATGTACGTGCTTAGTGCATTGCATTTTCAAGAACGTAGCACTGCATAAGGCCTACCCAGCACTGCGATGATGTTATACAGGTCTCGAACAGTAGATGGCGCTTTTCTAGAAAAAGACCGACTTTTTGTGTACAGTGTACATTTTTTGTTAAGTTTTTGTACAGTACAAAAATGCTGTAGCACAGGCGGTATGAACGTGTTTTAAGCCATTAGCAGTCACGTGGTTAAGGACGTAAAGAGTAAAGTGGAGTGAGATTGTAAAGTGATTCCAAGCATAAGATTGCATCCTCATACCTAGAATCACTTAACAATCTCACTCCACTATTTAAGTCTTTACTCAGAGCTACAAAAACGTGTGGGTTCCTTATGTAAGTGGGACACCAATAATGTCACAAAGTGGGTCCCTAATTTATGGAATTACCCATATATATAGTACGAACAAACATTTCCAAAACAAAATATGGCTATTGCTCAATTTTATTCTGAACAAACTCAACAACCACAACAACAACAACAAAGACAAAAACAAGAATAGCGACAGAAAAACACCAATAACAAAAAGTAATATGGTAACCTGCTCCATTTAGAAGTTATCATAAATATTCATGATATTGCAGATTATCCTGAATAAAATGATGATTTCTCGTTTGTCGAAGGGGACATTAAACAGCACATTAACATTACATGTGCTACAAACATTAGTCAAACCCATCGAGTGATTTTTCTTTTTTAAGGCAATTAGAATAAACATACCCACAAACGAGACAATTTCCACGAATCGCGTTTACCATGCTTAATGACGAAATAACTTATTTATAATAGCTCTTATATTGGCATGAATAATGACCAAACAAAATATTTGTAATATATCGAAGATGATAACGAGTGTATTTACCTTTTTTGTAAATAATGTTGGTCGAATACCGGAAAGAATTCGGTCAGTCTTTTAGAAGATATAGGCCTATAATGATTCCCGTTGGCAACAAGGTTAATCTATTTCATTACAAGTAAATTAAAGTATAAATTTTCTTGAGTCGTGCCCCGGAGCGCTACTCTTCTGCTCTGCTGTGCTTTGTGGGGTGGGCATGACATACGTCTATGAACAATAATAAAGGCCTCGATTTGGTTTTCCCCTTAGCTAGCCCTCTTTCATAATAATGAGATCAACAAATAAAAGACCTCGCAAGCTAGGCTCCGCACAGTCATCGTTAAAATATCTTTGCCATTGTCTGACGTATGACAAAGAGCGCCGCGCATGATCTCTCACGTGAACATTAATTCTATATGGCGTGGGGAAAATAGTTTGTGTAATCAACAAAACAAATCTGAACACAAATAATACATATTATACATACAAACAAAAGATTGAATTAAATCTAAATGTAATGGCTTCAGATGAAGAAAACAACTTTTGAAGAAGGAAAGAGAATTCGTTGATTGATTCGTTTGACAGTTCATTATTGAAACGAGCTTGTGTTTATAATCCCATCACAAAATGATGGGGTAACAAAATATAGAAAGTGCAAACTGGCCAAGTTACTGAAAACTTGAAACTACTCATTATAAGCTGGGATAGAATCATAGTTATCTACCTAGTTAGGCCCACTATCCAAATTTTCGACAAACTCCTACATTTTCTCTGAACTGTCAACTCCCTTTCATTGAAATTCTCCTTCATCATATTAAGTAAATATGATAGTGTATATATAGATTCCAGTCATGGTCTCTCTATCTCTCTCCATCTTTCTCTTTCTCTTTCTCTTTCTCTCTCTCTCTCTCTCTCTCTCTCTCTATCTCTCTCTCTCTCTCTCTGTTCAGATCAACGCGTTATACTCGTAGGATCAACAATGAGTGCACTGCATGTACCCGACACATTTTGATCTGTCAACGTTTTGACTTCCCACCCCCACCGCACCTCGGCTCTATTTCATGGGAGATTGCAACAACAAAAACAGAGGGGGGATTTCTGTAATTCCAGGAAAATATTACTCATCTCCATATCCACAGTGACATTTTTAATTGTTCAAAATTTCTGTTGTTAATCATACCTGACTTTGGAAAACGTGTTCAACGATTAAATGCATACAAACTCATGCATTGAAGAACGTCTGTACAGTATGTGTATTATTATGACTGTTCAAACATGCGATTTATTACATAGGATGATGTTTAGAGATAAATCAGCAAAACAAATCAGACAAGGATATCGTTTTTATTTATTTTATTTATTTATTTATTTATTCACGAATATTTAGATAGAGTAGCCTGATCAGCAATCAAGACATTAAAAACCTGTAAATATACAAATGAAATTTAAAAAGCAAATTAAAACATTAACATTTCATAAATTGTGACAAGATACAACAAATACTTAAAATAAGTTACAAGCATGGTATTATTAAAATGCATGCTCTCAGAACGACTTAGTGTAATTGTGGTTCGAAAGCTCAACGGTTCCCTCTCGATCCCCATCAATTTCATTGGTTCTCATTCTTGCAATACAGTCATACACAGCAACAACAAATATGATACTGAAGTTAAATATCAACAATAAACACTGTAAAGGGGGAAACGCCACATTTTCCCTGGATTGAAAATATGCAGTTTACGGAACTCCCTCGATTATAACGAGGCACCGCTAATACCCAATATGCCAGCCTGTATAAAACTCATTAAAATGTACATGCTTGTATGCACATGAACAGACAAACCTAGATGATGGGCTTTCATCAATTATTTGCAGTTGATTGCGTGGAAAAATCTACTTAATCGTCAACGCAAATGAGATGAACTTGAAAACACAATAACACACGGCACGCTCAATAAATCCAAACAACGGTGAACAAAGGTGAATAATTTACACAGTAGTGACGCTGTATCATTAAATGTCTCGTTTGTTATAATCATATCGTGAAAAGTGCATAATTTTCCACTAAAATACACTATCAACATGACGGACAAAAAAGAACAAAATATACAGTTCCTCAGGTAGACAAAGGATCATCCCTTCACTGCTATTATGTAAAAATGTGTTGAACAGGTGAATATGCATGTGACACCTGTGCTACACACTTTTACATAATAGCAGTGAAGGGATGTTCCTTTATCTACATGAGAAACTGTATATTTTGTCCTCTTTCTTTATCCGTCATGTTCATAGTGATAGTAAAACAGTCAAGAACAATGATATCATTGTAACTTTCAAAGAATTTCTTCATGACGTGTCTAAGCTCCAAAAGGGTATCGATCAATAATAGGAAACGTCCCTACATCAGCATACATGTACAGTCAAACCTGCTAATTTAGTAACCACCTGTACAGAGAGACCAACTGTCTATAAAGACCACAATGTTCGTTTCCCTTAACTGTGTTTCTTATTGAAAAATGTATCATAGAAACTTGTACGTAAAGACTACTTGTTCATAAAGGCTACATTTGTTGTCTCCTTTGGGTGGTCTTTATACACAGGTTTCACTGTACTACATACATTCATACCAACATTTATCGTAATGAGTGAAATACAACTGTTAAACACGATGGGCTGTCTTGTGTGTTGTGGAAATATAAATGCAAGACTGCAAGACTTTCGGACGTAGCTGATATATCTATATTACTAATACCACTAATCGCCGCGGGGGGTCCAAACGGGTACAAAACGGTTCCTCAAAAACGCCTTTCCCCGACCCCGCCCGCCTCCGCCGTGGCGCGGGGAGGGCGGCACAATTCCACGAGGCCTGTCTCCCGTAACCCGCGTGCCACGTCGACCCCGCGATCGACGTCCACGCCGTTACACGCGCTTTCGGGGTGCCGGGGAGGACGGGCGGGCGAGAGCACGGCGGGCGTCGTGGATTGCGAGGAGGCGACGAACCCGCGAGAGCGAGTCGACAAGGCGTGCACCCGCCCTCTGTCTAATTATCAAAGAGAGACGAAGAGACACACGATGGACGAGAATCCACTCGCGCCAACGGGTGTAGCAAGTCTCATTGTAAAGATTGCGGCGTATTTCGAGTAAGGCCTCTTGCTATAGGATTCGCTTTGTAGCATGTAAGAGAAACACACATTAACAGATGACTCACCCGGGTGATGGGGTGTAGCCATTATGTACGCTCAACGGGTTGAGCTGACCCGTGCTATGCGTCTTTCTATAGGATATGCTTTGTAGGCCAGGCGCCCACAGTGTACGTGTATTACACGCTCTCAGGTCACACACATGCACACACCACAGTCGTTTCGAGTCGAGGCGATTGCGACAACTGGCGCAAACCATGGACCTATTTTCACGTAAAATCTTTACTCTGAAAATAATTATACAAATTCTGTGATCTATGCCAACATAATCATAGTCCAAGCTTCTGTTTTATTGGTCTTTTCATGAAAACTACATCGAAATCACAACAAGAATAGCGCAAATAGATCTGTGATAGTACGCCTTCACGTGACAGTTCAGTTGCAAACTGCCTTGAGTCCACAGCGTATGGCCACCGCAGCTGAGCGGTGCTGTCGGCGGTGCTGTCGGAGCTGAGTGTGTGAGCATGGAGTAGCGGTGACCGGAGTAGCCAGGCCTGTCCGTGGTGTGAGGAGAGTCTAAACAACACTTTGAAATTGCTATTATTGCTCCGATATCAATATAGTTTCGTGAATAGATGTATGAAACCTGGGCTTAGATTGTGATTATTCTGGCCATGTATAGTTGTATACTGAATTTCGATAATCATTTTTCAAAGTGAAGTTTTCACAAGCAAAGTAAAGTTTTTACAACAAAATCAGACGGTCGTCATGGTCGTTTAAAAACATGATAATACTTTTAGTATGATACAGTTCTTGCATCAAATCAATTTTTAAAGTATGGGGGAGGGGGGGGGGGGGGGGGGTCAGGTAACGCAAAGCGATTTGATTGCAGGCGTGGTGTCCACGGGTACAAAGGGCTGAACCCCCCGAAAGCTCAGGGGTTTTGGGCATTTAATTACAGTCAGATGAGCATATTTTTAATATTAATTTTATTGGTCTTTTCATGAAAACTACATCGAAATCACAACAAGAATAGCGCAAATAGATCTGTGATCGTACGCCTTCACGTGACAGTTCAGTTGCAAACTGCCTTGAGTCCACAGCGTATTGCCACCGCAGCTGAGCGGTGCTGTCGGCGGTGCTGTCGGAGCTGAGTGTGTGAGCATGGAGTAGCGGTGACCGGAGTAGCCAGGCCTGTCCGTGGTGTGAGGAGAGTCTAAACAACACTTTGAAATTGCTATTATTGCTCCGATTTCAATATAGTTTCGTGAATAGATGTATGAAACCTGGGCTTAGATTGTGATTATTCTGGCCATGTATAGTTGTATACTGAATTTCGATAATCATTTTTCAAAGTGAAGTTTTCACAAGCAAAGTAAAGTTTTTACAACAAAATCAGACGGTCGTCATGGTCGTTTAAAAACATGATAATACTTTTAGTATGATACAGTTCTTGCATCAAATCAATTTTTAAAGTATGGGGGAGGGGGGGGGGGGGTCAGGTAACGCAAAGCGATTTGATTGCAGGCGTGGTGTCCACGGGTACAAAGGGCTGAACCCCCCGAAAGCTCAGGGGTTTTGGGCATTTAATTACAGTCAGATGAGCATATTTTTAATACCTTATTTGTGACACTGGCAGGTCGATCACTAATTAGCGTGGGGTCTATAGTAGAGTTGCGTACTACGCTGAGCTGAGAGTACGCTGGCCTACGTTACTATACCCTGAGGGACGCAAAAAAGTACGAAAGATGGACGCAAACAATTTAATATGTTTAACAAAATTCGCGTACTTTTGGCGTAGAAACTTGACGCAGAAAGTACGCCTTTTTTACGTAACACTACGCTACTAAACTAAACAAACTGCATCTTTAAATGAATTAATGGAAAATTAGCCCAAGAAAAATGAGCCCCCGAAAGATAAAAAAGTAGCCCCCCAAAATTTTCCCAAAATTTGATATAGATCGAGTCCCCGAAAAAAAAAATCTTTCACTGGATTCTACGCTCACAGTCCCACACACAGTCGAGTCAATTTGTGCACAAACCGTCCAATTTTTCGCGTAAAATCTTTACTTTGAAAATAATTGTACACATTTTGTGAACAATGCCAACATAATCATAATCCAAGCCTCTGCATATGTAGTCTTTTCATGAAACTACATTGAAATCACAACAATAATAATGCAAATAAATCGTAATTATCGAGATCCTATCTGACATATGCGATGCGCCATTCATGGTCAAACAGCATATATTATAAAAATTCTCTATATAAAGATAATCTAATTTTTTTTTTGGATAGCACATAGGCCTCTATCTATCTATTTGGCCCCCTCCCCTAGAATCCCGTGGATTTTCCACGGGTCCTGCTAGTCTATATTACTAATACGCAAAATCGCCGCGGGGGGTCCAACACGGGCCAAAACGGTTCCTCAAAAACGTCTTTCCCCGACCCCGCCCGCCTCCGCCGTGGCGCGGGGAGGGCGGCACAATTTCACGAGGCCTGTCTCCCGTAACCCGCGTGCCACGTCGACCCCGCGATCGACGTCCACGCCGTTAAACGCGGTTTCGGGGCGGCCGGGGAGGACGGGCGGACGAGAGCACGGCGGGCGTCGCGGATTGCGAGGAGGCGACGAACCCGCGAGAGCGAGTCGGCAAGGCGTGCACCCGCCCTCTGTCTAATTATAAAAGAGAGACGAAGAGACACACGATGGACGAGAATCCACTCGCGTCAACGGGTGTAACAAGTCTCATTGTAAAGGCTGCGGCATATCCCGAGTAAGGCCTCTTGCTATAGGATTCGCTTTGTAGCATGTAAGAGAAATACACATTAACAGACGACTCACCCGGGTGATGGGATGTAGCCAATATGTACGCTCAACGGGTTGAGCGTACCCGTGTTATGCGTCTTTCTATAGGATATGCTTTGTAGCTAGGCCAGGCGCCCACAGTGTACGTGTATTACACGCTCTCAGGTCACACACATGCACACATCACAGTACAGTCGATTCGAGTCGAGGCGATTGCGACAACTGGCGCAAACCATGGACTTATTTTCACGTAAAATCTTTACTCTGAAAATAATTATACAAATTCTGTGATCTATGCCAACATAATCATAGTCCAAGCTTCTGTTTTATTGGTCTTTTCATGAAAACTACATCGAAATCACAACAAGAATAGCGCAAATAGATCTGTGATAGTACGCCTTCACGTGACAGTTCAGTTGCAAACTGCCTTGAGTCCACAGTGTATTGCCACGGCAGCTGAGCGCTGCTGTCGGGGGTGCTGTCGGAGCTGAGTGTGTGAGCATGGAGTAGCCAGGTCTGTCCGTGGTGTGAGGAGAGTCTAAACAACACTTTGAAATTGCTATTATTGCCCCGATTTCAATATAGTTTCGTGAATAGATGTATGAAACCTGGGCTTGGATTGTGATTATTCTGGCCATGTATAGTTGTATACTGAATTTCGATAATCATTTTTCAAAGTAAAGTTTTCACAAGAAAATCAGACGGTCGTCATGGTCGTTTAAAAACATGATAATACTTTTAGTATGATACAGTTCTTGCATCAAATCAATTTTTAAAGTATGGGGGGGGGGGGGGGGGGGGGGGTCAGGTAACTCAAAGCGATTTGAGTGCAGGCGTGGTGTCCACGGGTACAAAGGGCTGAACCCCCGAAAGCTCAGGGGTTTTAGGCATTTAATTACGGTCAGATGAGCATATTTTGCCTTATTTGTGACACTGGCAGGTCGATCAATAATTGGCGTGGGGTCCATAGAAGAGTTGCGTACCAACTACGCTGAGCTGAGAGTACGCTGGCCTACGTTACTATACCCTGAGGGACGCAAAAATGTATGCAAGATGGACGCAAACAATTTAATATGTTTAACAAAATTCGCGTACTTTCGGCTTAGAAACTGGACGCAGAAAGTACGCCTTTTTTTACGTAACACTACGCTACTAAACTAAACAAACTGCATCTTTAAATGAATTAATGAAAAATTAGCCCAAGAAAAAGGAGCTCCCGAAAGATAAAAAAAAGTAGCCCCCAAAAATTTTCCCAAAATTTGATATAGATCGAGTCCCCGAAAAAAAAAATCTTTCACTGGATTCTACGCTCACAGTCCCACACACAGTCGAGTCAATTTGTGCACAAACCGTCCGATTTTTCGCGTAAAATCTTTACTTTGAAAATAATTATACACATTTTGTGAATAATGCCAACATAATCATAATCCAAGCCTCTGCATATGTAGTCTTTTCATGAAACTACATTGAAATCACAACAATAATAATGCAAATAAATAGTAATTATCGAGATCCTATCTGACATAGTTTGTTTTACGATGCGCCATTCATGGTCAAACAGCATATATTATAAAAATTCTCTATATAAAGATAATCTAATTTTTTTTTGGATAGCACATAGGCCTCTATCTATCTATCTATTTGGCCCCCTCCCCTAGAATCCCGTGGATTTTCCACGGGTCCTGCTAGTCTTATTTTAATAGCCATAGCGTTCGGCATTTTAGTCTTCGTCGTGGACTGTGCATCAAATAAGAGTTTAACCAAATTTGATTCACCACATGGATATATATACGCTTCTTCACAAGTGTGCCCATACTCTGAAAAGTATAAAAGTAATTCAATTGTTTTATTAATTATATATTTACATAATATTGACTGGCCTTGAGAGAGAAACAAATTATATTACCCAAACTAGACTCATATTGCCCCGAGTCATAGACGAGAGCAATATGGGTATTGTGAGGGCAATATATGTGGTCTCCCGAAAGTTAAGCCAGTCAATATTTTTATTGTTATCCAAATCAGACATCTAGAGCAAATACATATACAACTATGACAATCTCAAAAAACTGAACAAACTTTGTCAACCAGCAGTGCTTGACGAAATTTTCGATACACTGCAAACAGTGTGCCTTAATTGGTGTGATTATTACGTCACAATAGATGCGCAATGAAAATGACAAAAAACGGCGCGGTCAATACAAGACTATATTTTCACTCGTCTCTACACGCAAAGTCTATACGGGCAGGGAGACCAAGAAAAATACATAGAATATACTCCTCCGTTCCCACTTCTAGTGAAAACTAGTGCAATACGGTTTTTTTAAATGACCAGCCCAGATGTCTGATACGGGTAATAATTATGTATATATATATATATATATACATCTATGTATATATACACATAAACAAAAAAAAAACTTTTTTGTCTTCAATAGTTTTCTTTGATTCCAAAACAATAAAAATCCTTCTTTAAAATACATTGTTTTATCTTGACATGATTTAATACATTTTGGATACATAGATTGTACGATTGATGGAGAAAAATAATATAAAACAAATAACCCCATCCAACCAAACACACCACAACCCCCCCCCCCCCATGCGACCCACGACACACACACAAACCATTGTGTGCGTGTGTGCGTGCGTGTTCGTGCTTATGTGTGTGTTTGTGCGTGTTAGTGTGTGTGATTTAGAATGGCGAGATATTTTGTTAGGTTGGCAGGTAATTCATATAGAATAAAAATGTGTAATACTATAATGTTCATGGTGAAGTATGTTACATTTATTTCAAGATCCGGGGGGGAGAGTACCAACTTTAGAAAAGATGAAGAAAAGCATTTTTAAGTATAGAGATGAGGAAAAGAAAATAGCTATTGAAATGGGAGAGCTGGGATCACATTTTTTTTAAAGTGGGAGCAGCTTAGTGTTAATTAAGATTTTTCTTCACCACCGTGAGCGTTTTAAAAGTGGATTTGCTGCCTGGTTAATGTACTTATTTAGTATATTTTTCTTGAGTTGAGAATGTTAGCAGACATCCACTGAGTGATTAGAATGTATGTGTGTGTGTGTGTGGGGGGGGGAGGGGGTGTACGCGTGAGTATGCGTGTGGGTGGGTGTGTTTTGTGTGAGGGAGGGGGGCAGGGAGGAGCAGTCATTGTTCCATTAAAATTACCTCCAGATTTGTTTAATTTTTTTTAATTTTTAATATAAGTGAATAACATTTACAATTGACAGATATATTATGTTTAGGTACTTATATGTTACTCTGTTGCTAATATATATATACTGCAAATAAGATTTGGTTTAATTATTTTGATGAATAAGCAATCAATATTGAAAACGTTTCTTTTGTTCAATTGTCTGTTATTCTTTGTATTACATATTTGGAGAAATAAATCAAAATTGTTTAAATTTATGTTGTTATGTGCGTGCTAGGATGTGTGCATGTATTGATGCGTGTACATGTTCAATGGTTATGGCAGAATGTAATAGCTAACTTTGAGCCAAGGGAATTAAGATCTGTCGACTGGGTGGATCAGGCGCGTACGCAGGATTTTTTCAAGGGGGGGGGGGGGTTTAACATTTATAAATCGGGCCGAAAATTTCGCAACGACCCAGCCAGCCGCTGAATAAGCGGGAGGGGGGGGGGGGGGGGGGCTAAGAGGACACTTTTTTTTTTTGGTATCGAAATTAGATAATTTGACATTTTGCTCCATGGGGGGGGGGGGGGGTAAGGTCATCTTTTAGAGGTCAGCCATGGGAATATATATATATATATATTTTTTTTTTAATAAAAAAACCCTGTGTACGCGCCTGGGGTGGGTATTCGTTAAGGGTTGTCCGGTAACCCCACGGGACCCCACGAATAAAAATATTGAATACAATTATTTTTTGCGATGAAATATTGGACTTTTAACACAGAGTTATTGTTGCCTCGCTTTAATCGTTTATTCAATTTTTTTTTGTAGATTATTTCTATTATTCTGTTGCTCCAACTGTGGGTATTCTGAGGATGCTAGGAACAGTGTGTGGTATGTGTGCGGAAGTGTGGTCGGGTGATGTGTGCATGAGGGTGTGTGTGTGTATATCTTATGTATATATTTATTCTTCGGACATTATGTTTTTGATACCAAGAATATGCTGTGAAAATATGTGCATTGTAACACTAGTGATATACATTGATTAATGCATTATTAATGGCACTTCCTTTTGCGGATTTTGAAGATGGAAATTGTGTGTGTGATAGTTCTGAACCATACCATGCACTGTGTACGTTTCCCAATGAAAAATAATATCTGTGACTTGGAATCAGGTCTTATTTTAGAGTTAACGAAATTAGCACTTGACAAAGAGTTGGCAGATGATTTAAAAGTACATTTTCCTTAAACAGTCACGCAAGTCACAGTGAAATCTCTGATAATAAAATGATGTTTTCCAAGTTGTATATAAAGTGGCCAGCTGTCCTACATATTAACGTGGCTGGTGTGCTAACTTCTAAGAACCACCTTGTTTACTCTTTGTATAGAAAGGAAATTGAATTAGCTTTCACTGGAATGGCAAACAATGACGAGGAGAAGCTGCCAGGACTCATACCATTTAGCAAAGGAATGAAGAGGAAAGCTGTGCAATACTTGGCAAAATCAAAGTATAAGGCTCTTTTCCTAATCCTCCCATCCACGTCAGCAGTAGAAGCGTTGAACGGCACCAACGAAATCAAAGTGAGGAAGGAGATGGTAAAGAGGAAGGACCTGTTCCCCCAAGAACCAGAAGGCCAAATTCGACTGGACGACTTTTCCTCAGAAGATTAGAGTTGCAGCACCCACCCTTTACAGTGTTTTATAAGCTGCAATGACACAGATACAACAGAGGTTGAACATACAAAAGATTCAATTAATAACAAGATGATTTTTTTTCCCAGTGATATTGTACCGATATTACCCTAAGTTCTCCTATAGAGTGGTGAAGTGTGATGTCATAAAAAATCTATTTTTAGAATTTCTCAATTTTTTTTTCATTTTCCGATTGAGCATAACAAATTAAGTCCGAATGTCGAAAACCAATTGAATATATTAAGTATTGGCTGAGATATGACCATCTGAATATATAGTTGTTCTATGGGAACTCGGTGTTATACTGCTCTGGTTCATAACATTAGGAACCAGCTGAGAGCACTATAACACCGAGTTACCATAGGAAATAAATTTATTAAGATGTTCATATCTCAGCCAATACTTAACATATTCAATTGGTTTTCGACATTCGGACATTGTTTTTTATGCTCTTTTGGAAAATGAAGGGAAAATTGAGAAATTCTAAAGAAAAAATGTAATGTCACAGCTTCGGTATTCTTATAAAGTATTTCAAATAAAATATAAGAAATCTACTTACATTTCATAAGATAATTTAAGTGAAATTAAGAGAAGATAATGGTTAATATGACCTTATCAGTCGACATGGCTATAATACATACAGGCTTTATGATTTCATTATAATGCAGATTTATAATACTTGTAGTGACTTGACCTTAGAACTTTACATTTGTAAATATTATTGTCTTGTCTTTATTGTGTGGGTTGAAGTCTGGCCTTTTATTCACCTGTAACATTTTTAGAGTGCCACACATACTTTCTCTGCCAAGCACATTTTAAACATTATTGTATTGAGATTCGCAGTTATTCTGGCAAGCATATTCCACACCCTATTTGTTGGTATGTGCAACCACCCAAGGTATTGGTACATTGGTATGGCATGCATATTACACTTTCTTGTCACACCTATATTCATAACTTCTCCCGAGCTGTTATTACAGAGCACACGTCTTTTAGAGCCTAAAGTCTAAAGTCTATACCAAAGCTTATTCAGCTTCATAATAGTTCATGTCCTACTTCTTCGCTTGTTTCTATACTCGGTTCTAAGGCTTTATTACTTTATAGAGATTATGAGTTTCTTCTCACTTACTTCTTCAGCAAAGAAGCGGTATTACTTTTTTTTTATAGTCTTACATATTCTTTCTATCAGTACTTTGTAATATTTGAACGACTACCTATTATTCACCTCGTGAGATAATTTGTCCCAAGTGTCTGTTTCAACAGGTGTTGCTACGAGACAAGGTAGGAAAGAAACCAGTTTCTATCTCTTTTATTTTAGGTGAACAATTCCCTAAACTTTCAAAACATGAGGCATCTTGGTGATTACCTTTTCTTTCTCCTTGATAGCTAGTTCACTGGACTCTAGATCCACCAGATCAAGAATGGGAAGCATGATCATGACAGCCCTATTCCATCATAGTCCACATCGGCACAAATACTTGCCAGGGTCCCTTACATCTGTATTGTGGAGGTGTGGTACGAAAGGAAAAGTAAGAATAACACATCAGAGAGTTGCTCAAAGGTATATGAACACAACAGTAAATGAATACTCAGAGCAGACAAATGCAAATCATCATTTAAACTCAATTTCAATTGTTTTTAAAAAATTAATTCAAGTGAATTGTTATCCAGCACAAATCTGTAAACTTAAGAAAAAACGATTGAGGACCTCAAAATATACGTCACAGAGTTGCCCATCTGTGTTTGATCAATTTCAGAGTAAAACAGAGACGAACTTTTATATAGATATATATATATATATATATATATATATATTATTTTCTTCCATTCAATTTGACAACATAATTATTTGACATCTGTTCAAACAATTCAATTTATACGTAGGAACATTAATTAAAGAACTTGTATTACAAGGAAGAAAGCGCGAAACCCGATAAGCAGAGCTTGTAATTGGTACGCCCGAATACACAAATAAATAATATGCATTATAAGTAGAAGAAAGGAAGAAAGGGATAGGCGGAGAGGAGGATAGAGAGCTTGGAGAAAGAGAAAAGAAGAGGACTGCAACATACAAGAAAGTATAGGTTTCTGCTGAGTTCGGGAAAGTAATAAAAAATACAAGAAATAATGATGCTCCGTAGACGCAGAAATTGTTAAGAATTTGTTCGTCCTTATGGCTTTGTCAAGTAATTTATAAATAATTGCATTTGACTTTGATTGGATGTGCACATTTTGATGAATAAACAATAACATTTTCAAAGACAAATCAAATCACTTCTTGACAAAGCCCTAAGGGTGAAAATTTGTGAAACAATTTCTTCGTCTACGGAGCTTCATTATTTCTGGTACTTGTGTATAGCATATATAAATATTAGAGCTAGAGTTGGGGTAATACAACAGATTGTATGATGTCCTGTTAATGTACTATTTAGAGTTATATATAGATGTTGACAAAATAAATAGAGAATGAAAACCACCTTTTTAATACTCCATTTCACTTTCAGGCCATCAACTCAATGTGTGAATGACACAAAGTGTGAACACTGCTCGAAGGAACGTAGACAAACTCACTCAGGATAATGACATCATTTCTGAATGGTGTAAGACAATTCAGGTAATAAAGAAGTTACAAATGCATCCCCCAAAATGGTTTTAAAAACACTATATTCAATACTTGGGGGGGGGGGGGGAATATTCAAGATTATAAAAATCTGGTTACTTTATCACATTGTAATACGTGCCATCAAGTTTTAAGTGCACACACATAATGGTTCCTGAAATACAAAGAAAGCCAGACAGAAAAACAGGTTTCTGGGAAAATACTTTACCTTCAATACCTTTTCCTTGGCAAGGCTCCAAAAGATGTTTTTATTGAAAAGTATTTTCCAACGCTTACGGATTTTTTTCTTTTCCTTTCTTTTTCTTCTTCAGAGAGAGGGTCAACGAGAGGAGGCTGGCCCAAATACACAACGTTAGTTCTGATATAAAAAAATCTCTTGTGTATATATTATTATTACAGCACAATGTTTGCAGAATATATATTAATTATTATGAGAAAGTTATCTTTGATAGTATCCATATATAAGTCAGAAAATCTTTATATTTATAAAAGACCTAAGACTATAAAGATAATGCATTGTCTTGTCATATATTATTGGAATTGCCATAAAATAATCGTTACCAATGTGAGCAACATCACACACATGTTTCTCTCTAATTCTACATGGTTTGAGTTGATCGAGAATTTTGGAGGAAAATCTGTGATTTTTACCTCTTTCACAAATCTCATTTGATGCAACCATTTGTTAGTCTACAACTACTATCTGCTTTGAACTGAAATTAGGAACGTCATCATGTCCCAAAAAGGTGCACGTCAACTGCAAAAAAAAAGAAGCAAGAATCTTCAAAATTGATCATTGTTTGAACTGGGATATACATATATCGAAAATTGTCTCCAAGCTATCTAGATCCATATCATGTATGAAAAAAATTAAACATTGAAAATAATATCGCTAGTGACATTCGTTTGTCTCGCAATGTATAAAATATTGAATATTATATGATATTGTTATATGATAGTTTGATATTATCACATATTGACTACGGTATTGTTTTGTTGGGCTGTTCAACAAAATGTCATTTTGATAAAAGTTACAAAAGCTTCAGAATCTTTATGCCCGTTTGATACTAAATGTTGATATGTTGACACATCGTAGTACATTATTATCCTGTTTAGAATGTTGTTGAGAGAGTGCAATACCTATGTAGAATATGGATGTTTAAGGTGATAAATAATAAAATGTCGAAATATATTTATGTGCTATCGAACGATAAACGTTTATACTAGGTATGCGACTACCTGTCCTCTATACATTGAAAAACCCAGAACCGATTACTTCAAAAGATCTTTCTGTTATCAAGGCTCCGTTATATGTAATGCATTACCCCCTTCTTTACGTTTGATAAACTCACTGGATTCATTAAAAAAAAAACTCTGCATACTCCTGTCCCTCACGTAATTTTATAATTTATTTAACATATATTTTGTTTAATTTATGCGCTCATCATAAGTTATGTATGTTTTTATGTTTGGTAAATATGTTTTTGTTCATGTTGATTCAGGGCCCTTGGTCGAGCAGCTTTCTATAACTGAAAGGGCTACCCTTTCGAAATAAAACGACAAATACGAATAAAATGTTTGCTGAGCATTGCACTTAAGCAATGTCATCCATGTTAAGGGCAATTTTGTCAGTGGATTCAGATATATTTCTGGACAACTATCCCATTTGTCATGAACAAAAATATCATCAATTCCTGTATATCTAATAAGTGCCTTCTCCCTTGGGGCACAACTCAAAATGTATTATAAATAGCATATCATTTTCATAAAATTAATTTTATAACATAATAAGTCCTCCTTCTTTTAGACGTATGACGGATCAGAGCACGACGAAGGCGAAAGACTAGCCCACAAAATCGTTCCTCCCGAGTCAAAGGAGTAGGGTGGAGTGCATTCTCTAGAATTTTAGATGCCACCATGGAAGAGTTTGCTGATCATACACAAACTGATCACATCCCACATAAGTACTCTGCAGAAAGTGCACAAAAAAGTCAATATGTAAGTAAGATCATTGCGTACGCGCCTGTATCCATACATTAATAAGCCCTTCATAATGTATTGTAGTTTGTAGGTTTATTTGTAATTTTTTGTTTTGTGAAATATGTAATTGTTTTTGGCTGTTATAGCGCTCAGAGACTTCGATGGTAAGCGCTTTATAAGCATCGTTTTTAATATTTATTATTATTTCACCAGGTACTTTGTTTCATATTCATGCCAAATTAAAAAAAAAAAAAAAAAAAAAGTACGTCCCTGAGGGGTTTCAAGTCCCAATCCATGGGGACCAGAAAACGGTGGAACTGGTGTACACAGCAAAAATTGCGGGAAGTACAGCAGAAATCCCCAAACATCGGCTCCAGGAGTTTCAACCGGTTCCGCAGGAATTCCATTTCAGGTCATTAGTCATGAAGGTATGTGTAAATAGCCGATGAAAACAAAGTTAATTTTAAAAAAGGGGTCTACTTATGTATATCCCCTTCCTGCTCTTCGTTTCCCATACTATCCTCACGCCACTGCTCACCAAATTTCTTTTCTGACTATTCTATTCCATCATGTCTAACACACCATCCAAGAACTGTATGTGCCTACAAAGGCAAATGAGAGAGCTACTCTTCAACACCTGAAGCATCTATTCCGTCATCAAGCTGTCAACGACACTACAAGCAACTTTAACCAGACGAATTCCTTCCTTTTGGTCAGTAATACAGATGCACTGCCTCTATGATGTTACTTCATATCTAGGACGCCATCCAAGAACTGTTTGTGCCCACAAAGGCGAATGAGAGAGCTATGAAAGTCTTCATATTAATGAATTTAATAAAAATTATCCAAAAAGATCCTATACACATTGTACAATTAAGAAGTCCAATACACCCAATCGTCTGGGGCTACACACAGCACATTGGGCTTTACTGTAGAAAATTAATACTATTGTAAGCATATATCTAATTTTTTTTTACAGATAAACCCCACTGTAATTGTATAACCTGCAATATCAATTGGCAATGTGCATGTAAATATCCATACATTAATAAGCCTTTCATAATGTATTGTAATTTGTAGGTTTTTGTTTTGGTTAATATGTAAATGTTCATCATGGTATTTTGTTTGTTATAGCGCTTATAAACTTCGGTGGTAAGCGCTTTAAGAGCACCGATTTTATTACTTATTAATATTTCACAAGATACTTTGTTTGAAAATATTCATGTCTAATTTACAGTTTTGTTACTCTGGTATGCAGTGTATATAATTGTAGTGTATCATGTAGTGTACTAATCTAAACATATAACTTGCTTTTTTATGGCCAATATTCGTATAGTCGAGCAAAATCCTTCCATTGCAGGTGGTACAATGAAAATCCTGACGGAAATATCAAAGTACGTCCCTGAGGAGTTTCAAGTCCCAATCCATGGGGACCAGAAAACTGTGGAACTGGTGTATACAGCAAAATATGCCCGAAGTACAGCAAAAATCCCCAAACATCGGCTCCAGGAGTTTCAACCGGTTCCGCAGGAATTCCATTTCAGGTCATTAGTCATGAAGGTATCTGTAAATAGCCTATGAAAACAAAACTTAATAAAAAAAGGGGTCTACTTCTGCATATCCCCTTCCTGCTCATCCTTTCGCATACCATCCCCACGCCACTGCTCACCCAATTTCCTTTCTGACCATTCTATTCCATCATGTCTAACACACCATCCAAGAACTGTGTGTGCCCACAAAGGCAAATGAGAGAGCTACTCTTCAACATCTGAAGCATCTATTCGTCATCAAGCTGTGAACGACACTACAAGCAACTTTAACCAGACGAATTCCTTCCCTTTGATCAGTAATACAGATGCACTGCCTACATTATGTTACTTCATCTCTAGGACGCCATCCAAGAACTGTATGTTCCAACAAAGGCAAATGAGAGAGCTATGAAAGTCTTCATATTAATGAATTTAATAAAACTTATGCAAAAAGATCCCTTACACATTGTCCATTTAAGAAGTCCAATACACCCAATCGTCTGGGGCTACACACAACACATTAGGTTTTACTGTAGAAAATTAATACTATTGTAAGCATATATCTAAATTTTTTTTTTACAGATAAACCCCACTATAATTTTATAACCTGCAATATATCAATTGGCAATGTGCATGTAAATATCCATACATTAATAAGTCTTTCATAATGTATTGTAATTTGTAGTTTTTTGTTTTGGTTAATATGTAATTGTTCATCATTGTATTTTGTTTGTTATAGCGCTTAGAAACTTCGGTGGTAAGCGCTTTAAGAGCACCGATTTTATTACTTATTAATATTTCACAAGATACTTTGTTTGAACATATTCATGTCTAATTTACAGTTTTGTTACTCTGGTATGCAGTGTATATAAATGTAGTGTATCATGACTTGTAGTGTACTAATCAAAACATATAACTTGCTTTTTCATGGCCAATATTGGTATAGTCGAGCAAAATCCTTCCACTGCAGGTGATACAATGAAAATCCTGACGGAAATATCAAAGTACGTCCCTGAGGGGTTTCAAGTCCCAATCCATGGGGACCAGAAAACTGTGGAACTGGTGTATACCGCAAAAGTTGCCCGAAGTACAGCAAAAATCCCCAAACATCGGCTCCAGGAGTTTCAACCGGTTCCGCAGGAATTTCATATCAGGTCATTAATCATGAAGGTATCTGTAAATAGCCTATGAAAACAAAACTTAATAAAAAAAAAAGGGATCTACTTCTGCATATCCCCTTCCTGCTCATCCTTTCGCATACCATCCCCACGCCACTGCTCACCCAATTTCCTTTCTGACCATTCTATTCCATCATGTCTAAGACACCATCCAAGAACTGTGTGTGCCCACAAAGGCAAATGAGAGAGCTACTCTTCAACATCTGAAGCATCTATTCGTCATCAAGCTGTGAACGACACTACAAGCAACTTTAACCAGACGGATTCCTTGTAAGATCTTTGTACATTAAATATTGTGTGGTTATCTAAAAGTTGTTTAAGAGCAGATACGTTGTGTTTTGTTATTGCAAGAAATGAGAACGCTACGAAATTCTTCATCAAATGACTTTAATAAAAATATCCCATATACATTGTCCATTTCAATAACTCCAATAACGTCTTCTGGGGCTTTACACACAACACACTGCATGGGTTTTACTGTCGATTAATAGAATGGTAAATATATATCCAATTTGTTACAGATAAACTCCATTATGATTTTATGAACTACAATTTCACATGAGAATGTACTTGTAAATATCCATACATTAAAAAATCCTTTCATATATATAATGTAATTTGAAGGTTTATTTGTAATTTTTTGTTTTCGTTTATGTAATTGTTTATCATTGTATTCTGTTTGTTATAGCGCTTAGAGCCTTCAGTGGTAAGCGCTTTATAATCACCGTTTTTAATATGTATTATTAGTTCACCACGTACTTTGTTTCATAGTCATGCCTAATTTACAGTTTTGTTTAGTCTGGTGTGCAGTGTATTGAGTGCATTTTTTTAATTGTAGTGTATAATTGTAGTGTACTAATCTAATCATATAACTTACATTTTTAAGGCCAATCTCCAAGTGCTTCCCTGAGAGATTTCAATTCCATATTCATTGGTACCAGAAAACAGTGGAACTGGTCTACCGACTGCAAATTTGCCAAGAGTATGGCAGAAGTCACAAAACATCGACTAGAGTTTCAGCCAGTTCCATTGGAATTCCATTTCAGGATCGACATTAGTCATGAAGGTATGTGTGAATAGCCTGAAGAGAAAAACAAAATTAGTGAAAAAGATAATAATGGTCTACTTCTATTTATCACCATCCTGCTCTTCCTTTTCCATACTATCCCTTTCCCACCCCACTGTTCACTCAATTTCTTTTCTGACCATTTCTAATTCATGTCTAGGACACCATCCATAATCATTTTATGCCCACAAAGGCAAATGAGAGAGGTACGCTGTGAACGACACTACGAACAGGCCCGACAGTGCTTACCCTCAAGGACGCATCGTACGTTGCAACGTAGCGATACATCAAAATTACTTTGGAGTCTTTATCCAGTCTGAATCGAAATGGAATACTTGGTAACTTAATGTTAATTTATTAAGTTATGTAAGTAATATTTTGTTTTCTTGGTAATTTGAGTATTGTTAATTCCATTAGTAATATTGATTTTTCTTGAAGTAATTTTGATATGTGTGCAGCGCTTTAAAACTGTTATGTCACAAGTGCTATATAAATTGTTCGTATTATTATTGTTATTAATACGCATGTTGAGTATATATATGGTCAAACGTGCAAATAGTCGTTTGTATGTACTTCGCACCTTGAAGAATCACAGTCTATTACAGTTCAGGACCTTATTGTTGGTTATACCAGTTTCATGATACCAGTTGTCGAATATGCTGTACCTGTTAGGAGGTCTCACAAAGCAACAAGTTAAAGTCATCGAACAGGTACAAAAGCGTGCCCTTAGAATCATCTTTGGTGGAGAACTTATTATCCGTACAAGAGTGCATTACTCCAGTCAAAAGTCTCAATAGCAGAAGATCTGACTTTTGCTAACTACAAGATACTGAGAGCAGCCAGAGAAGCAAGTAACGTCACTGCAGCTTAGTCGCAAGACAGACGAATTTTCGTAGCCCTACAAGCAAGTGATGGAAAGACTGCTAAGAAGCCTATCACGTCCTTCGAAGATCGGACATTTTTTTAAACAATGATTTGATGAACATCTCTCGAACATCTAACAATGTTGAATAGTCATAGCTTTCTTACTTCATCCTCATAATTCACTCATGGTTGAGTTTCCAACATAACATAAGAGTTATGGGTGATTTCAATTGCAACATCAGGGGCGGATCTAGCATTTTTTTTTTTTTTTTTTTTTTTTTTGGGGGGGGGGGGGGGTGACCCAGTGGAGGATACAGGATTTTCCAAGACGGGGGGGGGGGGCGAAATTTGAAAATCGCGCCGACCAATAATTTGCTCAGTGGGGGGGGGGGGGGGGGGGGAGGTAGTGAGCACTAAATTTATTCTTTCATTTTGCCCCCCCCCCCCGAAATTCGGAAAAAGTGCCCACCAATATTTCGGGGAAGGGGGTTAAACCCCCTAACCCCCTTAGATCCGCACCTGAACATGTTTACTGAAAACAACCTTTCAGACAAAGTTAAATAAATATGTGCTTTATATAATATGTCGCAGCTGATACAAAGTCCTTCTCGTATAACCCCATTTAGCAGTACTTTAATCGACCTTGTTTTGGTTTTAAACTGTATAAGTTCATTGACATCAGGTGTTCAGTCAATCGGTCTAAATGACCATTCCCTTGTGGACGTTATACTAAAATCTTTAGGTATCAAAACTGTTCCTGTAATAAGTAAATTCAGGTCATATAGAAGTTTTAATGAAGAACTGTTTTTTCAAGGTTTATGAAATACCAATTGGAATAGTTTAAACAATGATAGTATCGATGAGTTCTGGGAGAGCTTTAAGAATTGTTTTAATTGCGTATATGATAAACATGCGCCAATAGTATCAGTGAGAAGGAAATCAAGAGGAGCACCTTGGATAACAGTAAATTATCTTGAAATTTCAAGAACACGTGATTTTAACAAGTTACGAAAAGTATCAGTTTTGGAATGAATTTAGAAAGTACAGAAACAGAGCTAACAATCTTAATAAAAAGATGAAAAAGAAATACTATGACACTTTGGATAACCAAAACTTGGAAAGTTTATAAAGAGTTGAAACTTTTATTTTGACATGTTTTGTTCTTAGGCTGGATTGAAGTATAGTGATGTGTTTTAAAGTAACATATATTGAAAATTAAATGATTTGGTATAGTAGCAATATCAAAAATAGGAATGAGTTATTGTATTTTCCAAACTGAATACAATTCTTAAATTGAAACAAGTCTCAGTAAACAGTATCTGGAAAGAAGTTGATTCCATTTGTATTAATTTTCAAGAAAATGAATTACTGTCCGCCTTTAAATTGGCAAAGTTAAAAAGTGCATTCCCGAATTTTTGGTTGCAGAAGTTACGTAATAGGATACAATATGTCAATAATCCACCGTCTGCAGTGGAATCCAGTACAATAGAAATGGTAACATGTGACTCCATTGTTGAAGCGGGCATGCTGGCCAAACACTATTATAATTTGATGTTAAAAAAGAACAGGATCTGCAGTGTATTTATTTTTGGAACGCTTTTTTGATTTACCTAATGGGTTTAACTGGAAGACGGTGCTTCAATATAAATTTTACTTTGTAAATGACAACAGAATTATAAAGCAGTTTAATTTTAAATATATTCATAGAATATTACCCAACAAAGACAATTTATGTAAATGGAAGATTAAAAATAATAATCTATGTGATATCTGTAAGATCCCGGATACAACTACTCACCTTCTCCTGGCTAGTAAGAAGGTTACGCTTTTTTGGAAGATTGTATCCAAATTAGTCGATATTTTGTTTAATTCAAAATCTTTTTGAAGGAAAAAATTCTTTTAAAAGGTCATGAAATAGAAACGAGAGCAATGAATCTTTTAAACTTTGCTCAGTTTATTATCTAAAGAAACTATATAGTAGAGAATTTTTTAAAAGTGAAAAGCACAGGATACATGCTGTATATTTGATACAAACAAAGTAAAAAAAAAATGTTTTCATTATTTTAGCTAGTGATGTCACATTAGTTAAATATATAAAATATTAAAATTGCATGAATTCTGTATATAAACACTGTTGTAAATAGCTGTTATGTTATGATATGAACAAATAAAGTCCCTCGAAAGAAGATAAACAGAAGAAAAAATAAAGAGTTGATCCCAAGAAACAAATGCAGAAACAGTTTTGACTCTCTAATAGACGGACAAATTGATAAAAATCAAGAAGACTTGGCAAATGCATTCAATAACGCAGTCCATGATATATATAAAATGTTTCCTCCGGTTGAGGACGTGGATCTGTATACTGCGAGTACATTTAAAGAAGATTTTTTTTTTCAAAGTTGTTTTCTAGAATGATTATAAAATATCAATTTTGATTAATATGCTTGCAAATCTAAATATCATATTTTGTCTTTCCTCAATCAATTTTTAAATTCATAACGACTGAGTTTCAAACTTTCAGAATTGAAATTCTAAATTAGCTGACATAATAATAATATAATAATAATAATAATAATAATAATTATAATAATGATAATGATGATGGTGATGATAATGAATATCATGTTTGTTTTTTTTTAATTCCACTGATCTAGCTGTCTCTCTTTTATTCGATCTTATTAAAACCAACTGAATACTAGTGTGAACTTTCCATTTTATCAGTGGAAGTTTGTTGAAACAAGATATTTATCATCATCATCATCACCATTACAATAATAATATAAGATTATACCGTTTATGCAAGGAGTTTGATGAGTTGGAGTCCCAACTGGCAACAAGTTATTCCAAGCAGCTGCCGTTTTCTTAGGTTGCATAATAGAATCTACAGGTGTGCTGTTTATCGTTGATGTCCGAGGTTCGAAGCCGCCAGTATCATTGAAAAGCTTGAGTAGTGATTTTGTTCACAAAGAAATATCGTTAATATTTCACTTTTTATTTGAACTAACAAGGATAAAATCGAAGAGATGATAAAATATGAATACAAAAACCTAATTGTATCAAGAAATTTGCTCACGTTGTATGATAGCAGTTTTAATTTTGAACAAAAGTTTTAAAAAATGTACAATCCTAAAACCTGCCATTTGACATTTTGCCGATTACTTCCGGCTCACGAAAATACAAAATGAATTTGTTCATGTACAGTTCTTTATGCACTATGTCAGATTAGTGCCCACACCTGCCCAGTCAAGTAATTTTGATTAATGTTTCAGGAAATCTTGCTCCATTTCCTTTCGCTTTGTCTCCTGTAAAGGTAAGCACTGTGTACTGCTCGTATTATCAGCTAGACAAGTGGTAACGAAAAGTAATTATCATTACAAAAGCATATTTCCCTTTGAAAGTGGCCCGTTAAGTTTGCAGCTAGGCAGGAATCTTCTGTCTACGTATCTGCAAGGAAGACGTAGTTAAGCACATGCTTGACATATTTTCTCCTGGCGGCATCGAAGATGGTACAAATTAAAGGGAATGAGCTAGATATGATTCCATCTCTTAAAACTCCTTGGTTTATCACAGGTGTAAAAGCACTGAGATTGTTAGCGCTTATTTGTATATGATTATAATCATATACAGCATGCCTACCCAGTAAACGTGCAAAATGCGATATTATGTCCTAAATGTGCACAACATAGCACAACAAGTTCACAAATTAAATCATCTGCTAGTTTCGTATCTTCATATTCTGTATGGATAAACAAGTACAAAACTAGGAATAATTTTCCTCTCTAAAAATAAGAAAACAAATTGACTTACTGCTGGCAAAACTTGCCGACACTTAAATGGATAACAGGTGTGGCTATCCGGAGTCACCCCAGCTCGTGAAACAGCTAGAGGTCCTCTCAGTGTGGGAGCTGGCTGCAGACTGATTCCAAACTGTATGACTGAACCAGCCCAGTCCAGAACATATAGGAATTTAGCACCTGGGTGCATGCCTAGCAATGCAGTATGAAAAGAGCTAGGGCTACAGAGCACCTCAAAAGGGATAACTAATTATCATAACAAAGACTGTCCTGGCTTGGGCTATAAAAACAGACCCTAAAACATGGTAATTGATCGAGATTGTGACAATGATGTTGATGATGACATTAGTGACAATGATGATGATAATAATAATAATAATAATAATGAAAAATAAAATAATAATAATAATAATATTAATAATGATGATAGTAATAAGACTATAAAGCAATTATAAAAGGGATTATATTATTATAAGGGAGTTTACAGATAGCACATCGTACAAAGTTAAAGGTAAAGACCAGTTATGGTCATGCGATTGCATCGTGAAAGAAACGTTGTGGAATCGATCAGAAAAGACTGATCATCTAGCATATAAGTATTGGTGTGTGCTGCAAGGTTCTGGAATCATCAAATGATAAGAAATATGGCCCAGTCTTCGTAAAGTTACAAGCACTGTACACAGAAAGATGTATATGGGACTATATGCATACGTGCGCGACACGTGCGTTTATCTCTCACAGACCATGTAGATAAACTCATTTACCAAATTTATCAATTAGTAGGCGGTTTCCCGGCAAAATTTGTATCATCATGTATTAGTCAAAACATATTCTTTCACATGATTGGTAATAAGAGCTTCCATTTCATTGTTCGAAATTGGGGCGTTTCCAATACTGGTCTTTACCTCACACTGATATAGTGATATAAAAATTAAAAAAGTAATGATAGAACTATAACTACACAACACACTTCACTTGGATCGACCAAATCAATTGATTCATAATGTATATAAATAATGTTTCCTCGTAAAATGAGAGTAATTTTAATCGTTTCTTTCTTTTAATTAAATGTAACGTTAATTGTTATTGTGTTTGTGTAATTGTGTTAAGTAGGGGCACGCTACAAGAGTCCTATCTCGCACCCCCCCCCCCCCCCATTTACATGGATCATGACAAAAAAGACGATTTAATAGGCCAAGTGCATAGATTAATGGGCCTAATAAGTTGTAGATCGATCTGGTCCTGGTTATGCAGTTGAGTTTTAGAGTTCTATGCGTTTATAACAGATAATTATAATGAGTATAGATGTTATTGAGACCTTTGATTTTGTATATGTAGGCCTATGCAATACATAGTCTAGTTTAGATATATCAGAAAAATTTGGGGGACCTGAGAGAAGAAAAAAAGAAGTTTTGTTTACACTACGGACAGAACATTTTTTATTGATACACAGCATTACTGTGATAAAATGAATCCTTGAATTCGAAGGGTGCGCCACCAAGTTGGCGCCACCTACCGGCATAGAAGCGTAGTTTCGTTCCCTGCCGGTAAAGGTCCTTGAATTGTTGCGACCATATCTGTCAAATGTCAGATATCTCAACGAGTTTTTTCCATATTAGTCTCTCCCAAACAATGTTTAATGGGGAGACAAAGGATATGTAGCGGAAACGGACATCTCGTTTTCATATTTTATTAAAATATTTAATCATAAAGATTTATTTATACAACATTCAAACCGTGTAAAGAAAAATATAACACACACATCACATTTGAAGACAATGGAATATTTCGTGTAAATTACTCTTTATTGATATACTCAATTTACTAAACACACAAAGAATCGTTGCATGAGATTACAATCAAACTGCCACATCCATATTCATTTATTTCTTAACATATCGTCTGTGTTGCAACTCCCGATTAATGCTTTTTATTATTAAGATTCTACTTGATTTAGCAACATAAAACCTGTTGTGTTAATTTTTAAAGAATGAAGTAAACATGCATGCCTATCGTCTTATTAAAATACAAACATCCCCATGAAAATGGAGAGCAAGTCCTTATATTAGTCAATTTGATAGTCAATATGTTTATTGTCTTTCTGGTGAAACAAACCTTTATCACTGAGAGGATTCTTGTATTTAGCACCTTTAACATAATCGAAATTATGACAATAATACTCAGCTGCAACCGCGCTATTAAAAAAGTGTTATGATAAATCTAAGTGTATACTAAGGTCTTTATAAAGAATTATTTATCGTCTTGTGAACGGGACATAAACGATGTATGTTTTGTAAACCGTACGCACCCGAAATTATATATATTTTTTTTCATTTTTATTTCTGCATAATTTCAAATACAATAACTGATAAGATAAGATAAGATTTTGATAAGATGTTATTTGACTCTATCGACCCTCTTCAGGGGTATGAGAGCACAACATATTTACAACACAATACCGAAATATATATAAAACAAATTAAGATATGATAATGAAATACATAGACATGATATATGCAATTGTTATATTTCTATAACACAATAAACATGAGCTAAAGACTAAGTATACACTATACAATTTAAAGTTATATTCTAAAATATGACGTGGTTTGGTTTGTCTACCACTACGAGTAACTACACTTTTATTAACAAAAATAGGACCATGCCTTTCAGCTTTAGGAACCAACAAAAAGAATCGTATTATTACTGTTATGAATTTTACAAGTTTCTTAATTATTTAACGCTAGATCTATTAAACAATTTGTCCATGTGAAAAGTGCTAGGGTTACTCACAACAAACTGTCGATCTAAGTATAACTGCCTTTCTTTCTTGAAAAAAGGGCAGACAAAATATAGTGAAATTCATCTCCAAAAACCTTTAAATTACAACAAAGACATTCAATTTTACTTTCTTCAGGATTATTTTCAAACCTTCCATTATTAATTGGTAAGCAGTGTGACCTGCATCGGAATCGACACAAAGTGATCGCACCTCTTCTATTCCACTTTACCAGATACTTTTCAAATAAAATTTCGTTCTTGATAATTCGGTAGTTAACAAAAATGCGATTTGACCAAACATTTGACATTATTTCTCGCTTTGACATGTCAGTCAACCTTAGCTTAAGAGCAAAAATCTACCAGTCTCACCATAAATCATACAGTCAGGTGTATATTTATTGACATTCAATATGGCCCTTAACAATTTGCGATGACAAATTTCAATCTGACTTAAATCCTCAAAACCCCACACCTCACAGCCATATAAGAGTATTGGCATGATTACTGATCAAATAACTCACACTGAATATCCAATGATAATCTTAACCTTTGCACCTTCAAGGTCATTGCAAATGAGGCTTTTCTTGCCTGAATCACCTGTTTACATATTGCCTTTTAAGAATTACCATTATAATCAAATTTAACCCCAAGATACACAAAGTCATGTACTACATTGATAATATCGTTCCCATACTTGAAAACTGGGTACTTGCGTACCTTTCCTTAAGAGAATATCATTATCTTTGTTTTTTTCATTATTCACATGCAATTTCCATTTCTCACAGTATTTAGACAGAGCATCCAAAGCCATTTGGAGTTCCTCTGGATTTTCTGCCAAGATAATAGTATCATCTACATATAGCAATGCATGTAAATTAATAAATAATTCTTCATCAGAAATTTTATCAAGAACATCAGAACACACCTCATCATATAAATACCGTAAACCTTTAAATTTGGTTCGTATATATCCAACAAAATCATTAAGATAAATTGCGAAAAGTAAGGGGATAAATTATCACTGTGCCTTACCCCCAACACACGACTTAGCAGAGACATACATATTCTTAATGGCTTTAAATACCTTGCCGTTTACTCCTGACAATAACAATTTATACCAAAGGGATGCTCGATCTATCATATCAAAGGCTTTTCTAAAATCCATAAAGACGCAATAAATCCTCATTCCCTTTGACAAATACATATCCAGTAAAGATTCCAACACAAATGCATGATCCATTGTGGAATAACCTTCGCGAAAACCCGCCTGTTCTTCTCCAAGTACAGATTCATTTTTAAAATATAAAGTAATTCTATGATTCAATATTGAAGTGAACAACTTTCATAAACAGCTTGAAAGGGTAATACCACGATAGTTGTCTGGATCTTTGTCCCATCCTTTGTTTTTGAATATTGGAACAATCATTCCAACACACCAATCATGAGGCACTATTCTACTTTCTAGAACTATATTCAAAACAATTGTTATCACTTCCAGAACCTTACCGGTTACGTTTTTCTAATTTGATCAATACCGCATGATGAATATAATTATGTAAACGTAAGGTATGATACAATTTTTCAAAATACGATATCTGAAAATGTAAACGTAAGTTTTAATAAAAAATATGTAAATAGTAATAACTTAATGTCAAATTGTGATATACATATGAACATATTATAACGAACTTCATATTTCTATAATACAAGTTAAATATTATGAGTTTAAAGTATTTTCCTAACTAACTGTGAAATACTGCAGGAAATCGCCGTCATAATAAAACGACGCTTGATTAGGATGGCGGCCTCAAAAGAAAAATCTTCAGGTGAAATTTAAATGAAAATGTGTTCATACGATCTTTGTGTATGAGTGTGTGTGTGTGTGTGTGTGTGTGTGGTGCGTGTGTGTGGGTGTAGCAAATGGTGCATGTGCACGTATCTCTGTTTTGTACGATGGGGTAGAAAAATGTTGACTTTTCAATAAAGGAACAAAGCATACGAAAATTAAAACTGACTTGCAATGTGACCAAAATATGAGATACCAATAATGACATATTGTATTTGTAAATCAATACCGTTCATATTTCGATACAACTTTTTTTAAAGACATTCTACAGAAAAACGAGAGATAAGCATTGCATTGTTGAATTCGGTGAAGAATTCCAAACAAATTCGGCCCAGATAACTTGCGGCATATTATTTACACATGCAGTCTCGCGGGCCTTCTGTCAAGTACGTATTTGATTGAATTGGATGAATTGATATCTTTATTTATACACGGTTAGAGAATACCAAACTGTTACAAGACTGATTTCCATTGGGGCCGTGTAAAACAATGTAAATTCATCAAATAAACAAATCATTTATGAACTTTAAAAAATAAATAAAAAGAAATGACAATGGTCCATCAAATGACATGTTTAAAACAAACAAGAAATAACAAGAATAAGATAAATATATCTAAAAAAAATAACAATAGAATAGTATTACCGGAAAAGAATATGTATATGAATAAAGATAATCATGATTTGCTGAACAAGAGTACTACTGTACATATACTACACATTCAAATTGGTAATAAGAATTGTGCTAAAAAAAACTGCTGGTAAAGACATATAACATTGAGAATAATCAAATGTTGCTGGACAAGATACCACAAATATTCAAAATCAAAATTGAAAATAAGAATTATTAAAAGTTCAAGTGATATATAAATGATTACTATAACAAAAAAAATCAGTATTACAATTAAAAATATGATTACAATTTAAAAAAGTCAATAAAAGAACACTTGAAAGTAACGCAAAATTACAAGCAAAAAATATAAAACTCCATTATGTAATCATTGTCAGATGAAATTAAATGAAGTTATATTATATCATATGGAAATTTAAAAATAGCCGAGCAGATGCATACACAACAAAATGAATTCAAACAACACGAAAATGGACACACCAAAAAATGGAAGGAACCATTCGAAAGTTCATAGACATATTGTAGCATAGTAGATTATACATGAATAATATATGATTTTAAATTGGTTAGTCTTGTTGTGAAACTGTACTTGCACTTCGTGTGGTAGTAAATTCCTCAGGCAAGCGCCTTTATACACAATTGTGCGTTTGGTACAACCCGTTTTAAGCTGGATTGTCTGAACACATACTGTTGATTGCCACTTCTCGTATTATATGGTCTTTCTCTGAACGAAAATTCAATTGAATAAGTAGGGGCTTTTTTATTAAGTATATTCAACACCATTAAAGTGATATTTTCTTTCCTTTTCTGTTCAAGCGTATCCCATCCAAGTTATCCAGGGTTTCCGATCTTTCTTGATACGACTTTATCTAACCGGAGCATGAAAATTACATAATGTTGGAACAAATGTAGCAAAGAAACGGCATTAGAGCATTTAAAAACACTTTTCCAATCAATGTTTACTAGGTCGCTACAAAAGTTATTTTCTTTGAAATTCTTAAAAGTTCTATAGGTCCTACAAAGATGGTCAGGAAAGGATTTGCGAACTGTACCTCATACAATATATATAAGTGAATGGTCGCTCATTCTTAATTGAACGACGCCAGTTTCGACCACTTTCATACAGTTGGAAGTATAAATTAAATCAATAAGGGTAGATGAAAGCGGTATTACCCTCGTGGGTTCTTTGATCAGTTGACTTAGAGAATAATTTTGGCAAATTTCAAGTAAACGCTTTGTATAGCAAGATAAAGGGTATGCGAGTATATTGCAATTGAAATCTCCTAAAAATATGATATATTTTCGTTCCTTGTCAATTTTTAACAAAATATTCGCAATGACTTTAAATAGTTCGATGCTTGTTCCAGGGGGGTCTATACCGAGCTAAAACAACCATGGGTGAAGAAAAAGATCGCTTCACTTCAACAGCAACAAGTTCAATATCATTTACAAAAGATCTGATCTTAGTTTGTGGCTAAGTTTATTTCATTAACGTATATTGTAACCCCTCCGCCATTTCCATGAGTTTATACATCCGATGTTCAGAATGGTAAGCACTTACAGAATTTACTTGTGAGTGCTGTAATTATTTTGCCTAAATTTGCCATCTCTTTTGGAACTACATAAATGTATTTTTGTCCCCAAACTTCAGAATTTTCCCTTAACATCAAATGTTGCATATTTTTTTGGGTAAAATATAATGCCAGTAAAACTCGATATGAGGTCCATATAAGGTTCATAATGAACTTACATTTGCATAAAATTGAATTTATTAAAACACAAGAGTTTCAAATTTCTATTTGCCTTTGTTCCACAACAAAACTGAATACCTCAAATACTGTCATTCTAAACCTACCAAGCGATTCTGTGTCACTCCTTAACAAAAAAACACATTTGGAGACTCGCTAAGGCAAACACCTAAATGTGCATGCTTGTACACACTGTATTTCAGCCATGAATGTGCGGTTTGAATATTTTCTACATAGGAAACAAATCATTAATGATACGGAAAATATTAGGGTCCCAATAGAATGCATTCAAATAGAATGCATTATGGGCCAACTCAAAGACGAAAAGAAACAAGGCGAATTGGGTCATCTTGCTTTGGAGATCTTCGAGGAGAAAATCTGGGAAGGCGTAGAACAAGGCACAACCGAACATAGCAAGAGCCAGCTTGAAGAAGAACACAAAGAGCAATGCGATTCGAATCTCCTTGTAGAGAAAGTCGGCCCTTCGAAGATTTTGCTCATCGTTTTCCAACGGCAACAATCCTCTGAGTTGATTGAAAGGTGCGTTCATGAGGTAAAGCTTGATCCAGAGAGAAAGTGAGATGAAGATGGTAACCGAGTATTGAAGACGTCCCTCCTGGTATATGGTCATTGCATTCTGTGCTACGGTCAGAAACCAAACGACGATAATCACGTTGTTCATCAGGTTGCTTATAGACCGGTACATGTCAGAGGCATAAGCCGTACTGAACGGGAACATCATGTAGACAATCTTCTGCACGCGGCTATAGATAGGAAAGATGTCTATCATAGAGAAAACGGAGAGATGAATAGAAAAAGATGGTGCAAAGGAGTATAGAGAGAGAGAGAGAGGGAGAAAATTTAAAAAAAGCAGGATGAGAGAGGAAATAATTTATACAGATAAAATTATAGTCATCACAATGATCGTTGTCTTATCATCAAATGGTATTCTCGAACATACAGAATAAACCTGACAACATTATACAAAAAGATTAGGGCACTAAAAATATTAATAAATGGTTCTCTATGAAAATGCCCATTTTTTCTCCCATTTAAAGAACCACCACACAATAAAGGGTATAAACAGTTTTATTTTTTTTTAATTAAAAGATTTTTTCTTTTATAGCCCACATAGAAATAGATATGTGAACATATATATTGAAGAGAAATACATCAATTCAAAGGACAACTCAATCCAGGGATTTTTATGTAATAGGCATATACTGGTCATAGGCTGATCGTCATCATATGCTGCATTCTATAAAAGCTGGATTATATTCCAAAAGCCAGTTATTATGAAAAAGTACATAACCACAAGCAACGTATGGAAACTATTTTTGGGGAACTACGTGACAGCCTAACTGATGGACAAGACCAGAATTCTAAGCACCGTCGTACTCCATTCAATATTAATCATTTTATTGAATGATCCGGTGCATGTTCTCTTCTCATATAAAAAAGGTCAAAATACTTTTTTTTTAATGTAAACAATGGTCTGCAGATCTAGGCAAATATTAAGGTCGATTAATAATAGTAATAATAATATTCCGTTGTTATAAAGCGCCTAATACATCAACGATTTCTTTTAGCGCTTTACTAATATATTATTGCCTCGGTCATCGGATTCAGGCTTGATTTTTTGATGGAAATTTTTTAATTTTATTTATTTATTCTTTTTATTTAAACAGGGTAACTCTCTCAGTATTAATACTGTTTTCTGAGAGGCCCTGTACACACAAAATGATTACAAATACATGAAACAACAGTGTTGAAAAACATCTTTTATTTCCAAGTTTTACCTGGATTTGAACTGAACTTCGTCACAAGTTTCATTTACAACCAAACGTCAGATGGGGGTAAACTTCACAAAACTTACCATTGATGGTAGCTTTGCCATCAATGGTAACTACCATGGGAAACTTGATTTTGATTGGCTGTTGAGCCCTGTTGCCATAGTAGTTGTCATTGATGGCAAAGTTACCATTAATGGTAAGTTTTATGCAACTGGGCTCTGACGTCGATTGAGTCAGGTTAAGTTTTTTTGAGGAAATTTAGATGAATCATTGTCATGTCATAAATAGATGTCTAACTACAATGACATCTGAAAGAAGGTGATATTAACATGGCTCAATGTGGAACAGTATTATGTCCAAAGTCAGCGGTCAAAGCGAAAAAGAAGTCAATTATTTTGCAAAAACGTCGGCTGAGTCATTTATCTCAAAAACCGTTCCCTCACTAAGGCATTACTCTGAAATCTCAAAAAAATTGTATTAATGATAACTTAGTATATATTAGGTCAACGGTCGTATGTTGAAGGTCATTGAGGTCAAACTGAAAATTGATATCTTACAATAATTGGTTATGGTGAAAGTTTTCATATCGTATTCCTTGGAAGAATGATTAGAATATACTTATGTCAAAAGCCAAATTGGGGTCATCAGAGTTCATCGTTAAATAACGAGATTTTTCTGTAACTTAGATGGAGTGATGATATGGGTAAAACATATGACACCTCTTCAATGATTTGAGGTAAAACGTCATTTGAGGGTAGTTTGAGGTTATTCTTTAAAGTGATAGTTAAGTTTTGGTATAGAGGGCGCTACACAAAGTATCTTTTTGGTAAGATGATCAAAAGATCTTTTCAGCAATCAGAAACGAATGGATACAAAGTGATTTTATGGAAGTGGACACTGAAACTTTTGAAATAGAATTGATGATATTTGGACGTTTACAGAAACTATGTGATATAAAATCTAGGCGGTTATATGATTACTTCATTGAAGACCTTCAAAAAGAGTATACATTACATGTTACAGATGGCAACTGTCAATTTGATCTTGGAATGACGGAGTTGAAAGAAACATTCACAAGGATGAAAGGTGCAATGCTTTGTAATAAACATAGAGAGTTTCAATACAAACAATTACAAGGGGCTGTATATACGAAAAGAGAGATCCTTAAATTTGGTTTTGAGTCAGACCATTTTTGTTCCTTTTGTAGACTAGAAGTAGAGACATACCAACATTTATTTTGTCTTAAAGTTAAAAGATTATGGCAGGAGGTAATTCAAAAGTTACATTTAATCGAGATTGACATTGATGATTGGAAACCCATATTTATGGGAATATCCGGCAATACTGCTAGAATATTTGTAATAAATTGTATCATATTTTTAGTAAAGTATATCATTTTTATTTCTAGAAAAGAAGGAACTTTGCCATCTGTACAGAAAACAGTACATATGCTTAAAAATTACAGAGACGAGGAATACAAAATAGCCTTCAAAAAGGAGAAACTGGGGATGCACTTACAGAAATGGGAACAAATCGATACATTTTTACCTTAATGGATGTGGGTATTATTATTAGTAGTAGTAGTATTAATTCTCTCTCGTGTACAGGTGGACAAACCGGAACAGGTTGCATGCAGCGTGTGTGTCGGCGTGAAGGGGGTGTGAGATGGGTGGGCTAGGGGGGGGGGGTGAAGAGTTTGTGTGGTGTGAGTTGAGGGAACAGGTTGCATGCAGTGTGTGTTTGTATGGTTGTTTATGTGTGTGAAAGGGGGTGTGGTGTGGGTGGGCTAGAGGGGGGGGGGTGTGAGAGTGTTGTGATAGGATGGTAATATGTAACTTTAAACCTTCCTCTACTGTTATTTTGATTATACACTGTTACATGCAAGACTTTTTTTTTCGTCTCTATGTTCATTGATTGATGTAACTTATGCCTTTTACGTCGTATTTCAGCCAATGCCAATGTTTTTTTTTTTTTTTTGGCATTTGCGTGTTGGTTATATTATGCACAACCAGCCGACCCATTATATTGTTATTTTTAATTAAATAATTAATTAACGGCCACCGTATTTTTGAGAAAGTGGAGCTGATTATTAGTATCGTATTGGCTAAATTTCACACATTTTGGGGTCTAAAATTACCTTCATAGCAATTTTAGGTTCTAAAAGGGCACTAGAAATGCCACAGATAAGAATAAGAGCAATAACCATACACTTTGAAGGCATTTGCGGTCGGAAAACAGAACTCAACTATCCATTTAAGCTTGAAGGCGCAATAGGTAAACCTTTATAAAACGTAATAATTCCTATATACAAAATGATGTTGGGGATGGGAGTAAAAAAGATGTATGAGAAGATGACAGGAGGAGATGGTAGATAGAGCGACAAAGGTAATGGCTGTGCTAAAGAGATACGGAAATGTAGTCAGAATGCATTAGTGAGGGTGAATGTGCTGGAAGCCTTTTGACTTTTGGTAATGATTTTAAACAGAAATTTGACAGGTTATGATTTCCCTCTAGAGACTTGAAATCTGAAATCCGAATAACATCTTCATCATATTTACATGTTTTCATGAAAACTCGGGGCCAAGAAATATCAGGGGAGATCCTATACTGCGTTGAATCCAGTAAGATCGCCCAGTTCGCCTTCGTTGCTTCATCTGGTACATGCCGACGGTCATTCAGGTCTGAAATTAATGAAAAGTTTAGTTAATATCAAGTCTTGCGATTATAGGCCTATTGCTAGCAAATTTTCTGTTCATGAGTGCGAGACATTTCATCTTAAACCGATTTAACTTCCGTAGTGCACAAGAGCAAATTCATCCTTCCTTTCAGTGGAACCAAAGGGAAGGGGCGGGTTACAATCAATTATAGGCGTCGGAAGTGAGGGGGGGAAACGCCCCCCCCCCCTCAAAAGAAAAAAAAGCAGTAAAGGAGTATTAAGATGGTTGGTATTTTTTAACCAAAAAGAACATAAAAAAGAAGAAAAACCTGAATTGAATCACAAATAAATTATATTCTATTCAAAGAAAAGGAAAGTTAACAGGAATTAAATGCCTAAAAACCACGAGATTCCGTGGGCTTAGCCCCTTGACCCCCGCCAGTGCCATGCCCCTGGACCCCACGCCAATTTACGCTCGCTACACTCTTACCTGATCGTTAATACTCCACTTTGAAAAACGTTCCGTGGGGCCCTCATCTACATGTAACATGTAAGAGTGGTGGTGATGCAATTTTTTCTTCTGCCACCCCCCGAAACGTTTTTGCGCATTACGCCACTGCCACTGGAAGGTGAGTGAGCCCCCTGGAATGTTTGCCCCCCCCCCCCCCGATCCAAAACTTCTTCCGGTGCGCCTGCCATCAATCGTTCAGTATGCACGGTTAACTTCTGGTTTGCAGATAATTATAAAACCTCGTTCGAAATTGAAGCACATACAAAAATAAGTTACAAATTTGCTGAAATGCCAATGGTATCATAAAGCGTTTTACTACGTGATGAAATAAAAGATTTGTATCTAATGAGAAACTAGAAGAAAGACTTTCAAGAAATAGATTAAAGGGTATAGTCTATGTCCTATTATGTATCTCATTATGAAAATAATATGTCTTTGTGTACGTAATTTAGCAGGAAACGGTCAAGCCATTGAAATTGTCTCTGTGATCGTGCTGAATCATAATTTTCTTGTTAGTTGTGTTCTTATAATGTCATTGTTATGATCATGAAAGGTAAAACTTACTCTCACGGAGAAAGGTGAACAACGTCTGTAAAGCCTCCGTCTGATTAGTCGAACTCAGAACCCTGAAAAATCAAAGGACATTCCATTTTCGTAATGTAATCAAATTTTATGCACAAATCTTTAAGTGCCTCGTTAGATATGTTTTCATTCACCTCTTACGAATAAGTGTATTTTAATAGTCAGAATGCTAATTCCATACATTGCGTACATTACGTGTTGTTAGGTAGGACAAATCATAATGTTTGTCCTACCTAGCAACACTCGATGTTTGCAATTTCCATTGTAATTATTGCTATGCAGTTATTCATAACAGGTGCATGAAATAATTTGTAACGATGGCTCTAATTATGGAATACTGTAATTAAGATTCATCATCAGAAAAAAAAAAGATATCACTTCATTAAAAGTATTATATACCTGACACGTTAGGACAAAAAATCAATCGATACATGATTTAATAATGTGGCGTACACCCAATACCGAAAGGTTTGATCCCTCAAAAGGCAGATCTATGTTTTTCTAATTTGACAAATCGCGATATTTTTGGAACTGACACAATTGTATTCACTAATGAAAAATAGAGAAATTCCCGTTCAAATGGGAAAATATAGGCTACTTTGACTGACATCTATCAGCTAAGAAATATCCAACACAATTCTTTGTTCATCAATTGAAGCATTTTGAGATGTAATATTGAACTCGAATAGGTAAATAAACACAATTAAATCCAAAAAAAACTTTGATATATTTTTTTCTTTGAATACCTGTAGAGATCTTGAACAGTTCCCTTCCAGTCACGATGCGATATCAATGCTTCAAAGATTGGTCGTTTGTATTTGTCATACATATAGTTTATCTGATTTTCTCCATAGCCGAGTTCACGTAAAACCTCTCTGGCAACACTCTCAGAGTTGTCCAGGATAATGGCTAAGGACTGAATCGCCGAGAAGAAGTTGAGAAGGTATCGGAAGGGCATGTCCCTTAGTGGCAGTCGCGACGGAAAAGCCATTTCTCACTTATTAACGACACGACCCCTAGTTTTAAAACAAACACACATTTCAAAAAGTCAAGTCAACCTATGAAAACTCCACCAATTAATGATATCAAAGGGCCTTTGTGCATACATGGGCCCCTATAATTTATTTGTTAATAATGATAATAAAAATCAAAATAATAATAATGGCCCGAATTCACAACGGAGGTTTGTCGACAAACCTCCTTTGTGAATTCGGGCCTATATGTTCTTGTATAGCGCTCATGTCTGTCAAACTGGACACTCCTGGCGCTCCACGGTTGTTAACAACCCGGCCTTAGCATGGCTGCCATTTTGGCGCTCTAGTATTTAAAAAAAGGAATTAATTCCTGCTATATAGGTAACCATCTACTTCACATGGTTCAAGTATGGCACATTTAGACAAATGTCTTGCCAAAAGACATAAGTGCTGCGGGACTCGAATCGCAATCCATGTGATCTACAATTCGTTGACTTATCCACAAGACCTGCACTGCACATAGAAGGGACGTTTCGTTCAAAATGTTGAATTATTTCTTGTCAAATTTCCAATCTATAAAGGAATTTTGACCGTAATCCTTTTCGGGATAAACTTCTGCAGTGATTCTCTTGCAAACTGACAGAACACGAATTTGCAAAAGCTCACATATTATTTTAAAACTTTATCAGAACTCAACTTTGCGTTTAAAGGTACTATATCCCATTTGCAGGCCAAAAAAATAAAAAAGTTAAATTCCAACGGCATTTGAAAGACAATACTTATCTAGAACTTCCCTCAAATCGAAAGGGCTTGAAAATAGCTTCAAGTGGGAAAATAACAATTAGTGGTCGAATCGACTTTAGTGATTGCAATCACCTAATTAATAGTCTGATTTTCAGATCCTTTTACTAAATGGTCGTACATTTTGTGCTGCCCAAACTCTCAATCAGTATAATTTTAGCCATTACAAGTAATGGGATATTGATGTAGACAAAAGCTCATGTACCTATTACAGCTCATTTTATGTATGCAGTTAATTACCTAAAGAAAAAAAAATATGTCAGACAGTCATTCAATAGTGTCTGACATTGAAGTCTAGAAGGTAAACGGGTTTCCTTGCATAATTTGAATACTAGGACACTGCTAATGTTTAAATTTCACAGATAGGACAAAATATTCATAGTTCCTGCAAAGTTCTACATAATTTGATGTTGGCTCCAAAAGAGACATAGTATCTTTAAGGTTTTTACATCTGAAAATTGGGACATATTACGTAATGAGAACAGTTTCTTAGTCTTTACGAGTTAGTCTTTAACGTAACACGAATGTCTCAAATAAGGTGATCATCAACTTCCACCCCTAAGTATTTAAAATCGTAAACCTATTAAATTTTCATTCCATCCATGTATATATTTAAATTGTATGACGTGTACTTTAAAAAATATTTGTAATATTGTCTACATTAACTTTTAAGTTATTCTGAGTGTATCATCTCAGTATCGATTCAACATAATTTTGTTACAATATATACTTAATTCATCAATAATCTAATGAGACGAATATATAACTACATCATCAGTAAACATATTACAAGTACATGTTTGCAAAGACTGAGCTTTAGCATTAAAAACAAGTAAAAATAAGATAGGTCCTAAGACACTCTGTATCATCTCTGTATCTCAACATAATTTTGTTACAATATACTTAATTCATCAATAATCTAATGAGAAGAATATATAACTACATCATCAGTAAACATATTACAAGTACATGTTTGCAAAGACTGAGCTTTTAGCATTAAAAACAAGTAAAAATAAGATAGGTCCTAAGACACTCCCTTGAGGTATTCCATTTGATAATGTTTTAGAGTTCGAAAGTATACCATGACAGTATACCGTTTGTCTCCTTTGAATCAAATAACTAGCAAACCATTCATCCTTTATACCATAATATTGCAGTTCCTTAAGAAATACTTCATGGTTAATTGAATCAAAACATTTGGAAACATCTACGAAGCACGCAGCTACTAATTCTTTTTCATCATAAGATTCCAGCCAATCATCTATAGTTCTATGAATACATGTATAGGCTGAATGGTCGGGTAGGAAAGCTGATTGATCAATATAAATCAATTCATTCAAGCGAAGATAAATCAATAATAATAGTAGAGTTTCTCTAGAAGTTTAATTACATGAAGGTTACAGATATTGGTCTAATGTTGGTTGGGTCATCTTTTTTCTCCTTACCCTTATAAATCAGTGTTACTTTGGATATTATTCAGTCAGACGGAACTGAGCCATTAATAAAACTGGCATTAGATAACAAAACCAATGGTTTAGATACAACTGATGCGCCAATAAAAAGCAATTTATAATCTACATTCAAAATGTAAAGATGATTTACATTTCATCTTCTTCAGGATAATCTGCCTCCTTTACTGCTGAAGATTCTTGCAGATGTAGTGCATGTTTGTGTGTGGCGACATAGTGTTGCAGGATGGGGTGTGCAGGTGAAAGGTGCTTATATACATAGAGCAAGGAAAAAGGTTGCCGGAATCTACTTCCCTCCTGTCTTTAATTGTCGCTTCCACTGATGGAACCAGGACGGTGCCAGGTAAAAATGCCAGAGGTAAAAATGTCAGAGGAAAAAATGTCAGAGGTAAAAATGTCAGAGGTAAAAATGTCAGAGGAAAAAATGTCAGAGGTAAAAATGTCAGAGGAAAAAATGTCAGAGGTAAAAATGTCAGAGGAAAAAATGTCAGAGGTAAAAATGTCAGAGGTAAAAATGTCAGAGGAAAAAATGTCAGAGGTAAAAATGTCAGAGGAAAAAATGTCAGAGGTAAAAATGTCGGAGGAAGAAATGTCAGTCGTAAAAATGTCAGAGGTACAAGCAAAAAAAATGTGTGCCGTCATAATATCTCAGCACTTTTATCACACAGAATGTCGAGACGTACTGCTACTGCATGGGCTAGTCTGTTATATTCCTTTCTTCCATAATGTAAATTTTATAAATGGCTGTGTGTTGTATTTCGTACATGTCCTGAGGATAATACAATGTGGAGAATAGATTTTGAAATTTATTTTGTTGTGATCAGGCTTGCATATAATGAATGTCTAACATTTTGTGATATTTTGAATTGGTTGATGTGTTAATGTTTGTGAAACGGACCGGTTTGGCCGGTGGCAGCCTGCAACATAGCCCGTGTAACGTTCCAGAGACGAACAAAGTCCAAACGAAGAAATGAAAATTCTTGACAAAAGTCAAGTGTTAAAGTGAGTAGTGCATTTAGTACAAAATAGTTACATAATCACGAGGAATCACGAAAAGTTTCATATAAGGGCTTGGCGCCCCGAACTCTGCTAAAGCTTTAGCACCTCATGGCGGCAAAGGAAGTGGAGTAAGAATAAGAAAATCAAGAAGTCGCTCCGAAAAGTAAAAACTCGCTCCGAAAACTAAAAACCCGCTCCAAAAAGTAAAAGACCGTCTCGATTCAGAAGCTCATCCCCATTTTAAACTCTCCGACAATTATAAATAACGATGTAATTTAAACCGAACCTCTGCAAAGCGCGCGCTTCTCTAAAATATGATGGTGCGGTTGGCATTTAAAAATAAAGTTGAGTTCTGGTCTTGCGATTGCATTGTGAAAGAAACGGTGTGGAAGCAATCAGAAAAGGTTGATCATCTAGCATAAACATGTAAGTGCAAGGTTTTGGAGTCATTAAAATGATAAAATTTTGGCCCAGTCTTGGTAAAGTAACAAGCACTGTACACAGACAGATATTGATATGGGACTACACAAACATATGGCATACAAATCGGGCCTCATTTTAAAGACGTTACTTGTCATATCTGGGATATGAAGTCATTTGAAATAGATTTTCAGGGAATAACTTTTCTTTGATGTTCTTCCACACTGGCATAATAAGAATGATAACAAACGCTCACACATTATTGTTCACCTTTCCCCAGAACTCAACCTTCTCTTTAATTGACGTAACATGGGCGGCTTTCTGCTTTGTATCGGAGTAACAAAGCTGCTTATTGATTTTTTTTCCCAGACTATTTTATACCGCAATAGTAATCGACAATATTTTATTGCAACGTGCGCACTTCGGGAATGTGATGGTGCGGTTAGCGCTGATAACATGGCTTTCTGCTTTTTTTCAGCATGGACCCTACTATCAGAGTATCAAAATACCAAGCCCACAAGAAGGTGGAATTGTTGGAAATATGCATTTATTGGAAATTACATATAATACTAGTCATTGCCACGCAGTTGAAATGTCCAACAATCTTCAAAAGTGAAGGAGAAGTGGGGGGGGGGGGGGGGGGGGGGGAGGTTCATAGATATCTGATCCTATTTTGTGGGCTGTTCTGACTTTTCTTTTTATTTAATGATTACACCATGGAGCGACAACTCAGCCTATAAAACATGGCCAAACTTCTCGATTTTAGAAATCTTTTCCCCCAGAAGTTTGCTCAGTGTACCAGTACCATTTGCTTATACAGAAGCATAATATACCGGTATATAAGTATTGAATAAGGCAGACTAATGGGACATGCATGGTTGCTACTCCGAGTTTCACGCCTTACAAGCGATCATCAGACAACTGATAGCATTCGTCAAAGTACATGATTCCTCTACAACCTTGGTACAAATACGCTCAAAATAAGAGCTATACAATACAATAAGACTACAATACCTGAATACAATATAATAAGAATACTCATGAGTAATTCCAATTGTATTTTATTAGTTAGGTCATTTTAGGGGTATTTGTACCAAGGTTGTAGGATAATCATGTACTTTTAAGAATGCTATCAGTTGCCTCATGACTGCTTGCAAGGCGCGAAACTCGGAGTAGAAACCATGTCCCATTAGTCTGCCTTCTCTGCCTAGGCATTGACCACTGTTCGGAAGGATATATAGCAAAGCATATAAGAGGAAGGGGAGAGCAGCCGGGTCACCGTGCCCCAGAAGAAGAATACCCCCTCCCTCCCGTCTTCCTTCGGCAATAATCGGGCAAAAAGTCACAATTTGGGGCCGAAAGGTAAATAAATTTAAACTGGGAAAGTGGAAAATAAAGCAGCGGTGAAATAACGACTGCAGAATATCCCTCGCTGTTCTTTTTCGATAAGCCTAATATATAACCCGGGTTTAACCATAACAAACTTGTCACATGCTTTTGTTTTTTATTTTATACCACTAACATTTATACCTCTGACATTTTTACCTCTGACATTTTACCTCTGACATTTTTACCTCTGACATTTTTACCTCTGACATTTTTACCTCCGACATTTTTACCTCTGACATTTTTTCCTCTGACATTTTTACCTCTGACATTTTTACCTCTGACATTTTTACCTCCGACATTTTTACCTCTGACATTTTTTCCTCTGACATTTTTTCCTCTGACATTTTTACCTCTGACATTTTTACATCTGACATTTTTACCTCTGACATTTTTACCTCTGACATTTTTACCTCTGACATTTTTACACCGAACCTCGAGGGGGAGGGCGTTCCACTGTCGAGCAGTGCGAGGAAAGAAGGAGTGAATATGTTGCTCTGTGACTGCATGACACGATAACAGTAAGGACTAGACGATCTTGTAGTTCTTACGACTGTTGCCGGATGGATGTAGTGGTGGATATCAAAGTCAACCAGAGAGCAGTGCACATTGTACAGTAAGGTGAGACCTTGATGCTCTCTTCTCTTCTGGAGGGAGGTCCATCCAAGTTAAATCAGCATGTCAGAGACGCTAGATGTATGATGATAGCGGTTGAGAACATATTATGCTGCTCGTCTTTGGACCATTTCCAACTGGTTTACACATCTGATGGTGTGAGGATCCCAGACATCACTCCCATACTCAAAAGAGGGCGAACGAGAGCCTGGTATGCAGTAGTTTTGAGCTGAGTGGAGTTGACACGCAGGTTCCTTCTAAAAAAGGCTAGGGTGTTGTTTGTCTTCTTGCAAGTGGCAGATACAAGCTGTGTCCAGTTGAGGTTAGCAGTGAGAGTACGTAATGCCAAGGTATTTGGCAGCTCACACAGACTCTAAGATTTCTCCATTGAGGTAATACAGATGTCTTCTTCCTGGAGACAGTTATGACCTGGCATTTCTTTGGATCTAGTGCCATCATCCACTTGCTTGACCACCCACAAAGCTGACCAAGATCCTGATGTAGCAATTCTGCATCCTCTGTGTGTCTGGATGGTAGGGCACAGAACAGTGTCATCGGCGAAGAGTCTGACTTTCGTTGAAAGTTGGTATGGCAAGTCATTTATGTAAGGTTCCGAGTACTGACCATTCCCTAATTTGCATAACAATTCATAAACATCACTTTCCGAAAGACTTTAAAATTCAAATTTATATACATTCTGGATGTTTCAAAGTAAAACCACAACTTTTAGGCTTGTTCAATTTTCCAACTGAATAACAACAACAACAAAATCGTTCAGTCTATTAGCACTTAATTGATTAGGCAATACATTGCTATCAAGTTCCTACAGGTGATCTTATTCAACTCGCGCCATATTTGTTCTACTATCTTTTCTACTATCTCTAATAACATCCTTGGTATAATCCCTCTCATTAATTTAGTTATAATGTTGATGGTGATGACAGTTATTATAATAACAATATGATATTAATAATGATAATGATAACAACAATAATGAGAAAAGTATTAAAATAACAATTATAATAACAAGGACAATAATGATGATAAGTAGTGTAATAATAATAATAACAACCACTACCAAAATAATGATAATAATAATGATAATGATAATAATGTTTTAATGTAAAATAACCAGCAGGAGTTAGGGTAAAAAACTGCCGAAATGTAACGTATCCGATTGTTTTATCCTTAACTGGCCAACCGGTACTCTCAAATTTCCCCCTAGGCATATATGTATCAGACTCGATGCTCTTACCTATTAAAAATACACTTTAAAATGTGAAGTAATTGGGAAAACGTCGCCAATCATGATTACAAGGTATATACGAGTGTCCATAAGTCAGTAGATGTATTATAATGCATGTAAAACCATCGTTTGACCAAAGTCACAGTCGATTGTTAAATGAAGAAAAACAGTTTCATTCATTGCAAATAAACTAATACATCGCATTCAGAAACCAATAGCATTAATGAAATCAATAGCATTGTTCATTGTTCAACCAATTCGGAATGTATTGCTACGTAGTCTTCGTCAGTCAAGTGGCACTATAATAGCTGCGCTGCTGAGGCCATCACAAGTTTACGCCACCCTTCTCTAGCTGTTGTTGAATGCACTCGTTGCCTCTGACAGCTTTTCCCCTGTCCATAATTATGTGGATGTCTTTCAACCAGGAACTAGCAGGTCTGCCTCTTCTTCGCCTGGCTTTTACTGTTCCTGTCATAGAGACTTTCCAAGACCATCTCCTTATAATTACTACATGGCCAAAAACCTGCAGCTTCCATCTTATGAGCAATATATATCTCTGTATCCATGCAGCCTGTCCAGTACACATCGGTTTGTTCTTCTGTCTGTCAACGGAACCCTTGGTATTCGCTGATACACCCACATTTCAAATGCATCTATCCTCTTTTCATCTCTTTTGGTCATGGCCCATGTCTCACTTTCTTAGTACCTACATTATAAGGAGTGGACTACAACTGACAGGCTGTATTGTGCGCAGTAAAAAAATGTATAAATAAGACTACATTAGGACGTAGCTGCACTATATCTATTTTTTAGCCAAGCTTTCCGCATTTTATTCATCGTCGTGGACTGTACAGCAAATAGAATTTAACAAAGTTGTATTCCCCACATGAAAATAACATACAAAATAATGTAGAGTAAGAAGAATCAATATTATAATAATCAATATTCATCGGAACGAAACATATTTTTGCAAACATTACCTGTCTTTGGATTAGTACTTTTGGTGTGATGTTGTTGATGGCGCTGGCGTGTGTAGAGGGTCACGTGACGTGATATAGTTAATTGAGGCGTATCAAATGGGAAGCGCCCATAGAGTCTTTTTATATAGCTCTATGGAAGCGCCACATTAATTTTATACACCGGCATCACCTAACGTGTTACTTCACACAAGCTGGCGCAATCAACAACAATATCTGAATGACTATACATGTATAATTATGCAACTTCGGGGATAAGTAGCTCATTTCGTCTGTTTGGAGCAAGAAGGACGCTAATTCTCTGTACAGTTATTTGAGTTAATGCCCGTCTGGCTCCCGGCCAACAGACGGTTTGTCAATTAAATTGAATTTATTGAACTTTTGGCGTTGTATAATGGCGTTGGCATGGTTTCACTTCAATCAGCGAGCTCATGATATCATAATGGCAGCTTTATCGATGTCCACATGCACTCATCTATTATGACAAGTTCGCACTATAATATCAACTACGGCGTCCAATTTATTGTATACAGTGCATTGCCTCCTACAACATAGAAGGTATAAATATGACAACCAAAACACACGAAAAGCAAGTTCCCCTATAGTCATACTCTTCTCAACAGCAGCTTGATCTAACAAATAATCGACATCCCGTCTTGTTCCGCCTATTTATTTCCACCTAAAGCTTAAAGTATATTCTGTCTCTCTGTCTCTGCATGTCTCTCTCGCTGTCTCTGTCGGTCTGTCTTTCTCTCTCTCTCTCTCTCTAGCTGTCTCTCTCTGTGTCTCTCTCTGTCTGTCTCTCTCTCCCTCTCTCTCTCTATTATAGCTCTCAGAACTTCTATTCTAATTAAACAGACTGTATGTTCGCGTATGCCCAGAGAACATCATGTATGTAATTTTTTTTTCATGCGCCTCGTTGCTAATAGTCCCGGCCCCCCACTCAGTGATATTTAGGGTACGCATATGCTCGTACCCAATTTTTGAAAGCACCCCCTATCTGAGGACTGCCAACATTTCCGAACCCCCTTTTGCGGGCTTTTCGCGGGCTTTTCCTGCCTTGGAGACCCCCCTAAATCAGGAAAAATGCTCATTTTACCCCCCTAAATTCGGAATAATTTCTCAGGAGTCCAAAGAGATGAGAGAAAAAAAGAAAAACCCCCTTTTTAAAGAAATCTCTGGGCGAAAAGTCAAATACACCCCTTTTTTTACAATTCTCGGGCCGGACTTTGTCGCACGAAAAGTACCCCTTTACCGGACATTTTGGCAACACGCATGCGGTCATTCCGACCTCTGAGTGGGGGGGCCGGGCTAATAGTGGTAAGTGCTGGTTAACTCTGACCACCCGTTTTCCCCTCCAAAGTTAGAAGAGAAAGGTTGCTGTTTTATAGCTTATAAGTCATCAATTTCAGCATTGAATTCCCCTTCCTCTTCAAAAATAATTTGTTTAGGAAAAAATAAACCAGGAAACTCAAAAAACTGTTTCTTTGCTGAACTGAGGCGCCAGTGAATGAGAGAGAGAGAGAGAGAGAGAGAGAGAGAGAGAGAGAGGGGGGGGGGTATCAGTATAGAGACGTGTGTGTGGGTGTGTATTATGTTTGTGTATGGGACAGATGGTGCATACGCCTGACAAAAGGATAAGAAGGGGGGGGGGTGGAGTAGGGAAGAGGGACGACTACCTGTTTCAGCAAAAACAAGTTTATGCTACATACTTGTCTCATTTTACCACACTTTTCAAACTCGAAACCATTCTAAAACTTAAAAAGGAATTAATAAATATATTTAACATCTAAATTATTCATACCCTTCATAAATTTGATGTTTTTTGTGTTTTTCATAACTCAAGAATGAAAGGTTGACTGGTTGACTTAGGCCCTTTGTTGAATACTTTTTAGATGAAAGCTTTACCATGTCACATTCTCAAGAAATAGGGGCAAATCAATTTTTCACACACTTGAAAAAATAAAAAACTTGACAAGGGTATGAATAATTTTGTTGTTTACTGTAAAGAAAGGACAGTTGCATTACCCAATGAACATCAATGCCAGCCTTTCTTTATCATGTACATGCACAAACGCACACCCACACCCACACACGCCAAAATGATCAGGCAGAACTCTAGTAATGAGATATAAAGAGAACAGTGAATATATTACTGTATTACCTGTACATGTATATCTTTGAAAAGGATCATTATTTATTTAAACGACACTAATGCTTAGGCAGCAAAACAGCTTGATTATTGCAACCCCCCCCTCCCCTTTCAAACATGTTTTAAACAGAACATTTCATGAAAAGAAATAATCTTAAGTATGTATTATATAAGTATTATAAATCTAAATTGAATTGATAGTAGGTAAAGAGTAGAGAATGGGCAAGAAAAGGCACAATTAGGCCAGTTCAAGGCACTGAAGTTTAACAGAAAATAATGTGTGGATTTTATCATTCAATTTATTCCAAAGTGAAATACAGTCATATCAGACAAGCGACATGATGTTTCATGAAAAGTTTTGTTCTTAAAATGCCATTGTATTTCAAATATGAAATAATTTTTGACCAAATTTAGATTCTGCATGTACATGTTACGCCTTACAAAACATATATGTGTGTATTTCTTTTCACTATGCTTGGTTTTCACCAAGATCAAGTTGATTTTTTGATAATTTTCATGATTAAAAAAATCTCACAATACAAAAATATTCTTTTAGTAATACATAATCAATTCTTCAATAATTTTTCTGAATATTTTCTTTATAAATCCAATCACTCAACATATACTCCACTTTAAACACTGGGAAAACTTATCTCTTCATTTGCTACGTCATCAAGTCAAGCTCCAGTAATGCGTTAAAAAAAAGTGAATACATACCGTGGTAGAGAATTAAAAGAGGTTTCACACTAAAGAATTATATACTAGCAGAATCTAATGAGTAAACTGAACGTTAACAGATAGTCATTGATCCTAATCAACATAGAAAGTTAAAAGAGATTGCACACTAATAAATTAAAGCACTTTATAAGCACTGTTTCATTGATTATTTTATTCTTTTAATGAGTAAACTGAAAGTTTGCAGATAGACATTGATCCTAATCACCACGTCCATCAGATAGGAATTGAAACCATAGATTTCCCCGTTTGCATAATGCAAGAGCATAATGTCCAAGGTGCTTTGGAAGCGCATAGGGACATTACATCATACCAAGAGAAGTGCTATAAAAGAACAAAATACATTCATTATTAGTGCTTATCTACACGGATATATACTTCCTTTCCTCGTAGTCACGTAAAGAAAATCATGATCAAGTTCGGATTCCAGGGGGGTGTTTCACAAAGACTAAGATCGATTTTAAGTTGAACTTAACTATGGCAGGCGGTTCATGCCACTGATTGCTCTCACCATTATGATATTGATATGATATTTTACCCTTCAATAATGAATTATCAGAAATGTAAGTTCTGTAGATTTGTGACCATGATTTGTACGTCCCTTGAGAGACCAATGCCAATGGTGAGAGCAAACAGTGGCATGAACGGCCTGCCATAGTTAAGTCCAACTACAAGTCAATCTAAGTCTTTGTGAAACACCCCAGTTCGTAAAGTTATGCATGACTTTATGAACGACTTGTATATGAAGTGCCAGATAGGATGCCCAAAAAATGTTCTGAAATTTCCAATAAACTAAATTATGGCACAAAATATACTTAAAAATGGTTGTTATAATAAGAATGTTAATCTACATCTGCACAGTTCAACTTAATAAATAATAATCAATAATGATTGAGCATCCTATTTGGCTTTTCATATACAAGTCGTTTGTAAAGTCATGCATAACTTTACGAACAGCCTTATGAAACACCCCCCTGGTCATACAATAAATTTGTTCAGAGGTGGGCATTTGGTGTTAAGGACTCTCTCTTTCGGCTTGGGTCGCACATAATAAGTGATCCTTTGTGAGTTTCACTGAAGGTACCCTGTTTGTAGACGACCTGACCTCTCACTATGGTGACCTGTACAGCTCCTTTAAGGGTCAGGCCACTGTAGGGGGTCACCTTGTGCCTGTGGTGAATGTTTTCAGGCTGGATCTATATATATGAACAAAGATGCAATCAACAACAACAAAAGTTAAGATATGCCCAATTCCGCATTAAAGGTAAAGATCAGTTCTGGTCATGCAATTACATTGTGAAAGAAACATTGTGGAATCGATCAGAAAAGGTTGAACATGTAGCATATAAGTATTGGTGTGTACTGCAAGTTTCTAAAATAATCAAAATTATAAGAAAATTTGGCCCAGTCTTGCTAAAGTTACAAGCAATGTACACAGAAAGATGTATATGGGACTACGCGACACATGCGTGACACATGCGCAATATCTATCCGGTCCAGATAGATATAATAATTTACCAAATACATCAATTAGTAGGCGGTTTCCAAGCAAAATTTGTACCATCAAGTATTAGTCAAAACATATTCTTTCACATGTTTGGTCATAAGAGCTTCCATTTCATTTTTTGAGAGGAGGGCGCTTTCAAAACTGGTCTTTACCTTTAAGACTATTACGCAGTATTGGTAGAAAAAAAGAAATTGGAATGAAAGATGTTGAATATGGGTCCTGTAACATCAAAGTTATGATTAATTGCATCTCCATTCATCAATCATAACTTTACATGAAATAGTAATTTACAATGACTGTAAGTTGAGGATAGATTCAACAAGGCATGGTCAGAAACAATTTAGTGCAGCAAGATTGGAGTTTTTTATTTCACAGGGCCAAGGTTTTATACCTGACCTGTCACCACAAAATCCAGGCAAATTCACATGTCATTTCTCTCTTTTTAACATTTTCATAAAATGCATCTTCTCTGCTTTCCTAATAAAGAGGTCCATAACATACATTTTCGAGATACATATATGTATATCCACCCTTTAAACAGATTTAAAGCGGGACTGCACTACTTGTATCTACTTGTGCCCTCTATATAGCCAACAATGCCTAAGGGGTACCCATTGGTCCCCCATGATCCCCTGTTTCTTATGTTAATTGAGAGCTGATTTGATGAGATAACCACCTATCACTGACCATGCAGGGAGGTCTAATCCCTCCTTGTCAAACTAGTGCAGACAGGCTTTAAGAGCAGTCAAGTCAGGTGTGCATTCATCCATCTACTGGTTTGAAATAATAGAATGAAGCATTCCCTCTATACTCAATGATGAAGTTATGAAATGTCCCATCTTATAAAGTCCACCAAATTAATCGCAAGTTTGCAGTCTACTATCTCTAATGTACATAGTTGCGATTAATATCAATCACAAATAAGTTGCGCTTATCAACTCTTTATAAGATAGATTTAGTTTTGATAAATATTGTGTGTATTTCAGATTAAAACACATCTTGCACTTACCGTGATGCATGCATCAGGATCCCAAATAACAATGTCTCCGTCCATGCCGACAGCGAGGGAGCCCTTGCGATGGGAGACTCCTGCTAGTTTTGCCGTCCGCTCACACATTAACCTGACCATATCATGGAGTCCCATTCCTTGCTGTTGAGCTCCCGTCCAGAACAGTGATAGACCTGGATGCAATATAGGGTTTGAACAAAATGAGTCAAAGACTTACTTCACCTGCACCCACTTGCAATCCTTTTTCTTTTCTTTTCTTTCTTCAAACTTATTATTTAGATACTTTTTGGAAGAAAAAAAAAATCAGTATTTGTGACACTCCATTCTCCTATAACAGTGTCATGTGCCCCCTCACCCCCTCCTGGCTGCTATTGACTCTAGCATTCATGCTTATGATAGTTGGCCTGTGAATTTATATTGATTCTTTGATTTACCTATGTACTTTCAGATTTTCAATCATATCTATGTATTTATTTTTGTAATTCAGTTGTAACATTTCATGTAAATCAATTATCTAATATAATATATTTGTTGTTTGAATATTTGGTACTTGATTTTTCAATAAATGCAGAAACATCTACTAAAAAAAGATGAAAATGGTATTCATGTTATGTAGACTTGTCCTGTTCTAGTGGATACACTAGGGACTTTTTGATTTGCTTTTCGCTAGTGGACTACTACTTATGCGGTCATTTTTTTTAGTAGTGCGCATGTGCATCGATGAGCTCATTGTTCGTAGCGGAATTCTCTAACATGTTTACCCTTGTTTTGATGTCGGTTGATACGAAACAGCCCAATGAATACATATAAAATATAATACATCCTGGATATCAGTTACTCTCTGCAGATGCTCTGCTCATGGTACTGTATATACAGTCAAAACATTTTCAAATAGTTCAAAAATTGATAATCTTTTGTTTTCAATCCATAGTCATTTGACTTCATAATGGAGAAATGTGTCTAGGCTTTTCTTACCAAACTGCATGGAAGAAATTCCACCCCAGGCCTTCATGAAGTCTCCTTGTTCAAGAAGCTTGAGTTCTGGAGTACATGGAGAATGGTCCGAGACAACCATGTCAATGTCACCATTCTTGAGTGCTTCCCACAACACCACCTACCAATTCATGAGAGAAGAGAGAACTCAATTCAATTCAATTTATTGGTCATGCACAAATTAAAAGTAAAATTGGCATACAAATCATTCTCTGGTTGTTTCCATCAAAATCCCACAATGTCATATATACATTAACATAGAATCATTAATGATTGTCCTCGGGGGGGGGGGGGGGGGAGGGGTGATTGTCTAGAGAGGAGAGATGAACAGTGCAGAAGGGGAGACAAATTACAAAGGATATTAGGATGTGAGGGATCAGAATGGAAAGGAAAAGAAATACAAAATTGTCAGACTATTTTACATAACTTATATCATTTTGTTTTGCTACGGCAGATTTTTTAAACATATTAATTCCCATGTCATGTGGAACCTAAAGCGCGAGTGGTAGAATTTTTTAAACCTTATCTGCAGGGAAAAAAATATTTAACAAATTTGGGGGGCTACTTTTCAAGCTTGCTTCCATGAAAATAACACTCTTTAATTTTCATTACTTAGTTTTGTATTGAACTCCATGCAAATATTTTGGAGCTCTTTTATGACTTTCGGGGGCTCTTTTGGGCATTTGGGGGGCAAATTCCCCCTGAACCCCCAAGTATTTTTTTCCCTGCTTACCTGGTTGTTTTTATCCCTGATTGGAGGACAGCATTTGAAATGGGTTCCCCCCTGCGGTACATCCTCTGCGTTGAGAGAGAGGTAATGATGACAGGTCTCTACGGTGAGGGGGGCACCTTGGCGACGGGCATCCCGGATAATGGGGAGAGCATCGGCAGAGGAGAGGTGGACAATGTGGCATGGGACCCTGCCAATAGTAATGATAACAAATATATGATAGTAAAACCTGCTTTAGCGAACACCTGCATAGAAAGACCACCAACTAGTTTCCCTTGACAATTACTTTGTGTTGAAACTTGTACTTAATGCAGGACGGCACTACTTGAAGCTACTTGCACCCTCTATATATCAAAGAATGCCTAAGCGGTGCCCATTGGTCCCCCATGATCCCCTTTTTCTTATGTTAACTGAGAGCTAAATTGATGAGATTAACCACCTGTCAGTGACCATGCAGGGAGGTCTAATCCTTCCTGGCCAAACTAGTATGGCGGTGCCTTAAATTTAAACATCCTGTCCGTAAAGACCACCTTTACTTTGTCCCTGGAGTGGTCTTTATAAACAGGTTGCACAATATCCTTACATCCACTAGAATAAGTGGCTTATGCTGCTCCAGTATCAAACAGCTTGAGTTATATGCTTCCATTACAGTTCTTAGCTTTACAACATTCCAGGAATTCCCATTTATTACACAGGACCGAAAAAGGCAACTGGAGGTCAAATTTCTCTACAGACTTGTACATGTACACACCGAGCAGGGTCTCCTTTTCTAATGAGCCATTTTTTTTTTTTAAATTAAGGATTGAAAAGATCAAATTAATAACCAAATTCCCATGATTTTGTTATGTTTTGGGGGACCTTTATGATAGAAAGTCACTCTACAATTATACTTCTGGTGCTTAAAAGGAATTATTTAGTTTTAAAGCTTATCTGCCATAGTTTACAGGAGGGATTAGAGCGCCCAGCAAGGTCACTGGACAGGTGGTTATCTCATCAACTCAGCTCTCAGTTAACATAAGAAAAAGAGGATCATGGGAGACCAATGGTCACCAATTAGACATTGTTTGTTATATAGAGGGCGCATGTAGCTACAAGTAGCGCAGTGGGCCTTTAAGGAAGTATGAGTCTGTGTGATGGGAAAAGTGAAAATAAGACAAAACAAACAAACGAAAATAAGGAAAAGTAATGATGCATCCATTCTCTCCCTCTCCTCAAAGATATATAGTTTTATTCTGTCTCTTGTCTAATCATTTTTCCTCTCTCTCTCCCTGTCCGTCTCTCTCTCTCTCTGTCTCTCTACATCTCTCTTTCTCTCTGTTTACCCTTCTGCAAGTTACTTTTGTTCTGTCATGCACTTTGACCTCTATCCTCTTCTTTCTCTCTCTTCTTCTTTTCCTCCCTCTTTCAACATTCAGTAAAATGTTCACCGTACCTATATTGGAGGCACACCTTAGCCACCAGCTCTATTGCCTTGTTCTCCATCTGTTTAGGTCTGGAGTTTAGGAAGTCGTTATACTCAGCAGACGTGTCTACCTCTGGGGCTTGCTCTGAGCTCGGTATCTCCATCTCAGCATGGAACTAGAGTTTAATCAAACAGGGAGAACACGATATATAATTACTTAATAATAATAATTATAAACAGGACTTATAACTCGATATGTAGATTCTTAATAATAATAATTATAAATGGTAATGACAATAAATGGATTCATATAGTGCCTTTTGCGGAGGATGCAAAGACAAATTAATAATTCAATCATATTCAATCATATATGCCATCTAGATATAATTGTGGTACATATGTTTCTACAATACCCCTGTAGGAAAAGATTATGGCTTTATCAACAACTAAAAAAATTTAGCAAATGGGAGAGGACCTCCCTTCACAGTTGCAAAATTGTGTTTGAGTGATTACAACTTCAACTTGAAATTTGAGGATAAGAAAGTTGAATTCATTCTGACCTTTATCTGTCAACTCTAACCTAACTACTGATAATACTACAAAAATTGGTAATCTCCAAGGCCAAAATTACATCCCTTGTGTTTTACATGCTTTCATACAGATGTTTTTCAAAAAATGAAAGCAATAAAGGGTTCATAATATTAGTTTGAAGGCACAAAACAGGATTCATTCTGCTGAAATGGGAATACAAGTCAGCAAACATGTATGATAAATGTATCTGAGCTGCCAACCTCCAGAACGAAAAATCAGGAATCACAAGGCTCAAAGTCAGTAATTTTGGGAATAAATCAGTAATTTCCTAGGCGGCGCTATGAATCTTTAAAAAACGGCACGACATCACTGCGCGGACGCATGAGCGCATGATCATCTGAAATTGTTGGTGATTTTACTCACACAAATTTGCTAAATATTGATTTTTAAGTCATCACGACACATCAGTTTTTCATGAAATATTGGCTTCTATTAAGAGAATACTTGATATTTTTCGTCTTTCTCAGCGAATGTTGGATGGCCGCCATACTGCACAGTACTCGCTACGATAAATCATATTCAGTTTAATCCGTAATTTGAGACAACATTCCGTACTGCCGTAATGATCGTTAATTTCCGTGCCAATTACGGGAAATCCATACTAGTTGGCAGCTCTGATGCTAGATATTTACCAGAAGAACGCTGTTAGTACCCTTGAGTTGTTTCATGGCCTCATGAAGATCTTCCTCAGTGACATGAGGGAACTCATCCACTCCACTGTGAATGAGAAAGCATTTGAACCCAGCTATACCGGCCTGGATCATGGGTCGTAGGTCAAACTGGTCCGTGAGAAAAGAAAAAGGAAGATACAGTTCTTGTAAAGCACATGATTATATCACAAATGTTATTTCTCTACGTGCTGTAATGGTGAACATAAAGAAACATCGTTTATTGAATAACAAGAACTTTGAAAAATTAAAAATACAATTAAAAAGGTTAAGGCTTTTGGTATACCACATGATAAATACAATGTGGCATTTAGAGCTATATGTGTGGCATAATTATAGAGAGTTAAGATATGTTTAATTAACATTGCTCGCCACAGGGGCAAAGTAATCACTACATGTTTCTTTTATAGTGCCTAATAATTAAACTACACCTGATGATTTGTTTTGTGATAAGGAGCTTGTGACTTCACTAAATTGTATTTCTCCTCAAATTTCTGATTGTTATTAAGAGTTATTTACACATTTGTATTTTTGTTATTAAGAATTTATTTATTTATTTATTCATTTATTTAGACATTTGTATTCTTGTTGTTATTTCCACATGTGTATTCTTGTTATTTTAATTTGTATAATGAATTATATTTGTTTTGTTTATGTATATTGTGTGAATGTTTTTAACGGACTTGCTGAAAAACAGCCTTGTGGCTGATAGCAGGTGTTTTTAACCGTGGATAAATAAATAAAAACAAACAAACAAACAAACTGACCAAAAAGCTGATATTATTGTCCTTTGCATTTCCAGCCAGGTAATTAAACCACTTGACTAGGACACCCCTTCTATTGAAAGCAATCTTTTGAATTACACACCACCTGTGTGTGCTATCAGAATTGTGAGGACCCTTTGTTTTTGCCTACCTGGTTTTGGGGCACAACTCCTCCCCAGAATGCCACATCCACATAGGATGAAGCCTTGGCATGTGACATCTTCTCATGGAATGCGTTTAATGTCGTTGTGGGTGGAATGCTATTCCTGGAAAAACAAACAGAGGAAATGTGCTATTTATTCTTTTCCTTCAAGGCTGGGCAATTGCTCTCTGTTTAAATGTGTCTGTTACTTTAATACAGAGATTTGTATTATTGCCTACTTTGTTATTTCATGTACCGGTACATGTATAATTCTAATCATTGCTCTCAGTCAGAACGAAATGATTACATAATAGATATGTAGAGGTGTTGCGGTCGAGTGGATACGTCGCCGGACTGTCGATCACAAGGTCCACGGTTCGAGTCCCGCCGCCGCACTCATGTCCTTTGGCAAGACATTGATCTACATTTGCCACACTCCACCCAGGCGAGGTAAATGGGTATCTGGTAGGAATTTTTTCCTTGAAATGCTAGAGCGCCGTATGGCAGCCGTGCTAAAGACAGGGTAATAATCGGGAGCACCAGGAGGGTCAAATCTGACTGACATGAGTGCTATATAAGAACCCATTATTATTATTGTTATAACTTCCTTACCGTTTTATTTCCTACACAATTAGTTGCAATTACTTTTTTTTATATACATGTAACTACCTGCTCTCCTTTTATAAGTTTATTACTTTTGTTTGTAAAGCACTATGAGAACTGCAATATATAGAACAATGAGGCTGTTCACACCGGCAGAGATAGCGCGCGCTAGACCGCGCTATCTCTGCGGTTTGGAAGGTACTACGTCGTTTCGGTCCGCCCAACAGCGAGCCACGGCGAGCCAAAATGGCGTGCCACTGGAGCACCTCTTGGGGGTGGTCCACGAGAGATAGCGCGGTCTAGCGCGCGCTAGAAAAAAGGGGGTGCTACGATAGACCGCGCTATCTCATTGCAGTGTGAACGGCCTCAATGAAATGTATTTTCTAAATTCTTTTAAATATTTTTGCTGGTACGTGAGGGAGCAAGTGAGTGTGTGTGTGTTGGCTATGTGCTTATGATTTAAAGGGATCGTTTATGTTAAATCTGAGATGCATGGCCCTACCTGTAATCAGTGTCTGTGATATGGTTTTATATTGAAGCCCTAAAAAAATTGAGCTTCAAAATGATCACGAAGTGCCTCAAAAAAGTGAAAACCTTTGAGTGACCGGTAACCGGTTATACCATACTTGTTTTCTCCAATAGACTGTAGTGTTATGAAAACCGTTTGGCAAACACGAAATTTGATATCGATTTTCAATCATAAATATCTTGATAATCAGACAGGCGATCAGCTTGTAAAAGTCATGGGGTTCCTGACTGACCTAAATGTTTATAATTATCATTGCAGCATGAGCTAAATCAAAGAATTTTTTAAAGGATCTAAGACAAAGTTAACGGATCCCTTGAACACTTACAGTGGCATGTCAACGATGGTAGTGACTCCACCAGCTGCTGCAGCTCTAGTGGCAGTCCTGTACCCTTCCCACAGGGTTCGACCAGGTTCATTGACATGTACATGACTGTCCACAACTCCTGGCATTACCAAATTTTGGCCTGCATCTATATCCTGCAAAAAGAACAAACAGACTTTGTAAGAAGTGGCAGATTTCTGTGTGTGTTTGTATGTGTTTATTGTGTAACTGAAAACAATAGTCAGTTCAGGTATCATCATCTTGTTCTTCCTCCGCTATTTCGGAGATCAGCGATCCCATGGGCCGCAAGACATATACTAAACTGGTCACAGGAGCACAAGAGTGAAGCTAAAAGGTAACATCAAGGCAATGGACTGATAGCAACTATCAATAGAGAGTTGACAGCTGGTCACACTAGCAGTTCGTGTAAGGAGAGTTATTATGAGAGATATTGCTGTAACGAAAAGCGGAACTGACAACCTGAAAGCATAATGCCCCCGGCAACACCTTCTGCAGTTCTGGTTAATAGTATAGTATTAATGACTGCTTTGAGAGAAATAGTTGTTTTATTACGCTCAAGGGAAGGTTAGAATTGTGCTATTCCCCGAGGCTTGCCGAGGGGAATAGCCCAATTGTAACCTTCCCGAGAGCGTATGAAAACAACTATTTCTCGAATATTAAAGCAGTCATTAATACTTTTATATGCCGAAAAAAAATAGACTAAAAAATAAAAAATAAAAAATAATTTTTTTTTTGTCGAAGGTGAGAGTCGAACTCTCGCGTACAATGAGTGATGAATCTTATTCCAACGCCTTACACCACTCGGCCATCGCGCGCTGTTCACGAGCTTGGCAGTTTTGTACAATATATACATTAAAGTGGATTGAAACCGGCTTCGGCGTGATGAATGCTTCGCAAAAGCACCCTTCTTTTACTTTTGCAATGCATATTGGCACGAACTTAGATCAAGATCTATCGGCAGATGTTGTTTTTTTGTTTTTGGAAGTTTATTTTCGTCTTCATGTCAACAATGCAAGATAAAATTGTCGGTAAGATCGATCGAGATTCAATTGTATTGAAATTACCGACCAATCCTTCGCACACATACGGTATCCTCGATCGCTCAAACCATTTTTTAACATGTAAACCTATGGGGTAACCATGGAGGCTGACCTATTTTTTTAATAACCATGGTTATTAAAAATAGTAAATGTTTTATGCATGGTTACCGGGAATTTTACAGGAACAGTTGAAGTTTATGAATGCAATTCGACCAATCAGATGGCTGGATTTCTTAAATGAGGTATATAATTAATTCTATTTAAAATATTAAAATTCATGACCTTATCATCTTCCACCATTGACCCCTTTATCTGAACTCTAATCCGTTAACCCTTGCATGCTCATGCAGTTTGGTTAAAATTGCTCCAATGCAAATATAGTCACGACCAAAAATCATATTGCCCCTGCAGGCCTTAAATTTCGATATTTTTAGGGCAAGGCCACTTTTCTGTAGGGCACATTCCTATATTACAGCACAAATAGGAAGAATTGGAGAGGGCACAAAAAATCTCCAAGGCCAATGAGAGGGGCATTGAGGCCAATCAAAGGAGCATCCATGGCCATGGCCTTGGATTAGTTTAAGCCCTGCCCCTGGCACCAACTTATACAAGTTATAAAAATATACTGTATACACTGATCACAAATATGTCCTTGTTGAAAATAATAGATCCACATGAAAAATATATTTAAAAAAAGTCTTACTCTGTCTTGATTCCAGGGCACCTGATCCAAATCTGAACGGTGAATGGCCTGTATGACTCCATCTTTGATTTCTATGATGGCTGGAGCCACAACCCCTTCAGGCAACACAACCTTCTGACCTCTGACACGAAGACTACTCATCCTCCCAATAGACCTTCATATAGTACACAAAAAAATGAGAAAATTCAACATTTTATTGACTTATTCATGTTTTTTTTATAATTAGTGAATGGCCGACAGTGGCTGTATTGCTCACGACTTACAAAATATGCATTTTAAACGAGGAAGAGGGTAAATTCAATAAACTGGTAACTGCATGTACAATTAGAGTCAAGATATGAAAATACAGTCAAATAAGTAATGAAGGTGTAAAGAGAAAGGTAATAACAGGAAGAGCATAAATCCATGGGTGATGAATACTTAACAGAGCATTAAATCACACACCGACTCTTGAAGTTTTATTATTGCAAAGGACATAGAACTCACATTTAGCCTAGTGTGATTTAGAACTCGATAGAAACTACTCCCCAGAGCTCAGAGGGAATAACAGATTATCCCTAAACGATTACTCGTCCTAATAGTAATACCCATCTTGTATATTGTTGATTTAAAATGGCAAAGAGAAATTACGCATGCACAGAGCGCCACACGAGATACTGCGCATTTTCTCTTCGCCATGTTGAATCGAGTGAACAAGGGCCCGTTCCTAGAAACCGTCATAAGTCTAACTTCTTGACTATCCCATTGAAACGCATGTTAATTCTATAACACACGTTTCAATGGGATAGTCAAGCAGTTAGACTTATGACGGTTTCTAGGAACGGGCCCCAAGTGAACAACATGAATTGGGTTAATGAAGCGAGGAATCACTCTTTTTCCACATGGAAGGCTTCTTTAAATTATAATTTCAAGTTGTTGAACATTGTAAGTCCAAAATTGTCATTACTACTTCTTTACATTTCGAAAAAATGTGACCCAACCCGCTGTTTTAATCGTTTTCCTATGCAGGCTCAGGCTCTGGAGCTCCGACGCCGGAGTTACGGCCTCCCATCCCATAGCCATGCCTGCCACGAGCGTCTCGGGCTCCGTCACCGCACTAACTGCGCCAGGCTTATCGACCGTATCGTCGAACACATTCACACACGTTAACAAACAAACGTTAAATTAAGCTATATAGTTTCGGCTATATCGTCATCCGAGTCACTGGGGACAAACTTGAGACGTACCTTATTTTCCAGCAATCTTTCTAAAGGATTCACGGTTGGGAGGTTGTCAAAAGAAATCTAGATTCTAATGTCCACGATGCGAAAAGTTGCGAAGTTCACACATAACATATATACCGCGATCGCGACGGACCTTGTTTTGATGGTAGCTGTGAGCAAACAAACAAAATTTTGCACAATTTCAAAATATTGCTGGTATGCTGCTCATAATAAATTTAGGCCTAAAGCGTATGGATTAATTTCATGAATGTTTAATTTGAAATCATTACTTCTACTTACTTAAAAGCAAGGAATTATGTTTATACATTTCATAGCTTGTTAGTAATATTCGTTTGTTTTCGGGTATGCAAGGTTTTTGTTTTCGAATTGTCAGCTACCAAAAAATTATCACTTGCCATTATCAACAACATTATTATCATCATCATCATCATCTTAATTATCATCATCATCATCATTATTATTGTAGCAAATGAAAACTGTTGTATAGATGACAGTACCGTCATGCATTTCTCTAAGTCTAACAAATAAATACACTGAGATGATAACAGTCGGCCACTAGTCCGCGATATAATGGCAATATCTGGCCTATAGTGAGCTTGTTCCTAATTTCATGCTCTTTGTCAACCAATATAAAAATGCTTAACAGTAAAGCTAAATCTTATGAAAAAGCCTGACTTTCACACAAATCCAAACTCCAAAGCTTTCGATCCCATCATGATGGTTGACTCATTGTATACTCGTTTTGCAGCTTAGTATTTGATTATTTCCCGAGAAATTATAACAATAGACCTACTATATGAGCATAACTACAGATAACCACTTTCGTGTATGAATTTTAAGTCGCTTTTATTACCATTTTCATAAAAATCAGTATTGAAAGGTAACCTTAGGGGAAAAAACATGAGAAAAAACTTTTTAAAGATAATTGAAAGAAGAAAATGCAAAGCAAAAGAGTTTCCGCCCGGGCTCGAACCGGGGACCTTGAGTGTGTTAGACTCACGTGATAACCACTACACTACGGAAACACCACATATCGGTATTGCATTTATAATTTTATATACGTGGGTCTAGCGCGGGTTGAGGGCAACACACGGACGTACGCACTAGTACGCACGGTAACGTAATACCCATTATGTACTGATCGCCAAGTTGCTTACTTCACCAGCGACTATACTATGCTTTCAGAGTGTGTATGTGTGTTGTGTCTACGCGGCATAAGATAGCTGAATGGAAAATATAATTAAAAAAAATGATAATAAATCAGTCGATTTTGCAAATCTATCACCACTTATCTTTTTGATTTAGAGGAGAACTATAATGATACTCAGCTAGGTAGTAGGTACCCTTTTTCATATGTAAGGACATCTGATGAATGCCCCACTTTAGGTGCGAGAAGTGACCTTTTTACTTTCTGATACCATTTTCCCTTCTGATAAGTGCCCTTATCCTGTTTATTTATAAATAAGTGCCCCTTCCCTTTCTAATAAATGCCCCTTTCCACCTCTGATATTTAGTGCTCCTAAACAAATCTAAATGCCCCTTTAACTTTGAATAAAGGCAACTTTCCCCTAAATGCCCCCTTTTTATGGGATTGCCCCTCCGATAAGTGTCCCTTTTTTACATCGGCGCGTGCTCCTTTTCGTTTTTTTACCGCCCTTTAAGTACCCCTTATGATCTCCCTATGTTTCAAAGATTCGGAGAAACTGCGTGTAGTAACAGGTACCCTTTTCCGATCACCACGATGAAAGGCAGTAGGCGGGGGGAAGGGGAGCACACTGCTCCAAATGTGATAAGAGTGAGTTGTGCCCCTTTTTAGAATACTCGTGTTCGTTTTCAGTTGTATCATATGTCTCTTTTCTAGAAAAGTCATTTTAATTATATAAGTTTGCCTTTTTTTTTCTTCTTTTTTAAACACTAAACGTTAACCCTATTAAACTACCGTAATATAGGCATTTCCTAAATTCTCATTAAAACCCATGCCCTTTTGAACTTCGTAGAATACAAATTAGTTAATCAAATGCCCTTTGTTTAAGAATATAAAGGTTCAAGCCATGAAGGAGTTTTCAAACTAAAACCATAAAATGAGACAATCATAATTTCATAAACGGTCTTTTGACATGATGATCACCCCTCACCTCCCCCGAGACAATAAATTTCTTATAGACTCCTTTAAACATGTGCCCCTACACAAAAGGGTCTTGTTCATTAGTTCATTATGAAATTGTGCTTAAAATCTGATCATGGTTGGTGATTTCATCTAAATAATAAAATGTAATGGGTCGTAATGCGACCTCACAAATTTCAATTTTCTTTTTTGCTCGCTCGCAAATGAATCTTCAGAAAATCACACATAACAAAAAGCAGAAATGTATTTGTTAAGTGACGCAGTATAATGGGTCACGTAAACAGAAAATGTTGAACATCGTCAACGTTAATGTATTAATTACAATGTAGAATTATAAAACATCGTCTAACAATTGTATTTTTTTAAAAACTTTAAGATAACTATTTGAATACTGGCCTTTCTTAAAGGAAGTGCCATTTTTAGTTGGTGCATCCCCACTTGTACCGCCGCCCTTAAGTGCAGGCAAATGGTGGCGCTGATTTCTATGACGTGTCCCGATTTCAATCTCGGTTTTTAAAAATATACCCATGAAATATTTCTAAGGGCGTGACTATAGCTCCCCTATCCACCAGGGTCGCCGCCGGCCTGCCTATATAATATAGAGTCCAATATAGGGGAGTGGTACTACACGTAGTACATTACACACATCGACTGCATTTATTCATTAACTCTCCCCCCCCCCCCCCCCCCCCCACCCGCCTGACCTGCTATTCAAATGCAAATATGACCACTGAAAACAATTTCCATGATTAGTCTGCATTACCATACGGCCATCCGATCATAGCTATTTTTAGACGCGATATGTCCGTAAATTGATATCACGGGATCGGGATGTGGCTAGACGTTTTATTTTTTGCAAAGGTACACTTGCCTCATATTGTGCACTGCTGAATACATACACAACAATACTATGGCATATGAAACGCATTAATTCGGAATATTTATGGCCAATGAGAATAATTTCCATGGTTAGGCTACCCGACACCTTACCGCCGCCATATCACAGCTATTTTTAGACGCGATACGAAGATTGATGTCACGGGATGTGGCGCCAAACGTTTTATTGCTGTCTTGTCTGATATTGTGCACTGCTAGAATACACGACACAATTGCATAGCATTGATTCAAGATTTTGTTATGGTAGCCATATTAAAGGTAATACAAAGTTTTGGTACGGGATCATGAATTTGGTTCAAATGAACATATTGGAAGCGTATGCGATCCTACAATATTCAGTGATCGTTGTCGCAGTTGAAATTGAGTCTAAAGTTATGAACTCTTTATGTTGTATAGCTCCCTCTCAAAGTCAAGATATTAATTAACTATAAAACAAAGTTTCTTGACTAAAATCGACCGATTAGCTATTCCCGTTTGGAAATTATATATCACAACTACATACATGTATTCTGATAGTTTCATGGTCGCAGCTACGTACATTATACGGCCGTAGGCGCTATTTGAAGTTTATCAAAATTTTTATATACAGTTTTTCTCGAAAGCAGAAGGGTTTTAGCAGAAGGGTTTTAGGGGCTACATTTTGTAGTGCTTATAATAATCCACAGGGGCATCCAAATATACCAAAATTGTTAAGATTCACTATCCAGCCAATTTTCGAAATTTCCCAAAACTTTGTATTACCTTTAAGAATGCTCTCAGGCTTGGTTCTAGAATATTAAGGGGAGGCTTATAGGGCGGGGGCTATAGAGTGCTGGGGTTCTTTCATTCTTTTTGTACACGAGCCTTGCCTGTGCTCGAATCCAATCTTAATCAAGATTTTCTCTTTTTTCTGGGGGGGGGGGAGCGATGTATAGTGGGACATGGGCAACGGATCCAGTCGGCGGCATGGGAAGGGGCTAACTAGGGGGTCCAATACGTGGGAAATATTAAGCAATAAGCGGGGGGGGGGGGGGTAAGGAGCACTAATTTTTCCCCCCAATTCGTGAGAAAATATTTAGCTCTGTATTTTTTTGTTTTCGTGCCCCAACGGGGGGAGGGGGTGAAGGTAGTGAGCATTTCTTTTTTTACTCAACACCCCCCCCCCCCCCCCTTGAGCTAGGGGGGGGGGGGTCCGTCTTCTTTTTTCTATAAAAAAAAGGGTTTAATTTACCTGTTTGGGGGACCAGGGGAGGGGGCTCCCTTAGATCCGCCACTGGATATGGGAGTCGACACATCGGGACATTTTTTTTGACAGTAGATGGTAGTATACGTTAATCTGAAGTTGTGTCAGTATAAGGCCAAGTAACAAAATATAACGTGTTTCTCGTCGGGACTTTAAAAAAAAGGAGGAGGCAGGGCATTACTAATTATTATTTTGCCATTTTTTCCCCAAGATGGCTGCCATGCTAGATATAACTGGCCGAGCCTATTTATCCACAGATATTGTGCTATATGAGTATACTGATGCATGTATGACAAAACAATTGATGTGTATCATTTAAGAAGCTATTTAAATAAAATCTATACTACACGCCTTTTTTGTTGCTTTTTTTCTTCTGAATATTAAAAGTACCACAAAAAGGAGGCGGGCGGGAACGGGAAACACTTCATTTTTGTTATTTGGTCTCATACCTTTCCTTTGATTCACCTATATGATTAAGATAAAGAATAACGACACACATCACATTTGGCAATAGGAAAGACAATATTAGGCGACATTTATTATGTTCTTTCAATTAAATATAAAATACTCAGCTCAATAAAAAATCACATATAATTAGATTCACATAACAATTTTTACAGATTACCATGTGATATTGCCACCCTTAAAAATAATGCCAAGGGTCATTTCCGTATATACATACTATATGAGTTTCAGTTTCAGTTTCAGTTTATTTTCATATTTCTCACATGTTGTATAATACATCATTACATATAGCATGTTACATTTTGAACTCATTTTAGGATGCGTTTATACAACAACAAAAAAAGAAAGAATGATACATAAGACTAAGTTGAATAAGGGAAGAAATATGATGGAGCCTAAATAGAAAGCAATGCTTGTAGGTCATGAGGCACATTTACTGAAATTAATTGAATATAATTAATACATAATAATAGTAATAATTATAATAATGACAATAAGGATGATGATGATAACAATAATAATAGTGATAATATTAATGATAAAAATGATGATGATAATAATAATAATGATAATAATAATAAATAATAATATTCATAAAAATAATGATAGTTATAATAATTATTTTTTTTTTAAAATCATTTATAAGTAATAAAGAGGACTATCGTGATGCAACCGTTGGCTGAATGCATGTCAGTGTCATATTTTGTTGCATCACGTGAGTCCTCTATTCCTCCGAAACAATTAAGCGTCTCTATACATTAATTGAGTAAATTGAATTATATATTTGATATTTTGTTAATCTGAAACGAAACTATTTGTCAAGACGTAGTACACAATAATTTCTGTTAAAAATCCCGGCAATCATGTCTTATGACATCGTTATGAATTATATGTTTAGTATTGTTTGTCCTACTTTGGCAGTTATAAGCCATGACCTGGACTACTCTAACTATTATGTCTGTGGCTGTGCAATTTTTTTTCTGTTTATACTATATTCTTTTAATATTAAATATTGACAATAAAGTGATACAAAATCCACAACAACAAAAAACAATTGCAACCACAAAAATCAATTGCAACCACAATTAGAATTAGGATAAATTATGTACCGTCTGTCAGGGGGGATAAATTATGACACTGTTAATGAAAACCCCTTCATACACTGGATCTACAAAAGGCTTTAAACCTCACCAAATACTATTAACATTATTAAAGGGAAAGTCCGCTATCATATTAAATGGTCGATTTCAATTGAACTAGCAGATAAACGAGAGAAAGAAAAAAATTGAAATTTTGAGAAAGTCATGAATTGGCAAAGTTGTAACTTATCTTTAAAGCATCTACCTGATCTGTAGTTGGAAAAAGCGATCATATTTTCTTTTAACGAAAATATTCAATAAATTGTACACGCATCCTCAACATGATTGCACATATATTTTTGACACAATCCCTACATAAAATATATCAATTTCCATGAAAACCCGTAAGATGTTGGAATCATGAAATGTTCAGAGCAAAGCAATTGCGAGAAGTAATCCAAAGTTACGTGAAAGAATTGAGAAAAGTACATATTTTGCTATTACTATGATGTAAAATGAATACAAAAACTATAATGTATATTATATATAATATATATATATAAGGATCAAACCCAGGACAATTGCATTTCCAGTCAAGTAATCGGACTATATATATATATATATATTATATGCATACACTCGACACCTCGAATACATAGAACCACTGATCTCGATCCAAAGAACATTTTCTGTGTTATTAGAGAGCAGGATTCGAAAGAAAGAGTAAAATCTATATCCCAAACGACGAGTTCTGAAATTCCTGAAATGTCGGAAGTAGGAATTCCGTTTTTACGGTACGTATAAGTAACTAAACCGGATACGGTACATGTATTATAAAATATATAAGGAGTCAATAATTCGTGATAATTTCTGATACATAATAATGATAATTTCCGAATGTGTAACGTATATTATTCGCATATATGAATATACATATTCCCTTTTTACGTTTGAATAGTATACACATCATCGCGCTGGCCTTCTCATACATTGGTTCAGGTGTGTTTTTTAATATTTTTTTTAGGGGGGGGGGGGCTATTTATAGAACAGTAGAGACTATTTTGAAGAAAAAAAACACATCTTCAACATTGGAGCCATTTTATCTGTATATGAACGAATTGCAAATGATAACGCTTGATAACTGATTTAATTGTTTTGAATGCTAACAAAGAATACATGTATGGATACATATTGAAGCGCATAGGAACGTTGTATTGTAATGTAATATGCACTTTACAAGAACGGTTCATCATTATCATAATTGTTATTAATAATTTTTATTATCTATGCTAGTGTGTACCGAATCTATTGACAAGCAAGAGAAGATGGACATTTTTCAACACTTATTATACAAATATATCCCACATGTTATTCAGTGGCATTCAATGTAGTACAGAATTGACATTGATAAGATCAATATAGAATATGTTCATAATTTTATTGATACTGAATAATATCATGAACATTTGAAACGTTCCTACCATGTACTAGATAGAATTCTTTGAACATGTATTTGTTCTGGTGGATGTATATCAAATTTGTATATTATTAATCTGCAACCTTGTATTTTCATTGACATTATCATCATTATTTTGGGGAAACTATAATTACAAGAGTCTATAAGATACGAATTTGGAAATATGTTTACAATTTCGCGAATGTAACGTCGTTGAATTGTTAAATTATAAATTTGTAATCTCTGAGTCCTCCGTGCTGTTTCCCAAATCCAGAATTGCTGTTTACGCATTACTGTCACTTTCAACTATCAAGACTCTGAGCTGTTTCCGCGAGTTCATAACGACCATTGCTCATCTGAGAGTACTTCACTGATGAGAAGCCACATGCCTTCAACGTCAGCTTGGTGATGCCGTAGACCAGAAAGAGAACCAGCATGCCGATTAGGATGTGCCATGTGAACATGACGGTAGTCAACATAACGTTGAGATGGTCCTCTCCATCCCAAGGTTCTCCTGAAGGAGGTTTGTAGAGCACTATACCCAAGTGAAAGAACCAGGTTCCCTGGACTAGAGTGAAAAGAATCCGGATGAGACGTATTAAGGTATCTTCTCTGGACCAGACCTCCGCCGCTGCTGTCAAAAAGCACACAAAGATAGCGAAGACGAGCATGCTGTGAAGGTGGATTTCGAGAGGGCTTCGACCGTGGGTGTGGTAGTAGAAAAGAAACCCTTCCACGGCATACGCCAAAGCACCAAGAGCGTGTTCAAATTTTGCTGCAGAAGGGACACAGGTACTCCCAAGGATTTTGACGAATCCATAGAGACCAAAATATAAGTACATGGAGCAGTGCCCCCATTCTACGTCATTTTGCCAGTGGCCGTCCTTGTCGACAAGGACCAGGACCGGTTCCGAGTACGCCATCTCGACACCGATGCCGGCAATGCCCGCGAAAACGATTAATCCTGCCTCAAGAGGTGCGCGATGCAAACAGTACATCACACGAGACCGGGGCCGCTGGCGACCGTTGTCCAATACCACTATGGAGTATGCAAATTGTATGATCCACCAAATAGCGACGATAATGAAAAATCCACCGGGTACTGCATGTCCACCAAACGAACCCATTTTATCGTCTTATCTGTAACTTCCTTGAGGTAGATTCACTCTCTTTCCAGGGAGGTGTTTAACTCACATACCCTGCTCTTTCCTTCCACCATATTGTACTCGATGTAAGATGTACAGTCGTGTTATGGTATTCTGTGGAATCCTCGATCGCACAGTAGGCTACAGTACCATCGTGTACCATGTAGTCTCTCTCTCTCTCTCACTCTACCTCTTTCTCTCTCTCTCTCTCTCTTATGGAGCAAAATGCAAACACGGGAAACGTACAGTGAGCCATCTGTGTACAAACGCAACCATGCAGCGGCTCCCTTGGTTTCAATAAATTTGAAAGTCAACGGGCATAACATACTGAAAAGATGCATTGTATTGGATCTCAATAAAAAACATGTTGTGTTCTCAAGCAGACTGTGTATTGGGTGACTGGGTTCTGGTGAAATCCGATTCATGTGTGCACTGCATATAAATTTAAAGATTGAGTCAAAATAATTCTCATAATTCTGCTGAATGTCAAACCATTACTTTATAGGCCTCCCTATATACCTAATGAGGCTTTCTAGTAACTTCTTGACGGTTACTTTCACAACGTAAGGCCTACAAGCTTTGTATTGCCCTTTGGGTGCCAAAACATGGGTCGGTCGGTCGGAAATCTTCTTTTTCCCCTTCCCTGTTTGTGCTGATATTTCTCAGTTTGGAATGCTTTAAATAAATATATTTTTTATTCATTAAACATTTTTTCCCCAAAAAACCGGTAAAAAAAAAAAAAAAAAAAAAAAAAACTATTTTTAAAAGCCGACCGTAGAGTTCAAAATGTTTGGGTTGGTCGCAAGGGGCAATACAACATCTTTTTTAACGCCTAATTGAATAACCAGTACTCAACTTTATCTTTAATATATAAGAGACGCATTGACAAATGATGAACGTTTAATGTTGTTTAATTTATAAACAGACATTGTGGCATACAGATATGCGCCACATAGTTAGCATGTTGCAGGCGAATGCACCGAATGCTTGCCATAGTTATCATCCCTATTGCGCACGTAACGAACGTTCTTAAAATTAATGTAAACGATATCATTTTGCCGGCAAAATTTCAATTGATTAACACGAATCCCATAAAATTTCGTTGAATAGTCCCGTCTAATTCAAATTGAAAGAAAAGCCTTAAACTTTGGTTGAGTCGACACACGATGCTATTGAATCTTCATAGATAATCATTGACCTAAGTCTATAAAGGTCATGGAGCGCTATATAAATGGAATGTTATTGTTATTACCTTATGAACTTTGAATAGTGAAAGAGGTATTGTGATTTTGAATAAAGAACACAAATGTGTCTAATGCTATGGTCACACTATCCAAAAGTAGCCTGCTCGGCGGCCGAGCGGCGAGTTTTTAACCAATTCTGCCCGGCCACCGAGCGGCCGCCGCCTTAGTCCAGATTCAGTCCGTTCGTTCTTTTTATCCCCCACACACAGCGCAGTCTCTCCACTGATCGCGCAATCCCCAAATTTTCGTCCCAGATTTAGAGGAATGGCTAGGTCTACTTTCAACGTTGAGGGTGTGTTATTTTATCAGCTGATTGGGTGCGCGAAACGAAAACGGTACAGAGGCTGGACTACCGCCGCCTAGGCACCGCTCGTTTTTAGGGCATCGCTCGGTCGCCGCTGAAGTTTTAGCGCGGAGTTAAAATTTGGCGCCGCCCAAAATACGCTCGGTGCCTGGGCGGTCGCCGCCCGGGCACCGACCTAATCGCTGGGCGATGCCTAAATTCCAGCAGCGACCGAGCAGGCTACTGATCGGCCAGTCGCTGCTCTGATTTGTGACCATAGCTTAAGAGAACGGATGTATGCCGATATCGTGCAAGCATAAATGAATCATAAATGAATTTCAATTCGAATTGTACTAAACATAATTTGCTATCGTAAGTTCAAATGTGTAATGAAAGGATACAGCGTTTCAGGTTGTTCCTTTTTCACTCTACAATATGGCCTACTTTGCCCTACAGTTCGCCTTCTTAAAGTTGTCTCGAGTCTCGATCTTCCCTTAAAAACAATAATAATAATAATAATAGAAAAATAATAATAATGATATAAACAATAATAGTAACATTGTTATGATAATTATGATACTTACAATAATGATAATAATGATAATAATAATGATAATATATGTTAATGCCGTTCTCTTCATTCTTCAAGTTCAAATTCAGATTGTTTATATTTGGTGTTTGGAACCCTCCCGTCCTTTACTCTATCAGAAGTTCGCCCCTTCCTCTCAAGTGGCTATGCAACCTTTCCATGCTATATCCTTTATTACAAACTACCGAAATCATGTGATTACAAAAATAACATGATGGTATAACGTGGTAGCAATTTACCAAAGGAAAATATTACTCGAGAGTCGAGCCAACCAAATTTTGTATTGTGTATCAGTGGCGGATCCAGGGGTGGGCCGAAACGGCCGCGGCCCCCCCCCCCCCTATTGGCGGCGCAAACAAATTGAGAAGGAAAAAAGAGCCGGAAGAAAAGAAGGGAAAAAATGAAAAAAAAGGAGAAGATAAAAGAAAAGAGAAGAAAAAAGAAAAGAAAAGAGAGAGAGTTCAAAAAAAAGAGGAAAGAAAAAGAAGAAATGGCACTAAAAATTAGTGACAGTAACGACGAACTAGAAATGCAATCGTGTCAGAACGGTGTGCGTGCAATGACGCCATGTTTCTACGTGTCAAACGAAAGAGCTTCTCTCGGACTATCCAGAGCAATTTGCACGAAGTCTGTAGCTTCTGTGATATTGGAGATGTAGGTAGGGCGAAAGAAAGGCATCAACAGTGACCTTGATGGGATGGTAGTGACTATGCCTACGAAGTTTGAAATAAATTGGGATAGGGGAAAGAACCTAGAAAGGGCTCGCAAGCACTGCGTGCACAAACCAATGGGATTTGGTGCATGTTTGACATTGCAATCAAGATCGTTCTGGGGGCCAAAAGCGTGAACCCGATATGCCCCATAGACAATGCGTGTAATGAATGGGCGGAAAACGTGCAGGATCTGTATTATGACCGGAGTTAAATTGTTTTTTCTCTCTCTCTTTACGTCTCTTTATGGGCCGTATTTGGTATCATTAGAAAGAGAATTTCATGGTTGTTATTGTAAACCACTCTCTTTTTTTCTATGATAATCCTATCGAAACACGTGGTGTAAAATAGATTTATAGGACAAAATGGCGTCTTAAATGGCCCCCTTGACCAATTTCAAAAATCTGGCCAAGAGGTGCCCTGCGTATTGGAACTCGGCATGTCACTGCAAATTTTCAAGGAAAAAAAAGGACGTTTAAGGGGCGAAAAGCAGTCTGAAAAAATGACGTCATAGCCGATACGTGTTAGATTTGGGCGGAAACTCGGCGGAATTCGTAAAGTGACCCTTGTTCAAATGCGATTTACTCACAATTTTCTGTATGAACATATACCATACTTGGTATCATTCGAAAAGGCACTTCATTGCGGTCAGTTTGACACCATTGCCATCCGCGCGGAATGTATTGCACGCATTAAACGCGCTATTACATAATGCATAGTAAATTCATCATTTTTGACGATAAATTTGCGCTGACATATTCGAATTTTACTTAACTTGGCAGACAGTTGTCACGTATATGGATACATATATCTGCAAAGTTTCATTGAAATAGGTATAGAGATCGCCATTTTAGAGCAAGTTGAAGTTATTTTGGAATTTCCTCGAAAATGGCGAATTTGGAGGGCATTTTTCTCAAATTTGGTCAGTGTTAGGGTATATAATTTTGTATATGGCTGGAAAGGGCATATCTTCAAGTATCTAAATCCAAAAAAGGGTACGGGTTTGCCAAGCCATTATGGAGATACGGCCACAGAGAGAAAGCCAATTCCCAGAACTTTAGAGGGCGCTATTTATGTTGTGCAAAGCCATTGGAGCGTGAAATTTGGCATGGCTCTGTGCAATTATGAGATAAAGATACTGTAAGATTTAAATACAAAACGGAATTTATATGAGAAAGTTATGGCAGTTTTAGATTATTTAGGGGTCCATTTTTCAAGAACTTGAGAGATTTTTGACGGAGTCGGTTTTAGATTTGAATTTCGAGTATGAAGATGGCATTTTGAAGGTCAAGTCATATGTCGCAGATGAAAGAACATCTCTCAGACTATCTAGAGGAATTTGTTAGAAGTTTGTAGGATCTAGGATAGTGGAGATAGGAAGGAAGATATAAAGGCGTTAAAATGGACCAGAAACGGACAAAATGGCGCCTGGACGGTCATGCATGAGTGATTTCCAAAATCGAAGAATGTAGTGACCTTGATGAGATGTTAGAGACTATGCCTATGAAATTTGAAAGGAAAAGGACATGAGGAAAGCACCTAACTAGGAATCACAAACACTACGTGCAAAACGAATGCGATTTCCTGACGATAAGGATAAGGATAAGGAAAAGGAAAAGGAGAATATTAATGGGGCAGAATGTGAACGAAAACAAGGCAATGACGAAGATCGTCATTGCAATAAGGGAAAGACAAGGGGAGTGGGGGGGGGGGGGTGTGCGTGAAGGCGGATGCATTGAGGGGGGAGTAGCCTATAATCTAGGCGGAGTGCCGAGCTTTTTTCTTTGCTGCTAGACTAACCTTAAGCAGAACGTCTGATACGGCGAGACTACGAACCGTGAGCCGCGAAGCGGCTCACCGCCTGCGTCTTATTTTTTCGTACCACGGCGAGCCCGGATTCCTGTTTTATCATGAATATTCATTAGGCAGGGCCGGGGAAAGTCTCGATTCTCTTGAATATTCATGTATGATCGAGGCATGCGCAGCATCGAATATCGTGTGTAACAAGTACGTTGGATTAATGGCAGGCCTATAATATGACATAGAAAAGCAATGTCATGGTCATTTAGATAATACAGTCATAAATGCTGTGTTTAATTACTAGTAAATGCCAAAATGTCAGTACCGGTAGACAAGATATAAAGCATATATTTCAAGTAAGAGTCTTGATAGGCAATTTGTGAGTAGCCTAGGCCTACTTTTCTGAGATTAATGGGAGTCAGTTCTTTTCATAAATTGGTAATTAATCAGTTCTAGGTTTGCTTTTTAAATATTACAAGCAGAGGTTGCATTATGGTATTGAATATGTGATACAGTATTATAAACTGTATAAAATAGATAACAAGAATAGGCCTACATACGGACATTTATCAAAAATAAAATACTTGTGTATTGCACTTAAATTATTTCTATGATCTATGCTCACTTAACTGCATAAGGAAGAAAAGGAAGAAAGAAAAATGGGATTAGAAAGAAGAATAACAAAGTTAAAAAGTAAAATATATATAAATAATAAATGAATGGAAGAAATAAAGAATACGGAATAGATACCAAGGAAGAAAGAAATAAATTGCAAGAAAATTGAAATGAAAAGAAGACAAAAGAAAAAGGGAAAGGAGCAAGATAATATTGATACCATATCTTCAATCTTGTTTTCTTTTATCTTGCCTCTTGTTTTTGTTTAGGCCTAGCTACCATTTTTTCCTTTCCTTTCTCTTTTTCTCTTAAAAGTTCTCTTTGGTTTCTTTCTAAAATAACGAGGGAAGGGGGGGGTGGGGGACTCGATGATAATTCATCATTTGAAGGTTTACAATGTGAAGTCCATGAGTTATATGCACCCACTGAAGAAAATCCATGTACAGGGTTGCTGCAGGAACCCCAGCACCCACAGATCCCACGCATGATGAGACAAACTCGAGAGAAAACTACACATTCTTTCACATACATTGAAGAAAAAAAAGAAGAAAAAAAATCCAAGATCGGTTGAACTCTTTTTGACCCCTCCCCAGGACGTCGATCAATTACATGTGCCCCCCCCCCCCCAAACTCTGGCTACGGCCCTGGCGATAATTACCAACTATTCAAATCTGACAGGTGCCCCTTTTTCTTCAACAAATGCCCCTTTAACTTCATAATAAGTGCCACTGTTCCATTTTCATAAGTGCCCCTTGTGATATCTGATAAAAGCCCTTTCATTTTTTTTTTACTTTGACACGCGTCCCCTTAAACTTTCTAACAAGTGCCCTTTTACCTTTTGATATGTGCCTCTTTCCCTGTTTAATAGGAGCCCCAACCCCAACCCTTTCTCATAAATGCCCCTTTGACACATGCCCCCTTTTCCTTTTTTTATAATTCCCCTTTTCTCTCTTTCTCTGTCTTTCGAAAACTATCTTCTGCAAGGTTTGTTCTCTTGACTGAGCAACCTGTTGCAATTCCTTTCTGTCTCATTTTCAGTCGTACTTGTTGCCACTCATTTGCATTCACTCGTTATCAACTACCATCAACCATTCCATATTCACTCCATTACTGTCCACATTTCAATTTCATTCTCTTCACTCTCCCTTTTTGCAGCCTTTCCAGGAGCTTTGCTAGAAGTAGAACATTTTTAATGTAGAGGCCAGAGAAACCGGAAAGTATGTTAATCATTTTATTCAAATATCTAACTTTAAAAAAAGGAAAGTGAAACATTGTTTAATTACAATATATTGACATAATTTTGTTAAAGAAAAAATTTGAATTTAACACTGGAAATTTGTAATTGGTTTGCCTGCCCCCCCCCCCCCCAAAAAAAAAACACACTCAAAACACAACAGTGGTACCAGGGTTTTTGTTAGGAGGCCCATGTACTGTATAATTTTTATTCTTAAGAATAGTTTTCTCTTTTTTATTAATTTGACATTGGCATACCGTAAATTTCACCAGGAACCCCCCCCCCCTCCCCCACATTAACAATCGACACTGCCATTACTTCTACCAACAGTAATGCTATAATTCAAAATTTCACTTTCTAAATCCTTCTAATATAAACATATAATCATATTTGTACAGAGGATAAGATAAGAGGATAGCAAGCCCCCCCCCCCCCCCACTCCCTGTTTTCTTTAGTTGGGAAGCATCGAAACATGATTCTATGAAAGCTACCAGTTTGGATACGAAAGGCAATGAGGATTAGCAGTTTCCATATTTAATGCATTTAGAGTGTTTTCTTTCAAACCTTCTTACATACAATACTTGAAGTAGCAATAATTTCATAATCTACAAAACTTCCCATACAGAAGTCCATGGAGGTAAATGAATTTTAACATGTATAATTATAATCAAAATATCATTGATTAATTCAATCTTTGATATAGACTGATAGACCTTTATCAATCAAATTTGAAGGAGAATCTTTCTGCCCAGTCCTCAGTTTCATCCTATAAGATGGTAGTTGACATTGTTAGAATTTTAATGTTTATTCGTTGAGTATTAGTTATCTTTAATTATTTGAAAGTCGACAAGATGATAAACTTCATTAGCTTTATTGAATGTAGTATTCTACAAACATATAATACAAATAACAAATAAATATCATGTAAATATTCCAGTTTAAACCCATCTCTATTGTCCTCTTTCATTATATGAGGGTGGCATCTTTAAGACGTAGTCTCGTGTAGATATCTTCTGCATCCATCACTAAAGTTGTAGCCTAGTTTTCAGAAAAAAATATAACCCAAGTCTGTTGAATGGAAAAATGAAATTAGATATAAAAAAATCAACAATGACTAATAACATACACCCTGGTACCTGCTCAGAAAAAGGAAGGACTGAAATTCACTTGGGGTTCTAGTGGGCAAACCTAAACTATTTTTTGTACAAGACTAGTTTAAATACTGACCGTATCTTAAATTATTACTGATGATCCCATTAAGACGATAGGCCTGCTGGAGCTCGGATCAGACAAGGTATGAAATAAGTAATACAATGTAATACAACTCGTGCTCATACCGGTAATTGAATAATACTCGGTTAAGTATGGGACATAAAATGACCAAACAACTTTGACCAGCGAATGTACTGGAAATAATGCTACTGAAACATACGTAATGTAGACTTATATTTCATCTATATTGACATTTAATTTTTAATCTAAATTACAATTGTGATATTAAGTCAATTATTCTTTTACAAGTCAACTGACAATGAAAAATATCTGTTTCAGATCTATAATTTTCTCCATGACATTTGTTCCACAAAAATTTATTGGGGGTACCTTCATGTATATTAGCACACTTGCTCGTATGAAGTGTAGTAGGCCCGCATCTCTAGATATGATCCCGTCAACATCTGTTCTTTGTTCCTCTCCTGAGTTTGCAAACCAGAATGCCTTCATCATCCACTGTAGAGAGGCATCATCCTACATGAGAGAAAACAAAGTAGGTACATGTACTTCAATTAAAAACTGATACTGATGGATACATATCAACCATAATACATCCTATAAACAGACTTTTATCAATCTTATTTTGTGTTCTTCTTCATCTTCATTGCTCAAGACGTGAAAGTACCCCTTACAAAAAAAAAATGAGGGGTCCTGTGTATACCCTACATGTAGTGCTTACAATGTGCATTTGATATGGCTCTTCTAAACACAGGACCTCCTGTAAATAAGGACAAATTTTCCTTTGTAAACATAGAAAGAAAAGACATCAATATTTGTATACTAGGTGCAGAACTAGAATAAAATATACCCTCCACTATATATGCTTGCAATGTCAACTTAGTTCCATTTCCTTTTGAGTGAATTAATAGGTGGTCGTTTAATATGTGTGTGCTAAATAACCTGATAACTGTACATGCATGGGACTTTCTGCTTCATCTTGCAAATATAAGAGATGTTGTAATGTCCTCCTTCCAGCTCTTCAGTTTCAATCTTTTGGAACAAAAAGAAGAAGAAAATCAATACGACAATCAAGGCATCCCTTTCTCCTTAACAAAATAAAATAGATCTAGCATAATTCAAATTAATAGATATTTTTATGTCATGGTTGGCCTTAATTTTAATATGGTGTGGAAATCAACATTCCTATTTAATGAACCACAGTACAAAGTAAAACTTAATGGAAGATTTAACTTGTGCATCAAACAGTGGTTTCTATGGCCTATGAACACGAAGCAGTACTAAGTAGAATTAGTTTATTATAACAAGAAGAGGTGGACTACATACCATATAAGCAGAGGCGGCGCTCCGAGAGGGGGGGGCAGAGTGCCCTCCCATTTGGTCAAGTACCCTAAAAGTGCCCCTTTTTGCATAGGAAAAGTGCCCCTTTTTACATAGGAAAGTGCCCCTTTTACTCTGACAAGTGCCCCTAAGTTTTTAAAGTGCCCCTTCCCCTTTTAATAACTACCCCTTTTAACTTGGATAAACGCACCTTATATCTTCACATGTGCTCCCTTTCATTTTTAATAAGTGCCCCTTTTTCTTATAAGTGCCCCCATTTAAAAATAGGCCCTTTCCCTTCTCATAAATGCCCCTTTTCATCTATGAAAATAGTTCCTTTTCATTCTCTTAAGTGCCCCTTTTCATCTCTTGTAAATGACCCTATTCACTTCTGAGAGATACTTGTTTTACTTTGACAAGCACCCCTTCCCCTCCTAGTCAGTACTCTTTTCATCTCTTATAAATGCCTCTTTTATTTTGACACGTCCTCCTTTTCCTTCCTATATAATGCCTTTTTTCCTTATAAGCACCCTTACCCCTTATCATAATTACCGGTACCACTTTTCGTCTTTGATAAGTGCCCCGTTTATTTAAACATGTGCCACTTTTTCTTTTTAATAAGAGCCACTTCCCCTTCTCATTACCCTTTTAACAATGATATGTACCCTATTTCCTTTCTTATAAAGAACCTATCCCTTTTTCATAAATGCCCCTTTTCACTGCTTATAAATGCCCCCTATCAAAATCTGATGGGTGCCTCTTTTCCGTCGACAAATGCCCATGTTCTTATCATCCCTGGTGCATGCCTCTTTGTTTAGGTGTAAGAAGTGCCCCATTTTCACCTCTGATAATTAGCCTTTGTACTTTGACACATGCTTCTTTTCTTTTCTGATAAGTGTCTTAACCCTTTCGATAAGTGTCCCCTTTTCCTCTCATCATTAAACGTGTCCCTAATTTCAAGCGACTAAAAGCAATTTCCCACAAAGCTCGCTCGCTACGCTTGCCCATAGTTATAGGCGTTATAATTATGTAACTTATCACAGATCTATTCAGTCTTCTGTTATGAGATTGTGCTTATATAACCCCATCAGGATTGGGTTTTCCTCTTTATAAGATGTAATTTTTCGCACTGCAAGCCAAAAACTGCAAAGTATGATACTTAAGCAATATCTTAAATGCTGTATTAAGAGAAACAAATATTGAAATCATCCCTGATAATGTAATCACAAAATAGGGGTATATACCAATGTCAAAAAAATGGTATATTTTCCCTCTGAAGGTGCCCTTTTCTCAAGAAAGTGCCCTTTTTGTTGGTGCCCCCCCCCCCCACTTTGGAAGTTGCTCTGCCCAAAGGCTCCGCCGCCTCTGCGTATAAGTAAACATAATTGTCGACTACCCTAGGGGTCTTCTCTTATACAACGTCCAACAAAAAATAGATTTATCAAATGAACTGCACACTTTGGAGAAGAAAAAATCTTTAATATAGGTCTAGATCTAGAAAAGTTATGACAAATTGACAAGCACACTGGACACACACAACATCTGAACATTAAATAAATGAATCCTAGGTCTAATTTGTTTGTTTTTGAATATTTTTATTAATAAGTTCCAGGTTTACGTCTAAATGAAATATGGTTTGGAGCTGTTTGATTATCCATGGTCACAAACAATTTTGGTCTAAAAGTTGACACGCACCAATGATGCAACTGAGCGAACGGATAGCACTTAGTCTTAGTAATACTAGTATAGCCAACAGAGTCGACATCTACTTAAGATATAAACAAGAATTAACCCTCTTGGATTATTAAAGAAATCATACTTCATAGATTATTTTAAGGTGTAACGTTAAATCTAGATTTAAATTCAATGGATGATTGGTGAATTAGATTCACGATGACGATCAAATTTGGAATAAAACCTGATCAGAAAGTTTTATCTTGATGCAGATGAGCACCGAAATTCCCCAACGTGGGCCTGCCGGAACCCCGGGGCTCTAAAGGGTGACATGAAGGCAAACCGCAGTCAAACTACTTCACGACGATGAAAATCAAAGTGCAATTTCAAGAGAAATATTTTTCTAGCCTTTTCCCCACAAATCTGTTGAGAACAGTCTCAAAATGTAAAGAAATTACAGTAGATCACGAATTACAGCTTTTTCAAATTAATGACTAAATTCTCTTAATCTACTGATATTTCAATCAATTACTCACCCATATGCATTCTCCGTGAACTAAATCTTCTCACTTTGTGCGAGTATAGCGCGCGTCGTGCATTCCCACCTCGATATGAATATTTAAGAGAATCGAGACTTTCCCCGACCCTGCCTAATGAATATTCATGATAAAACAGGAATCCGGCCTCGCCGTGGTACGAAAAAATAAGACGCTCCCCCTATAATCACTGGTCTAGCTAATCAATATTCATATAATTCAAAATGGCGGATCTATGAATCATTCAACAGCCCTACCAAATGATGATCATAGAATCCGTGGTCGCGTAGAAAATCACAGCACAAGGGGATTGCTTGGTATATTGCACTCTTTCCAAAACCAGTAGGTAATGCAACAAAAATATCCCTGCCGGCTTCAATAACGCTACGAATAGCGGATTCCTGCAGTTCTCTGAATTTTCCATTAGGAATGCCTAGTTTGTTGGCCGCATATGATAAACTTTCTCGCAGAAGATCGTCGTCGCATGAACTACCCGCCATCTTGGATGAAGAAAATGACGTCATGTCACGTGATTTATAATATGCATATGCATAGACTCTTCTCCATACGTGTTTCTGATTGGTTGAATTCATTTCGTATTCATGAGGTTTTTTCGTACGAAAAACTACCACGGATTCATGGTCGATAATAAAAAAAACAACGACTAAAGCTAGACCAGTGATTATAGGCGGTGAGCCGCTTCGCGACTCACGGTTCGTAGTCTCGCCGTATCAGACGTTCTGCTTAGGGTTAGTCTAGCAGCAAAGAAAAAAACTCGGCACTCCGCCTAGCTTATAGTCTAAGGGGGGAGGGGTGACTGGCCGTATTCTTATTTTTAGGTTATGCGAAACTGAGTCGGAATTATGCTTATTTTCAAAAAATCTTAGCATGCTTGTTTATGTTAAGCCGTAGTGCATGAAAAAGGTTAGTGTAGAAACACTTCTGAAAAGGCCGCGCCCGGCCCCTCCAAAGAACGGCAGAATGGTCATCTTTAAATTCTGGAGTCATTCTCGATGGCTTGGGAGCCGTTATTGAAGTGGGGGCCGGCCCTACTCAAATGGTAGTGACGGTAACGATGGATAAGGGAATAAGGAGGAAGGGATGCACATGCAGGCGCGTACGCATACAACATGGCAGAGCTTGAGGGGCCTGGCAGAGCCTTTTCAAGATTGTCTATAAGAGAGGAAGAGAGGTTATTTCTCAAATTTCTAAAATAGGAAATTCCAAATAGTCGTCATGAGCAATAGAAATTGTAGTTTCCTCCTTGAGAGTCACATAACCCCTTTCATTTCATTTTAGAATTTAACTTCTCTTTCTCTCTTAAAGACAATTTCATATAACTTCTGTTTTCGTATTGTTGTACTTTCGTCCGCAGACTACTTGAGCACATGTCGAGCCAACTCAGTCGGAAATGTAATATGTAGGCCTAAGTGTAAAGTTAAGTTTCATGTTCTTCCTTTTTTCTTTCTTTCTTTCTTTCTCTCCCTCTCTCTGTCTCTCTCCTTTTCCTCTATCTTCTTTTTTAAAAACATTATTCTTTCTTTTCTTCTCATTTTCTGTGTGTGACATGCGTTACGCGTACGTCTATCAATGTCTTAATATGGTAGATTTACATTTTGATGTTTCCCTTTGTAGGTGCACCTTATATTCCAGAAAGTGCCCTATTTTGATGGTGCCCCCCCCCCCATGTATTGATCTTGATTTAAAAAAAATAACTTTCTCATTAATTCTATTTCCAATATATCTAATACTTGCACTAATCTCCAATTTAAAAAAAAATCGTCTACTTTCTCTCAAGACAACATTATATAAAGGATTCATTAATACAAGGCTATCTCGCGAGTTATCTCTCAATTTCTAACTTCTGCATTCCTCATCTCCCAGTCTCCCTTGCTTTAATATTCCTCGTTACTTCCTTCCAACTGAACTCCAACTTAATTGATGTTATACACTGTATCTATTCTTCAACTACAGGTAGATGCAAATGTTACTCAAAATCCATTATATAAATCACACTCAGGATACAGCCAACTGACGAGAATTGCTTCAATCTATATTTTACATGTATCATTAATATATGGTTTTACAATGGCTATGGTGATGAGTTGTCTAGGTAACATGTTGATGTGTTTGTTAAAATGTATTACCATGGGATGATCATAGTTACTATCATTTTACAGTGTGCAATCTGGGTCGGAATCCAGCATAATATATTTATAAAAAAGAGGTTCACATAAAAGCACTCATGATAAAGCCGCGCCCGGCCCCTACAACATCATTTTGGATTTTCAGATGATGGGCCGGGTGGCAGGGGTAGGGGGGAAAGTTCGTCCCACTCTTCAAGTACCCCCCCCCCCCCCAAGGGCCACTTTTACTTTGTAAAGAAGTGCCCCTTCCCCTTTTTAACTCGGATAAGCGCACATTTCATCAACACATGTGCCCCCTTTCCTATCTGATAAGGGCTATTTAGAAAAATGAGGCCCTTCATAAATAAAAAGTGTCCCTTTTCATCTCTGGTAAATGACCATTTTCATATATGAGAAGTTAATTCTTTTCACTTCAGTGCGCTCTTCACCTCCGATAATTGCCCCTATTCAAATCTGAGAGATGCTCGTTTTACTTTGAAAAGTACCCCTTCCCCTCCTGATAAGTACTCTTTTCATCTATGATGGGTGCCCATTTTTACCTTTGCTAACTGCCCTTTTATTTTGAATCGTGCCCCTTTTCCTTTCTAATAAGGGACCTATCCCCTTTTCATAAATGCCCCTTTTCACCTCTGATAAATCAAATTCTGATGGATGCCCCTTTTCGTCAACAAATGCCCATTTTCCATACTTATAAGTGCCCTATCTCATTTCTGGTGAGTGCCTCCTTTCAGGTGTAAGAAGTGCCCCGTTTGAACCTTTGATAATTACTCTTTGTACCTTGACACATGCTCCTTTTCTTTTCTAATAAGTGTCTTTATCCCTTTCGATATGTGTCCCCTTAACCTCTCATCATCAGGCACATAGGCACGGGGGGGGGGCACGTGCCCCCCCCCCCTAACCTGCTCATCATTAGGCTTGCACCTAATTTAAAGCGACTAAGAGTAATTTCCCCTAAAGCTCGCTCGCTCGCTCGCATTTATATTATTTGTCACTTTAAAACAAATGTTTTTTCAGTCTTCCGTGATGCTTATAACCCCATCATTATTTGGTTTTTTCCTCTTTATAAGATGTAATTTTTCACTCTGCGACCTCACAGATCTTACATTTTTTCTCGCTCGCAAATGAATATTCAGACAATCACACCCAGCCGAAAGTGTGATGCTTAAGCAATATCTTGTATGACATATAAAGAAAAACAAATATTGAAATCGTCCCTGATAATGGAATCACTATGAAAGGGTATATACCAATGTCTAAAAAAATGTATATTTTCGCTTTGAGATTTCGCTTTGTAGGTGCCCTTTTTTGTTGGTGCTTTCCACTTTGGAAATAGCTCCGCCGCCCCTGCTTACGCATTAGCGCCAGCGTTAATTTCACGCTTGCGCGCACAGGGGGTGTCTGTGTGTGTGTGTTTGTAGGGGGGGGGGGGTTCCTCTCTAGCTCTGAAGCTGATTTTTTTTTTTACCTGGATTCGTGCGATTCGGTTAATACTTTTAGAGGGAGTCTGAGGGGGATGTGCCCCCCTCTGAAGCTGACATTTTTTGGATTTTTGAAACTGGATTCGTGCGTTTTGGTTAATACTTTTTTGGGGAGTCTGATTTGATTTCAAAACACCTGCAGTTAATGCGGGATGGGGTTGCAGCCTCTCTTTCCCCGAAAATTTAAAAATTACCAATATGCATTTGTTATATCTTATCTCGTATATTTTGGTGACAATTAACACTTTTCACAACATACATAAGCTCACTCGCCAAAATTATTAAACCAGGAAATAGATATTGGGGCAAGAGGCTTCAGCCCCCACTGATGGAAATGTCAAAAAAATTGCGCGCGAGCATAACTTGAAAACGGGGAATGTTGATATCGGACAAGAGATGTGACGTGAGCATGTCCCCTTTCCAAAATAATTGTGCCCGCTTGTAGGTACCAGTACACTATAAAAGTACAGTGCTTCTAATATGACCTTGTCAGTATTGGTAAGTTTAAATAACGGTCTGCGCGAATTTCGAATTTCCGGCCCCCCCCCCCCCCCTATTGGAAAATCCTGGATCCGCGCCTGGAACCCTCCCGTCCTTTACCTATCAGAAGTTCGCCCCTTCCTCTCAAGTGGCTATGCAACGTTAAGAACGCCCAATAAAAACGAGATAATTATAATAATAATGATAATAATAAATCATGTAATAATAACAATAAAAACGATGATAATGACAATGATAATGCTGATAATGATAATGCTGATAAAGATAATGGTGATAATGATTGATAATGGTGATGATGATAACGGTGATGATGATGATAATGGTGATGATGATAATGGTGATGATGATGGTGATGATGATGATAATGATAACGGTGATGATGATAATGGTGATGATGATAATGGTGATGATGATGGTGATGATGATGATAATGATAACGGTGATGATGATAATGGTGATGATGATAATGGTGATGATGATGGTGATGATGATGATAATGATAACGGTGATGATGATAATGGTGATGATGACAATGGTGATGATGATAACGGTGATGATGTCAATGGTGATGATGATGATAATGGTGATGATGATAATGGTGATGATGACAATGGTGATGATGACAATGGTGATAATGATAACGGTGATGATGACAATGGTGATGATGATAATGGTGATGATGATGATAATGATAACGGTGATGATGATAATGGTGATGATGACAATGGTGATGATGATAATGGTGATGATGATAACGGTGATGATGACAATGGTGATGATGATAATGGTGATGATGATAATGGTGATGATGACAATGGTGATGATGATGATAATGATAACGGTGATGATGATAATGGTGATGATGACAATGGTGATGATGATAATGGTGATGATGATAATGGTGATGATGATGATAATGATAACGGTGATGATGATAATGGTGATGATGACAATGGTGATGATGATAATGGTGATGATGATGATAATGATAACGGTGATGATGATAATGGTGATGATGACAATGGTGATGATGATAATGGTGATGATGACAATGGTGATGATGACAATGGTGATAATGATAACGGTGATGATGACAATGGTGATGATGATAATGGTGATGATGATGATAATGATAACGGTGATGATGATAATGGTGATGATGACAATGGTGATGATGATAATGGTGATGATGATAACGGTGATGATGACAATGGTGATGATGATAATGGTGATGATGATAATGGTGATGATGACAATGGTGATGATGATGATAATGATAACGGTGATGATGATAATGGTGATGATGACAATGGTGATGATGATAATGGTGATGATGATAATGGTGATGATGATGATAATGATAACGGTGATGATGATAATGGTGATGATGACAATGGTGATGATGATAATGGTGATGATGATGATAATGATAACGGTGATGATGATAATGGTGATGATGACAATGGTGATGATGATAATGGTGATGATGATAACGGTGATGATGACAATGGTGATGATGATAATGGTGATGATGACAATGGTGATGATGATAATGGTGATGATGATAATGGTGATGATGATAATGGTGATGATGATAATGGTGATGATGATAATGGTGATGATGATAATGGTGATGATGACAATGGTGATGATGACAATGGTGATAATGATAACGGTGATGATGACAATGGTGATGATGATAATGGTGATGATGATAATGGTGATGATGACAATGGTGATGATGACAATGGTGATAATGATAACGGTGATGATGACTATGGTGATGATGACAATGGTGATAATGATAACGGTGATGATGACAATGGTGATGATGATAATGGTGATGATGATAATGGTGATGATGATAACGGTGATGATGATAATGGTGATGATGACAATGCTGATAATGATAATGCTGATAATGATAATGGTGATGATGATAACGGTGATGATGATGATAATGGTGATGATGACAATGGTGATAATGATAAAGGTGATAATGATAATGGTGAAAATGATAATTTTGACAATTGAAAAAAATGACAAATTGAGAGTGCCTCGTGAACTGATTGCTGTATAAAATCTTGCGGGGAAATTCGTGATATGCAACAATTCAAAACATAAACACAAATAATGCCCAACTCTAGATTTTCAGCCAGTCAGACTGAAAAGCTACACTAAGATTGAAAGCGAGATCAACCTATGCTGTGCTAAAATAGACCAAACCAAATTTCAAGGACAATCGGTTAAAATTTGTGTTAGCTATCGCGAGCAAATCCCCCTCCTCCCTCCCCAACCCTTCCCATCCCTTCCCATCCCTTCACCTGATCCACTCTGGCTCCGCCGCCTATAATAAATTATCGAACCACACGTGACATGTGACACAGTGCACGTGACATGTTTGCATTATCATAAACGAGGTGTTTTTATTATTTATGTACTCTTCCCTCTGTTTATTCCCCTGTTATACTAGTAAACCCAGCAAACAATGGGAGATGGCGATTGCCTTCATAATAATATACACACTAGCTGGGAGGCAATTTCGTTTCTCAAACGTGCAACCGCTGATTGTGTCTCCGTTTCAGTCTACTGCTGCCGCGTTTGTTGTTAGAATCGTTGTTCGGATGATTTATGCGTGAAGTACAGATCTTTCAATACTCAGTGCAAAATAATATTTGTTTAACAATTTTTAGAAATAACCCGCAGCATTCACAACATGCGAATACTGCGACGATTGACTTTTCACAGAATTGCCTATCGTATGTGCGATTGCACAGACCAAACGATTAATATCGAAGTTCCTCTGTTCCTTTTAAAGGATTAAAGGAAGGCCGGGACTTTTAAAAAAGAATATCAGTAGATTTCAAGTCAAAATCGCCCCAAAAGCAGTTTCGAGAATTCACTTAAAATCATGCATTTATTCAATAATTAAAGATACGACCCTCTGTATATAACACAAAGGCGTGTAATCCAGTTGTACTTGTATATTCAATACAGCGATTGATTTCAACCTTTGCATCTGTTGTTATAATTTTTGTTTAGAAGAGCCAGACTTAACTAGCACATATCTTTTCTTCTTTTCTCATTTACCAGCTTTTATCCCAGGCTATGTTTTGATTCTGTAACATATATATATATTGGTTTTAAGGATGAACACAAATAAGTCAATCGACAATTACAGTAAATATGCTGCATGTATCAATTACATAAGCTTAATGATTTGAAGTTTTAAAAAAGTACATTCGTGATATGGGCTGTATCTACACTGTACGTATAAATATACCTGTAGTGTAGCAGCCATCGGTATATTTCCACATAATTTTTTATTGCGAATCATATCATTCAGCGATTTGAATAATAGATGGATGTCGTATTCGGTTCAATGTCCATGGTCACAAGCGAGACAACAAAGGGATAGGATGGGGTGGGGATAGGAGGAGGGTGGGAAAGTATACCTCCATGGCCTCTCTAGGTAAGCGTTCCAATATGACGATTATGTCGCGGTATGATTTGTTCTATTCTTCTAATAATATAATATAATATTCAACTTTTATATAGCGCTTAAAGGTACTATGTCCCTTTTGCAGCCAACCTCAAATTCTGTAGAACTTTGCAGGAATTATGAATATGTCATGTATGTCCTACTGTGAAATGTAAACGTTAGCAGTGTCCTCATATTCAAATTATGCAAGGAAACCCGTAAAACGTATGACCATTCGGTACATTACGGTCTGAAAATCAAGACTATTACTTGTGGGCTCTATATATAGCCCTAAAGTCGATTTGACAACTAATAGTCATTATTTTCCTACTTGAAGACATTTTCAAGCCCCGCCTTTTTTAGGGGAGTTCTAAATAAGTATTATCTTTCAAATGCAGTTGGAATTTAACTTTTTTCATTTTTTGGCCTGCAAATGGGACATAGTACCTTTAATACATCTCAGACGTCATACATGGATTTAGTTTGACAAGGCGTTAAGATGGAGAAGGCCATGCGGCAAATTTTAATCGAAATACTTCGAATTGATTCAAGTATTAATAATTTGATTGAAAGAAAGTGAAATTAAGTACCCAGATGAATTTACCCGTCATCTACGTCTGATACACATTAAGTTTGAGTATATTTATGTGGGTTCCATTTGTCATACCAATGTAGATTTGCATGTTTGTTATTTGTTGTGGTGACACACTGTACTATGAGATATTATTGTATTCTTTTACCGCTATTCATTCCATTTAAGTTTTTTTCTTTTCGATAACGCTTTGTAGCCATAGGCTGAATTCCGCACTTCCCAATATTTTTTAAATTAATAATAACAGTTGTTGTCGATAGTAATGATAATTATAATAAACAAATTTGTCTTGGAGGTGTCGTGGTATAGTGGTTCATTCACGTAACTCTCAATTCAAAGGATGAGGGTTCGAAACCACGCCCGGCACTAACGTCCTTTGCTTAGAGATGAATCCACATTTTTACCATTTTTCTCCCAGCTGTATACCAGGTGTAAATAAGTAAAGGTGTCGATCGTAGTCGAGTGGTTGAATCACTTGACTGGAATGCAAAAGTCACGGGTTCGATATCCGGCACAGCATTTATGTCCTTGAGCAAGGCATTGTATCGACGTTACTCCTCTCCACCCAGGTTATTAAATGGGTATCCGAGATGGTGCGAACGTGAATGACGCGTGCGGTCCCGTCAAAAGGGCGACTGGCGGAAATGCTCTCAAGGGAGTGGAGAGTGCGCACTTGAAAATGCAGGATCATAACAGAATCCAGTGACCGGGGTAATAATACGTTCATGATGTTTAACTGGTAAAGCGCTTTATAACAAAAAGTTACCATTGTTATTATTATCATTATTACCAATTGCTGGGGTAATAAAAATAGGCTTAATAATTATGCTTGAATGAAGTGTAGGTTTTTAAGTTTAAGTAAAATACGGGCCATGCAGCGATAAATCAAAGTGTTAAAATAAAGCATGTGTTTGCAGACTTAAAACCTGATGTACCTTTTCTTATTAATTGCTACAGCAACCAGTGTGTTTATTTCTGAATTAAATTATCAAATTGAAAGTGTTATGACATACCTGGGTTCATTCTAACGTTGCCGACGATTAATAATAATTCAGGTTTGTTTCTTGTGTGGCGTGTAATGTAAGTAAATATGTAACATTGTGCCGACAAATGGTTAAGTTTATTTAGATCAAATGTCAAAAGAGAAAAGGCAAAGAGAGTGACAGGCAGAGAAGGATAGGCAGAGAAAGAGAGAGAACTAGATAAAGCGAGAGAGAGAGAGAGAGAGAGAGAGAGAGAGGAGGGAAAGATAAAGAGATAGGGCATAGGGAGGACATGAAAAGAAGATAACATCTATAGAAACAACTCACGACATCCTCTCCTTCCCATTCCCATATGATATTTGTTTGTATAGGCGAGTGCTCCCTCTACCCCTCCAGACAGAACCCTCACTACGCCCCTACCGTGAGAGGCTATTACTCATGTTCCATTAGACAGCTTCTGTGCGTGGACATTCCCCCTTCTGAATAGAAAATAATAATATGCTATGGCTTTGTTCATTGTTGTCTCGACGTTACTCCCGGAATCGTTTCAATTATAACGGGACCATTCATCCCTTCATCCATGCATGCATGATGAAGGCATTCATATCGTGGCTGATGCCGTACCGTGTACATATAGTAGTGGTTGTTGTTGTAGGAGTAGAAGTAGTAGAAATAGTACTAGTTGGAGAATTAGTAGTAGAAGTAGTAGTAGTAGTAGTAGTCAGGGGCGGCGGTCCCGGGGGGACGGGACGGACTCACGTTCTCCCTCGAAATTTTTAGGGGGGATCGTCCCCCCCCCCCGGAAAATTTGAAAAAGTCAAAAAATGTATAGCAAATACTGACTTAAGACTGCAACACACTTTTAGGCTCTGAAGGGCCCAAGAGTGCAGCGTTTGGACTAAAAAATTGCAAAAATCTTCTCGCCCAGTCGCTACGCTACCTCGCATAATATCCTTCAAAATGTTGCAGAAACCTGTATTCCGTTGGTATCACGTCAGCACAGTGAACAATATGCTCCCTCGTCCCCCCCCCCCCCGGTCACGAAAGTAAATCGCCGCCCATGGTAGCAGTAGTAGTAGACAGAGTTACGCTCCGGGGGGGGGGGGGCACAGTGCCCCCCCCCCCACTTTTTCAAGTACCCCAGAATTGCCCCTTTTTACATAGAAAAAGTGCCCCTTTAACTTTGTGAGAAGTGCCCCTTTTACTTTGACAAGTACACTATTAATTTTTAACTTGCCCCTTCCCCTTTTCACCTCTGACAAGTGCCCCTTTTATTTTGACACGTACCCCTTTTCCTTTAACAAGTTCCCATTTTCAATTCTCATAACTGCCTTTTTAATATCTAGTAAGTTCACCTTTCAGGTACGAGAAGCGCCTCTTTTTACTTTTGATAAGCGCCCCCTTCCCCTCCTGATAAATGCTCTTTCCATCTCTTATAAATGCCCTTTTATTTTGACACGTCCCCCTTGTCCTTCCTAATAAATGCTTCTATTCCTTCTTATAAGTGCCCCCTTTTCCTCTCATCATTAAAATATTGAATATTTTCGCTTTGAGATTTCCCTTTGAAGGTGTCCTTTTTTGTTGGTGCCCCCCCCCCCCCCACTTTAGAAGTCGCTCCGCGGCCTCTGGTATATAGTAGTAGTTGGTACATGAATAAGCAACAAGATAAACATTATGTGAGTATATATTTGTGACTACCTAAGAATACATTACGTAAAAGGTGGTCTAAGAAACAACAAGGGTACAAAAGAAAACGTAACACATTATAATGTCACAAGAAATGCAATATATCATAGAGCGAGTGAAATCCATGGTCATAATACTTACATCATGCCTCAAATCACAGCATTCACAACAAATCATGAGAAAGGAAAAGAGCAATATTATCAAAACATGCAAAATGAACTAAATTCAGAACATATTTGGAGTCGTTTTTAATACAGGAAACGGAACAAGCCTAATGTTTCGATTCCCAGAAAAACAACTTATTACTCAAGGTGGTGTTACACCTGCTATACACTTAATATTTTATGAATAAAATTTATATCATAAATTATAAAGCATCATATTTCCATGGTCTACAGGTCTATTGTGTATAGTGTTTTTATGTGATTTCATAGTTAGCACTAGTCTAGAGTGCCCTGAGCATTTGATTCCACGTGTATAAGGCGCCTTACCAAATTACATTGATTAATAGGTTTATTAATATCATTACAATTATTATTATTATAATAATAATAATAATATAATTATTAACGTTATTATCATTAACACTATCATTATCATTACTATCATTTCTATTATTATTATTATTATCATTATTATTATTATTGTTATAATTATTACTATAATTATCGCTATCATTATCATTATCATGTCGCCCATTGGCTCAAAAATAACAAGCTTCTCTTAAATGCAAACAAAACTCATATAATGATTTTCGCCAAAAGAAATATTGATATTTCCAATTATGAGATATATTTAGATGGCTCTGTAATCACAATAGAATCTAACACAAAATTTCTAGGAATTCAAATTGACGACAAATTGCGTTGGCATGACCATGTAATTACATATGTACATCAATTTCAAGAAATATTGGTGTCATGAACAAACTAAACTTACCTGCCTAAAAATATTTTGTTATCTCTATACTATACACTAATTTATCCTTTTCATATGCATTGCAATATTGTCTCGGCCTCAGCTTCTCAAGAGAAAATGTTGAGATTATATAGGTTGCACAATAGAGCAGTGAGGATAATTTGTAAAATGTTTTTCCTTGTCTCCTCTAAAACTTTATTTATTCAATTAAAACTTTTGAAAGTGTTCGATTTGTATAAATTATGACTGGCCATGTTTATGTTTTCTTGTTGGGGACAGATCTTGCCATTATCCCTGACGCTATTTTTCCATTAACTCTGCAATCCACTTGTTCAAATGCAGATTTTCCAGTACGTCAGTTTCTCACAAAAACATTTACTATATGCAGGAATGCATTGCCTGCTAACTAAAAGCTGCATGCTCTCAAAACGTATTCGAGAGACAATAGAAAGAATGTTATTGTGATATCGCTGGTTTGTATGGGTTTTATTCTGCTTGGGTCAAATTTCATTCTATGCATTAACTTTATTTCTCATATTGCCTTTCTCTCACTCAATTTTCCTTCCTTCCTCTCTCTCTCTCTCTCTCTCTCTCTCTCTCTCTCTCTCGTTTCTCCTGACCCAGCCAGCTGTTTATGTACATGCATTTATTCCCTCCTGTTGTTGTACATGCAACACTATTCAATGCAATTTATAAATCACAATGGGATCGAATTCACAAGATCTTTAATAGATCTTTAATCTGATCCCCACTCAATTATTGATGTCACTTGTGCTTCTAACTCCTGACTATGTTTATCTTTTTATATTTGTCAAATGCGTTCGTACACAATTTTATGTATCTGCTTTTATATAGTGAGTGTATAAATGAATTGAATTGAATTAAATCATTATTATCATTATTAGATTATAAACATTCACTCTGTTTTCGACTGTCAACTGTCAGAAATGTTTGTAGATATGGTTTCACCGATATATATCATTAACCCCCGAGTTATTGCAGATACAGTCAACAAGCAAATCAGATTCAAATTCAGATAATTTTTTATCGTTCGCCAATGATGTGAAGAAAAAGAGTTTAGATATCATCGGGGAATGTGATTTTCAAATGCAAATATGACCTCCCATTCTATCCATATTGACATTCGCTTTACCCCCAAACCCTTTGCACACACATTTAATTCTCCCAAACTCTGGCCTCGATAATGATGCCTGGATGACTGGCCAAGCAACGCAACATGTAAAGATCACTCTTTTTATCACACCCGGCCCACAAAGACGTAACTATGTTGTCATTCAACATTTGTATCCATGCATGGGCAATGTTGGTTTTCGAAAAAGTGAGACAATAAATTACAATAACATATCCATTATACTGCGTAAGTCTACTAAGTACATAATGTTTTAGGGGAATGGTGTATGTATTGGCTACCGACATTCATGACTGCATATGAAAAGCGCCGAAAAGTCAATTAGACATAAATCGATTTGACGGGATGCTCTTCAGAATAATTATCATTGCGGTTGTCTGGGTACGAGTTTTGGAATGGGAGTAGTATACAAATATTATTATGTTTATAAGGCCTCCAAGTGGTACAATAAATCAATGTGTTCAATATCTTAAGCGCAGTACCCGGATGACTGATTGTCTTCGTATTGCTCAGTCGCTTTCAACTAACGATATCAAGCACACAACAGAAGATATTTACCGTGGTAGGTCTATTTTTGTTATTTCGCTAGTCAGCCTGATACAAATAATAATAATACTAATATTATTATATGGCTTTGTTTTCGTCTGATACAAGAATTGATATTGCTCTCGTTATGACAATATTGGACTCATCTCCGACCCGTTCAATATTTTCATAGCTCGAGCATTATATTCTTGTATCACACTCAAAGCCATCCAATATTATATAAATATTCATTTATAATGCCTTAAACCGATCAAATACGAAAGTCGGGAACATAATGGTTTTGTTTTCGTCTGATACAAGAATTGATATTGCTCTCGTTATGACAATATTGGACTCGTCTCCGACCCGTTCAATATTTTCATAGCTCGAGCAATATATTCTTGTATCACACAATGATACAATTCTTGTATCACAAAGCCATCCAATATTATATAAATATTCATTTATAATGCCTTAAACCGATCAAATACGGAAGTCGGGAACATAATGATGTGAATCCTCAATTTACGTACGCGAGTACCATTAGATATATCTTCGCGCCATAGAAGCGATAATGTATATGCGCCCTCAATATCGGCAGTACTAGCAGTGTTTTCATACCGTGCAGTTGTGCCTTTTGGAGCTTCTCCAACGTTTTGCTACCGTGCTGAAGAAATAGGGAAAGGCAACCGAACCTGTTGGTGAAGAAAGGTAAATTATTAGCAAAATAAAATCGGATTAACCACGCCCTCCTTCAAACGTGCGGATAGGCCCATAAATACCTCAAACTTATAATATGCAATCATCTCGTTTTGTTACAACCATACAAATATTCCTCTTATCTTAACATAAATTATTTCAATTTTACACTTACACTGGGGAAATGAGGGTATCGCATTGCATGCTTTAACTGTATTTTAAACAGATAAGGGCTACTCTAGTCTAATTCGTTATTTCAGCTATTGCGATTAGTATGCAGTATTAATATTTAGTATTGAGAATGTTTAGTATGTTTGTTTTGTATCACTTGAAGAATATATGTCAAATTGAATGGTAAAGGTTTGACAACGTTTTAAGTCAAAGGCTTACGTTGCCAAACATCTGCGTGTTTCTCCAATGCATTGTTAATGTAAATGTATTATAATTGCAACTGCCTTTTTAAAGTCTACTACTATCGTTCGTTAATCTCGTGATCGTGGCATGTAACCATGGAGAAATGAATAGGCAATTCAATAAATAAATTAGAGGACTACTGAACACAACCAGACAAGAACCCATTACTATTATTATTTATTACCGGCAGACGTACCTCTAGAAAATGATTAGCCGATTGCTGGGATACTACCAGCAAACTAGTAAATTAGATGAGCATAAGATACTTCTAACAGACTGACTGAGAGGTTTATACTAACTAGCAGACTACTAAGAGAATGAAAGAGGGGGCAACTGAGGAGAAAATAATAGACTACAGGGAGACTAGTAACAGATTAAAAAAGAAGACTATACTACCACTGTCTAGCAGACTATTAACATTGTAAATAAAATAAATGTGACTATACTAACAGTCAACTATATATCAGACTAAATGTAGCGCTTAGAGACTTCGGTGGTAAGCGCTTTATAAGCACCGTTTTTATTATCATTGTTAACATACAAACTACTACAAGGCTAAAAGAGAAGACTAGTAACAGTCTAAATGAGATGACTACAGGCCTACTAACACACCACTATCATACGACATTGTGTAGACAACATACATACTACTGCCAGGGTAAATGAGATTATTACGAGCAGATTACTGACAGACTAAAGGAGAAGAACGTCCCTATATACTTCCAAAGAGTGTTGTGACGGGGATTCGTACCCCGTATCAATTAGACTACAACACCTTTATATGGGAAGACTGACAGAAAACAAGTCGGTGACAACTTGTAGACTTCTGACAGATTATTAGCAGACTAACAGCAGACTGTTATATACAATTTCTTAACTCATGTCTAGAAAAGTTTAACTTTGGTGAGTCATTTCGCAAATGGATCTCTGCCCTATATAAAAATATTTCAAGTTCGGTATTGATTAATGGTTGGATTTCCAAAAGTTTTGATGTTGAAAGAGGCATACGACAAGGATGTCCATTGTCAGCACTGCTGTTTATCTTAGCTGCCGAGCTCATGGCAAACAAAGTGAGAAAAAATAATATAATTGAACCAATAGAAATGGTCGGGTATGACCTTAAACTAAAGTTGTTGCAATATGCCGACGACACATTATTTTTTGTTCCGGATGAAACTTCATTAAATGGAATTTTACATGAACTGAATCAGTTTGGCGAAGTAGCAGGTCCAAGAATAAATAAAGAAAAGACAGCCATGATATGGCTAGGAGACACTGATAGAAGTTGGAATTTAGAGAATCATGATCTGAAATGGTCCCACAAACCTATAAGATACTTAGGTCACTACATATATTTTAATAATAATGAAGCTCTAAAGATGGACTGGGAACAGAAGTTGATAAAATTGAGGAGAATTCTTGATAGCTGGACAAAAAGAAGCTTAACTATTTTTGGAAGAGTCACGGTACTGAAAAGTCTAGCACTTAGCCAAGTTTCTCACTTGATCATGGTTGATTCCATCCCTCCTAACTTTTTGAAGTTGATAGAAGGCATTATATTCAAATTTATTTGGAGTGGGAAAACAGAAAAAATCAAAAGGGTTTCTCTTATGGAAGACTACAGTAAAGGTGGTATAAAAATACTTGACATACAAAGGCAATTGTTCAGCTTCCGACTGAAATGGTTAGGTAGATTTTTCAATGAGAGTAATGGAGTGTGGAAAACTTTTTTTTCTTACTGGTTCAACTTATTGGGAAGCATCAATCTACTGCTGAACTGCTCTTATAATATAACCACACTTAATGATATTCTAGTTCAAAAGAAAATTCCGTCATTTTACGTAGAAATCTTAAAAGCATGGGAAATGATTAGATACTGCACTACAGTGAAAGATGTTTGTATATCTATACATGAACCAGTTAAAGTTTCAGATCAGATTATTCGGCACAACAAACATGTGGTGTATGATAATCAGTCGCTCTTTTATAAAGGCTGGTATGACAGTGGTCTAGTATTTTTAAATGCTAATGCTTATGATAATGCTAATGCTTATTTGACTATGCAAGACTTAAACGAGCGATACCTCCTGTATGGGTCAATAGTTTAAAAGAAGAATTTATGCATGATTATACTAGACAAGAAAATGAAAACAATGTTCCATATCTGTTGGTGGCAAATAAGGTAATACATGTTACTGATATAAGTAGCAATCGTTTCTATAAACTCATTCCTTCGAGAACTGTATTAACTAACACATGTTGCAGTTATTGGGAAAAAAAAACTTAATGTAGATATTGATTGGTCTAAGGTATTCAAGCGTAATCTTGCTTAAATTAGAGAAAGCAAATTACGAGAGTTTAATTTGAAATTACTGTATAACCTATTGCCAGTAAGAAGTAATCTTTTCAAATGGGGAATATCCAATGACGATGTATGCCCAACATGTAATATAAAAGAGGATATGAATCACGCATTTATAGAATGCAAACTAATTGAGCCCTTCATTAAACATCGAAATAGATGAAAAACAAAGAAATATTAAGAGATATATACAAAGTAAGGACACTGACGCTCAATATCCAACACCTACTCAAAATAGATTGTGAAAGTCATTGTGTATTATTCTTTACAATAGCATTTTGGACCATTTATAAATTGATTGTTATACGAAATATAACTGGGATAGACAAGAGAAAAGTTGCTTCTAAACAAAATCTCCATAGAGAAATTATAAAAAGAATGGAAAGTAAATCAAACTTAAAGATGAACAGAAAGCTTTTACCAAAAGAACTGTTGGGTGTTATTTAAGAAGAAAAAAAAGAAAAAAAGAAGAAAAAAAAAAGAAAAAAAAAGAAAGAAAGGGAATCAAAACTATCAGTATAATTTGTATGTTAATTAAGATTCAATTGCTTTGCAAAGCAAAACTTAATTTTAATTCTTTGTTATGACAATAATAATGTTTTTGCGATTATGTAAATTTGATTTGTAGTATTGTATCTTTGAATGTAACCATGTATATATAATCAATAAATCCTCTGATGAGGCAAAGAAAAAAAAAAAACAGCAGACTGTTATGAAACACATGAGCAAAATATCAACAGACAATAAGCATAATAATATTATCAGACATTTAATATGATCACAAACTTCCTGCAGACCATCAGCAAATAATTCCTTGAACACTAGCAAACTACCAGTATACTGTCAGCAGACGGCTGGCAGAATGAGTCTGCTAACAGACTATTAGCAGACATAGCAGGGTAAATTAATTACTACCAGCAGACTAACAGCAAATAATTCCTTAAATACTAGCAAACTACTTGTATACTATCAACATGGAATGTGTTTACGAAATGCAATTTCGCTTCGTCATCTGTCGCACATATAGCAGCAATACAAGACATTAAACATTTATATCATGCTATTGGGTAATCGTTCAGTATCATGCAGCATAGGTTTAACAACAGACGTGAAATTAAAAAACGTTGCCTAATCTGCGTCAAATCACGAAAGGTACAAATCGCCATTACTTTCATCTTCAATTTTGATGTCCCACTTTCCTTTTATCTAAAAAAAATAAAAAAAAAACTCGTTTTAACCTTCTGTAATACAGAATTACAGACACCAAGAACTGGAATTTTTTCTTAACATTACCATGAAATGTATTCATGAAGGCCATATCCGATCGAACCCAATTTTACCACAATATTGTGTTTCCTTTTCTTCACCCCCCCCCCCCTCCTTCCGAAGTACAATTTTTTAATAATTATGTATTTTTGATTTCTTCTTGCACTGGAAACCCGCACCTGGGAAATGTGTGCACATGTGTCAACTTGTGCCACCCCGCCCATTCCTAGAAAAACCACTGTCATACCCATTAGTGAAATGATACGATATGATACATATAAAAGGATGTATGCACGCTGTACGGATATGTGTGAATAAACCTGTAGCAAAAATTGGTATATTTCCAGATATTACGAATCACATTATTCAGCAATGTGTATACAAGATGTATGACGGTCGGTTCAAAGTCAAGTGTCCTGGTTAATGGAATTGAATTAACTTATCATCTACATGTGATACACAATAAACATAAGTATATCTATGTGGATGTACATGTACCTGTATGCTATTTGTTGTGGTGTCGAAATGACACTATACTAGTATATCACTGTATAATGTATTACATATCATTTGTATATCATTATCTATTCTATTCAAGAAAATTCAATGATGTTTTTTTTATTTCGACAATGCTTATCGTCAAAGGCTGAATTCAGCACGTTCCAACAAAATTCTCAATACATCAGAAAAAAGGTACGATCGCACCCCATTCATATAGAAAAGTATGCTTGGATTTATCTCATAAAAGATTTTTTTTTAATTTATAAATATTTGTGTGCAGGGGTCACGGGCACAGAACTGTCAAATAAGTAGAACGCTCATCCCAATTTACAATGCACAGATCGACATGAGGCCGTTGAACGTGCTGGGAAATATACGCTCGAGTATTTTGCTTAGTCCTCGATCTTTTCAGCTCTCACATTTAAAGAATAGCAAGTTTACGGTTAGCACAATACTGCAATGACCCTGAATATCCACAGATCTTCAAAATATGAAGAGGTCCCACTTTTTACATTTTAAAATAATCCCTCCAACAGCGATGGAGGTGCTACAGAAATAGCCTTTGTTTCCGCTTTTCAAAGTCTACTTCCACCTGTATATCATGGAGTGCAATGAATAATGATTACATAACTTTCATGAGCACGTTTCCAGTATATCGTCTCCGCAGCGGCGGATCCAGGGGGGGGGGGGGCCCGGGCCCATGTTAAATCACGTGATTTTTACCTTTTTGGGGGGTTGGGCCCCCCCCCCCTGGCGCTAAAGGGGGGGGGGGGTGCAAATTGAAATTTGTTTGAGCATCAACAAAAAAAAAGTGCTCACTACCCCCCCCCCCCCCCCCCCTCCCCCCCACTGAGCGAATTTTTGGCCGGCGCGTTTTTCAAATTTTCGGGAGCAAAAAAAAAAAAAAAAAAAAAAAAAAAAAAATTGTGCTCTGTATTTTGCCATCTCCAACGTAAAAAGAGACGAAATTGTGCTGGATTACTATTTTTTTTTCCGACAAAGTTCAGAGAAAATGCATATTATTTTGTGTATATTATACTTTTCGAAAAGTTACCCAAGTGACTCCCGGGCACCCTAAGCTGGAAAGAAACGTACTTTTGTGTAAACTTCACTTTTTAAAGGACAAGTCCACTCGAAAAATAACTTACTTTCAATAAAAGCAGAAAAATCAGAAAACCGATCAAAAAAGGTTTGAGCTAAATCGGATAACTAATAAGAAAGTTATGAATTTTTGAAAAAGTATGTAAAACTATGGAACAATGAGAATCACAACACAAATTGACAAGATGGTTATCAGTTTGTGACGTCATGTCCTCACAACTTATCAATTGCTTTATATAGTTTAATCACATTAATTTCCTTTTTTATCCCCAAAACTTGATTTCCCCATGTCTTTGTCCAGGTTATATGACTTGTATTATATTGCATGCATGACATTTCCCAAAAACTTTGAAGAATTGATACTATTTTCTGAATATTGTTTATTCATAATTATTGATTTTTATATAAATAGTTTATCAAAATTCAATTTTTCATGATTTAAGTGGACAAAAATTACTCTTTATTTGTGCATCCACACAAAAACACATGACTAACAATTTAACTTGGATGCTGGTGTGAAGAAATAAGATTCTTCGGGTGAAAATAGGAAATTTATATCATCAATATAAAGAAAATAATTAGTGGATAGTGAGGACCATACGTCACAGACTCATGAGTGAGTTGCCAATTTGTGTAGTGATTTTCAAAGTATTTCATGTCATTAAACATTCATAACTTTCTGATTAGTTATCTGAGTTTGCTCAATTTTTTTTTGATTGGTTTGTCTGATTCTTTTGCTTCTATTGAAAGAAATGTATTTTTGGAGTGGACTTGGGCTTTAATGCAAACATGCCTATTTGTTCTATGCACGCAAGTCAGATAGCGGATGATACAACGTTTCTATATTGTAGCTATTTATAATAATATTTGCTATTAATATTAATGCTATTTGTAGTAAATACATTTGTCGTGGAGGTGTCGTGGTATAGTGGTTCATTCACAACCTAAAGCGACCAGTAGAATAATAGGAGAGTTTTAGAGGACTACTAAAAGGCAACCAGATAGCATGTAGCAGATTACCTCTAGACCTTTAGAAATTTATTTTAGCAGACTACTGGGATAGTTACTAACAGACTCGTAAATTAGATGACTCATAGGATACTACTAACAGACTGAATGAGGGGATTATACTGACTAGCAGACTGCTAAGAGTAAGAGACTAACAGAGAGGACATCGAGCAGCTTACTAAGAGATTAAATGGCGGCATTTGGCCTACACATCAAATGGTTATTATTACGTTTTCTGGATCTGTATGATATTGGAAACAGCTCAACCAACACCTCTGAAAGGTCGTTGATCATGTATTAAGCGGCAGGGAAACTAGACATACATAGTAGGTCTATGGTAAATGTGTAAAGGTGGCGTAGCGAAAGCCCACCCACTTAGAAGTGGTGGGGGCACTGGCATACGAGGGGGGCAATTAGTGTCACACGAAAAATGATATGCTATTTACAGAGCCTTTGGTAGTTGTAGCGGTTAGGGAGAGGGCCCTGTCGTCCAATTTTCTCATCCTTTTCCCATTTTTCTCTTTCATCCTTATCTATTGTATTTTGCCATTCGGGGTGGGGGGGGGGATATGCTCCTCTGTAGCTGCGCCAAACGGATGTTACTTCTATCTGTTCGTTGGAGGTCGTAATCAATCTTACAGTTGTAACTGGACCATATGCTCGAATATTCGTTGTAACGCTTTGGCTGCGGCAAGTCAAAAGACCAGTCCACAAATTTTATTGTAATTGTAATCGGTGAGTCCCCCAAAAGACCCCCAAAGTGCTATAATAGTAATGATTTACTAGATTAACCTGTTGTACGTTATCATGCGAATATGCAAGCTGTGGGGGTATTCTTTGGTTGTTGGTTTGTCACGCAAGCCCAAGGCAGGTATTGATGTTGCATAAATAGTGATGATTATCATATTAAATGTACACATAAATCCTATTTCAGTTTCTATCATGAAAATGTGATTATGTGTTAAAGGTAAAGACCAGTATTGGAAACGCCCCAATTTCAAAAAATGAAATGGAAGCTCTCATTACCAATCATGTGAAAGAATATGTTTTGACTAATACATGATGATAAAAAATTTGCCGGGAAACCGCCTACTAATTCATATATTTGGTAAATTTGTTTCTCTCATGGTCTGTGAGAGATATAGGGTAGTCCCATATACATCTTTCTGTGTATAGTGCTTGTAACTTTACGAAGAATGGGCCAAATTTCTTATCATTTTGATGATTCCAGAACCTTGCAGATGCTAGATGCTAGATGATCAACCTTTTCTGATCGATTCCACAACGTTTCTTTCACAATGCAATCGCATGACCGTAACTGGTCTTTACCTTTAACAGATGTATCGACATATTGTCAGCGCTTACCCCCCCCCCCCCCCGAACATAACACAAAGTATTTTAGGCTGTACATCAGACTTGCTGAGAAAACAAACATTACCTTGACTCCCTAGTATTAAATTTAGAAAACAGATATACCATTCGCGAATAATAAGAAAAGAACGCCGTTTCGTAATATCTTTTTATAAGGTGTAAATCAGCAGAATATTTTTTTGTTACATTATTACAAAGAATGGGCTTCTTTGATTTTATTTTGTAAATAGTAACCTATTATATTACATCTATGATTTTGCTTTGACCAAAAACAGGTGACGTGATCTAGTGGGTACGTTTAATATAAAATGTTCCACTCTCCACCCAGGTGAAGTAAATGATTACCCAGTAGGAAGTACTTTCTTCAATGCTTTAGCGCCTTTATTACGGTGGCTCAGATACGGCCAGTGTAATATACTATGATAATAATAATAATAATAATAATAATAATAATAATAATAATAACAATATTTATAAAGCGCAACATATCCATCTCTAGAGCTGCTCAAGGCGCATACAAATAATTCAAATTAATATTCAACATACTTAAGATTAAAAAATATTAAATGTTAACTTGCATTAGATCATACAAGTTCATGGTGCCAAGGTACATACAATGTGGCACAATGTTATTAAGCGCAGTAGCGTATATTAAAGGCCCACTGCACAACTAGTAGCTACTTGTGCCCTCTATATAACAAACAATGCCTAATCGGTGACCATTGGTCCCCCATGATCCTCTTTTTCTTATGTTAACTGAGAGCTGATTTGATGAGATAACCACCTGTCCAGTGACCTTGCAGAACGGTCTAATCCCTCCTGTAAACTACGGCAGATAAGCTTTAATATATTAGCTGTGCTATATAAATGGCCCTATTACAATCATTGAATAGACGTATATCTTGTCTTGCATAGTCATCTCGTATAAAGAAAACAAGAGACTGAGTGGTATCTAAACGTTTGAATATGTAAAGTGTTAACCCCCCCCCCCCCCCCCTCAGAACAGAAGAAATCATACATTCCCGACATTGAACGTTAAAGGTATAGACCAGTTTTGGAAACGCCCCCCTCCCAAAAATGAAATGGAGGCTCTTATTACCAATAATATGAAAGAATATGTTTGGACTAATACGTGATGATACAATTTTTGCTGGAAAACCGCCTACTAATCGATATATTTGGTAAATTATCATATCGATCCGATCCTGGATAGATATCGCAAATGCATTTCAACGTAATAGTATATTTGTAAAGCGCTTAGAGACATTTGTATTAAGCGCTATATAAAAACTAAATATTATTATTATTATTGAACATTTGGGCAAATATTTCAGCTTTTTTGCGAATTTAGGTTGAAGCATTACCATCTAAGCCTCTGAAGGCAATATTTAAACAATATTGAATGGATATTTTGTACCCAATACCCTTGAACCGCAAATTTACCTTTAACACAAATCATAAGTCATTATTATCTTCACAGTTGTAGGAAGCCAGGGTGCGGAGCTCTCTTTAGAATTTTGATTCTATCATCATGACCATTGTTCGGGTAGCGATTATCGCTTTGTAACGTGTTAGAACCTTGTTTGGTACGAATTTACAACGTAATAAGGCCCTATCTCACTGAGCGGCGAATGTTTGCGAACGTAACGAATTTGGGGTTTCGCCAGGGTTCGTAAAAGGTTGCAAAAGGTTGCAAGACAGTTCACAATTAGTTTTCATTGTCGAAAACAGTTTTTCTTGTCGCAAAGAAATGTTGAACATATTCAAAGATTTTCCGCAAAAAGTTGCAGGCGTTTACAAAATAGTTGTATACGTTTGCAAAACAGTCGTAAGCCTTTGCAATCGTTTGTAAGACGGTGTCGCTCTATATCGCCAGTTATCTTTGTTTCGCCAATGCTAGCGACCACGTTACCATAGGTTTATTTATAAAATCGACCCATTGAGTACCAGGAGTTAGCAGAAGGTCTCGAACGTTCACAAATAGTGGCAAAGGATTGAGGATTTCAGTGAGGTAGGGCCTTAAGGTAGATGATCAGTAATATACCTTGATTCGCTGCCAGCGGCGAATCTGGACCGTGGCGTCAGGAGGGAGGGGGGTGGGGTGGGTTTGCAAAACATTGCAAGCACTGGGAGGTCCATGTATTTCGGCACGAAAATCATTTTCTTAGAAAAACTGTAATGTGAAATGAGTATTCAACGGAGAAACGAAATATTGCACAAATTGAATACGAGTAAATCAATTTAGCGGCTGGGGTTACAGAAAAAAATTAAATGGGTTAGGATGGTTTACGTCACCTACTTACCCCATTTATAACCATTGCTCATAATTTGATGTCAGTTTGACATTTATGATATACAAATGCGAAATTTCCGAGGGACAATTTATCAAATAATGATAATAATAATAATAGGATTTCCGAGAGACAATTTATTAAATAATCATAACAATACTACTGCTACTACTACTAATAATAATAGGTCCAGCATAAGCACCCTATGCCCCCTGGCTACGCCTATGACAATTGCCTCTTTACATAACTGTTAATTTTAATTTTTTTTAATTTTTTTTTATTCGAAAGCACAAGAAAATACGACGTCAGCATAATATCACGACAATGAGTCATGGTATTAAAAAGTACACAGACGCACACACCCACTATCACTCCCACTCCCCCCCTCTCTCTCTCTCTATGCCAAACATACACCCTCACCCGCGCACACACACGCATATATACACAGAGAATATGATTAACTTTGCAAGTGACGATTGTATGATTAATTTTATACTATTTCCCACAAGATATTTTTTGTTAAAAATGTCGTGGTCAGCATCATCAACTTGTGTTGATTTAACAAGAACCATCATGAATCAAAATATGCCGACCAAAAGAAAGCTATTAATCATGTATAATAAGGCAACAATAGCCTGGTCATTGACATCATCATGATTAACTTTCAGAAGCTTCTAACAAATATATCATTTTAATTGGAAATTTTCGATTCTTTCAAACATTTCATTATGAATTTGTGTAAGTATACAAGCACCAGTTCTCTCTCTCTCTCTCTCTCTCTCTCTCTCTCTCTCTCTCTCTCTCGTGTGTGTACTGGCTATACAAATAACCTCATCCTAATAATGACTGTGATTTATGGTTATGATAAATAATGAGAATAGTATGAACAATAATCTAGGTTTTACTGAAGAGCTCTATGCCGGAGGTGCCCAAAACTTTCATGAAATTCAATTCTTCTCACGAGGTCCCAAATTCGCACTCCTGGGTTGAGAGAGATGAATTTAAAAAAAAAATAGAACATTAATCATGCAGCTGGGATTTGAACCATCGACTGTTTTTCTTAGAGTCTGGTACCCTATCCCCCAGATCAGGTTACCTGCAAGTTCAATATTCTTTTATATTCTAAATATTCCAAAAACTATATTTCCACTGATATGTTTAACTGCTGCAGACAGAGCTTGTAGTTATGGTCTTTCAATTTACAATTTCATTCTTGAACTTTGATCAATTTTTATTGTGCATCTCCATGTGCTTGCCATATTTTACGACTGAACGCCCACCCAATAAATTATGTTGCCAATTTGGTAATTTAATTTAATAGATTTTGTACAGTCGAAATATTGGTATATTTCATTCGGAACATGTACGCGCATTTAAGATCTTTGAATGAAAGGTTTTCCATTTTGATATATAAAAGCGATACACTTATATTTCAAATACTTCATTCATAATACTAACAATAACAACTTTCTTAATTGTGGGAATAAATGCATTAATAATAACCACAATAGCTACATTAACAACAATGATAATAATGATAATGATAATATAGATTATCACACAAATAATGCTAAAGATGACGATACGACTGAATATAGTGATGAATACTAAAAATAATAAATATTACAATTTAGAGCAATGCTGGTTGATAGATTAAAAGAATGTCTTTCTCCTACTCTCTAAAAATGCCCATCAGTCATACATCACTTAAACTTGCATCATCTAACCTAATGTGATTAGCAAAGAAAATCTAAATTTAGACATGACTAAACAACACACTTTTCCTTATTACCATATCGTTATATTTCCTGATAAGGTAATCTGTTATAAGACAAACCAAGGGGTTGCGAAAATAACAAATATTCTTTGACCAACGTCAGCGAATAAATTGGCCGTATTGGAGATAACCGCTCATTGATGAGCCTCTTGATCTTTATGACTTGTTTGATCACCCTGTCAAGAAGGTTAGTAATACTGAATGCCATACATTTTCTCACAGATGTTCGTCCTCACCCCTTTGCTTTTAAATTTGACGATATATTGAACTTGCAGGGCATCTTGAACCCATAAAATAGTAAACCAGAATGAACTTACAGCTAGGTGTGGATTGATATACCTGATAAACACATTAAACCATCAATTGAGTAGGCCTACACATTAGCAAAAAGACACAGCAGTTATGATACTCAATTTAGATCGGGTGAATTGACAGTATAGCAGAGTGTTAGTAACAGAAGTAATAACATACAATGGTCTTAGTAGTAATGATAGTGGTATTATTAATAGCCGTATTTAGTAGTAGTCAGAGGCGGATCCGGTCGGCGGCAAAGGGGGGGGGGGGGCAATTCGCGGACAAGGGGGACTGAGGGGGTGTGCCGCCCCCCCCCCCCCCTGAGAAGCTGGAGACAAAAATCGAATTTCCAAACTCAGTTAATACGATTTGGTGTATACTTTTTGCCAGAGTATCATTTAAAATCTGTGACTTTTTCCAGCATAAAATTATGATAAGCCTTGGATTTCTAGGAGAAAATAACTGTAAACAAAAGTTTGCAAATAACAATTTATACTTCATTAAGAGGAATGGGGTATTTCTCAGCGGCGGTTTTAGGATTTCTCAAAGGGGCGGGGGGGGGGGGTCGAAGGCAACGTGTGCGCGTAAACGCTAGCCCTACTGGATCGGGTCAAGAGGTAGAGCACAGATACAGAGCATTATATTTATATATTAATTATTTATTGGGGCTTATTTTGCTTTCTTAATGGATCCGAGTCCCTGTCGGAGGTTCCGGAGCAGAACCCCACGACGATCTTGAGTTTTAGCAGTTCAGTACCTTTAAGATGACCGTGTTGAGCTATGGAACCGACACTCTCTCCTAAGGACAATTTTATACAACAGCTTTACTAATGGGGTCCACGGGGCCGCCTTAGGGCCCTGGTGGGTTGCAGGGTCAGTGCCCCCAGCCAGGGATCCAGGAGTCGGAGCCCCTGGAAGCTCTCGAGTTTGGCAATTCAGAACATTCTAGATAGCCGTCGTGGGCGATAAAAACTCTAATCCATCCCTTTAAATTTAAAATGTATTGCCCCTAGTGTGTGCTAAAAAAGGGCCTTATATTAGGCATTCCATTTTATTCAGTAGTAGAACGTACCGGATACAACATTCAATGGGATGATGCCCACATGATCTAGTTTGAAACGCACTTCTTGACTTCTGGTCAAGGATGGTAGAAGAATCCGTCTGCAAAAAAAGGATTATCCTTCACTGAATAGGGATAGGATAGTTCCCTTATATCGCTCCAGTGATTTCGAAGCAGTAGACAGCAAGAAATTGTGTAAATAATAAAAGGTCCACGGGAGTCTTTGTTAGAAGCTTTAACTATATAAAACTCATCATCTCTCCAATTGTATACAACAAAAGGTTGTATTGGGAACCGCTTCCGTCTTCAGTTTACGGATAGGGTGCAGTGGGAGAGCCTTTGCCGGGAGTCTTGGGGGCGGATCCCCAGGAAGTTCTTGAATTTTTTGAAATTTAGGAAATTCAAAATATGGGCAAGATTACGACAAGCAGCTGGATGCCCACATTTCCTGAAACATCAAAGGGTACAGAAGAATTACTTATCAATTGCAATCAGCACTCCGAATTCTTTGAACTTTAAGCACTACTAAAATGTCCTATCACTTTTGTCAAGTTAATATTGATAATATACCGAGATACTGGCCTAAATTAGAGGGAAAAGATATTTACAAAAACCACATTTCTTATTATATTTCACGCCCTAGATATCTGAATGAAATTGATATTAACCTGTAGGTATTTTTTGTTATCCATCTTTTGACACCAGATCCATGGTGATTAGAGGTTTTACTTACACACCAGACACGTCCTCAATAGCATGCAGGTAAAATACGTGTGGGCAAAAATGTCGTTTTTTGTGGGAATCAAATCAATAACCTATTTATGTTTATATTTTCTCAGTTGTTTAGTTAGTTTAGTTTGTAAGAATTTAAATGTATGCATTATTCTTATCTGACTTTTTTGTTCATTTAAGACATACTCATAAGGGACCTTAATTCCACAAGCCTTGCTTTCAACCAAGGTCACATCATCTTTCTATTGTAACGCCATATTCTGTCAACTTGTTATATTCATGTCATATTTGTAATGTGTGTTATGAAAGAAAGAAAACCCTTGAACCGCAATCTTACCAAAACTGGTCTATACCTTTCACGTCTACTCATAGTCTTGTGTAAAACATTCCCTGTTTTCTTTCAGTACGTTCGATATTGTTCCATTTGTATATGTGAAAAGGCAAAATTTCAGGTGATAAAGTTTCACTTTCATTTTTGTATTTTTGTGAAAGCCACGTGCTCCCAAATTCTAATGAGTTCACTTTTGGATTTTCTTCCCCGGAAGGAATGAAATAGAGCTCATGGGATTTTTTAAACAATATTTTTCTGTTAAATATAATAATTGAGGAAATTCCACCTAGATTTTAAATTTATGCAGTACACATGATCAGTCTATCGGCAACACAGCGGGAGAAATGGTGGTAGGCTATAGCCTCCATGTTACCATATACATCATTTGGACAAATGTGTAGAAAAAAAGGAAGACCACCCCCCCCCCCCCCATAAAAAAAAATATATTAAAAGAAACACGCAATAATAAATGCCATTGAGAAAATCAACACTCTAAAAGAACTCAAATAACGCAACCTCTATAAATAAACCACCGTAATGGCGTATGTCATTGTCCTGGATAGATCATGTCTATTTAAATCATGAATAGTTTCAGATGCAAATAGAAACTACAACATTAGTTGATATGTTTACGAATTTTCTGTCATTTCAGAGCTCTAATGAGTCCACTTGTCATGCAAATTAGGAAATGGCTTGTACGATTGATAGGTACTTTCAGCTTTCGAAAATACTTGTTAAAGGCTCATTCCAGAGGGGATAGTGTCATGGATATATAGGTGACGACACTGGTATATTAAATTTCTTTTAAATTATCTATCTATGATTCTAGAATTATTCGTATGACTCACACGATATTTCCTTATTGTCTGATTAGAAATATATGCTTTTCTAAAGACATGAATTTATTAAAGACATTTGTATTAAGTGCTATATAAAAATTAAATATTATTATTTTTATTATTATTATTATTAAGGCCAAATACGACATTTAGAAAAATGGCAACAGGAGGATCCGTTTTCAGCACCCCAAAAATAGGGGAAAATAGCACTTAGAATCAAATTTGTCAGAAAATTTTGAATAAACTTTACAGTCGGAGCTATGTACTAAACGTGTATAACCAGCTCCACATCTTTGCTACCATCAAAATAGCTCTGATTAATGCAGAAGTAAATTTTGAAACTGAATAAAAACCCGAAAGAGGATGATAAAGTTATTCAGTTTAAGGTTTGAATGGTCAAACACAAAACGGCTACTTTATTTAAATCTTAATTTCATACAACCAGGGGAGTATTTCACAAAGATCCTAAGTAGAACTTAACACTAAGTTGGACTTCAAAAGTATGGACAGCCATTGGAGCCTTAAAATGAAATACATTCAAAAGCAAAAATTGGAGTATTTTAGACTTTTCATCAATTCCACATCAAGAACATGAAATCTCCCATGATAATAGAAAATATGAATGATTTGAATCAACATTTTATGCCTTCTAAAAAAAAAATTACAAAATATTTTCAAGGATGCTAATGGCTTCCCATAAATTTTAAGTCCCACTTAGTGTTAAGTTCTACTTAGGATCTTTGTGAAACACCCCCCTGGAATGGATATTGTAAAAGTTAAAAGTGAAGAGTTTGGTCTATGCATGAATGTCAAGAAAACTAGGTCTATGATTTTTATTAGAACAGAGAATAAGCCGAGAATCTGTTTGAAACTAGATGGACATAATCATTGAGCAGGTCAGTAATTATATTTACTTAGGAAAAAATATCACAGATGATGCCAGATTCGAAGCAGAAATAAAAAGAAGAATGGAAATAGCTCGGAATACATTTCTGGCAATGAAAGACTTATTCATAGATAGAAATGTGAAATTTGCGCTTATGTTAAGGCTAGTAAACTGTTATGTATGGTCTGTCCTATTGTATGGAGCTGAAACATGGACAATAAGCAAGGCCATGGAAAATCGAATAACACCTTTTGAAATGTTGATTTACAGAAGAATGATGAAAATCTCTGGGAAACGAATGAAAACCAACAAAGAGATATTGCACAAGGCAGGGCCACAAATTGCACTGATAGGCGAGGATTATTTAAGGAGAGAAAAGTCAAATACGTTGGTCATGTTAAAAGGCACCAAAGCCTCTTGAAGGATGTGTTGGAGGGAAGAGTGTAAGGAAGTAGACCGAGAGGGAAACCCAGAATCAACTGGGAAGAGAATGTCAAAAACTGGAGTGGACTAAAACTGAAAGAGTGCACCAGAATGGCAGAAGATAGGGTGAAATGGGGAGATGTTGCAATCAACCACCGAACCGAGAGAAGATACTAGATAGATAGAAATTTCATAAAATGTGAACAATTCTGCTGATTCGTATTTGTAATATTCGAAATTTTCCCGTAGATTAGTAAATGTCAAATTCTTTCCAAACCCAAAATGCTTGACTCACATGCCTTCAACGCTGCCACTGGACTTATATAAAACGAAAATTCAGGGATTATATTTTGCCCAATGTGTGCGGTGAACTAGTAAGGTACGGTATGAATGAATGCAATCATCCTTATCACAGAGCCGGCTTTCATTATATTCATATTGGCCGCCATTAAATTAACTGTAGTTCTACCACCCCCCCCCCCCCCCAACAAAAGAGGTTTTCAATCATGCAGTTTACGACTAAGCTGGTAAAAATAATCCAGCACCGTGTCTCACTCTTCTGATTGCGAGAACCCTGGTCTTGTATGAAGGATTTAGTGCATAACACTTAGGGAAAAAATATGCAATTTTGTACTATATTGAAAGCGTTTTACAAATGGGTATGCTATGTGTCTGGGTTTGCACTGTAACCTGGTTTTCTTTCCAATAAGGAAATAATTTCAGATTTAATAAATGCTGCGGTTAATGATCAATAGCTGTATTTAGATATTTAGTTCTTCCTCTAAGTTTAGGTTAAAGAGAAGATTGAGTTCTGGGAAGAGGTGAAAAATAATTTGTGAGCGTTATCATTGTATTAATTTATGCAAGTGTGTAAGAACGTCAGATACAAAAAGTTATCTGAAAAGCATGGCTCTCAAATGCATTAATATTGTAAATATGTCATAAAGTATCAAACAAATTGGGACGGATATTTATGACTCATGTACGTGTTGTCCCATATACATCTTTTTGTGTACAGTGCTTGTAACTTTACCAAGACTTGGCCAAATTTCTTATCATGTTGATGATTCCAGAACCTAGCAGTACACACCATTACGTATGCTAGATGATCAACCTTTTCTGATCGATTCCACAACGTTTCGTTCACAATGCAATCGCATGACCAGAACTCAACTTTATCTTTAAACACTTCAATTCTAAAATTTGTTATAATTTCTAATAAGCGGAATTGAATTTGCATTGTCCTTATTACACCTTGTCTAATTTCATCATGAATGTTTCCGAGTGCAAATAGAAACGTCAATATCAGTTTATATATCTACGAATCTCCTGTCATTTCAAAGCTCTAATCATGTAAATTGAGAGATGGCTTTCACGATTGAAAGGTACTTTCAGCTTTTGGAAATACATGTTGAAATGTCATTCTAGAGGAAATGGTGTCATGGTCATATGGGTGGCGACAGTAATATATTAAATTTCTTTGAATTTACCTATCTATGAATCTAGAATTTTTCGTACCGCGGTATGGCGGAAATTATTATTGTAATTGAAAGTTATCCATTTCCTGACTAAACTTTTCTTGTGATCAATAATCATTTTTTTTACTTAAATCTTTCAGGAATATTTATTCTTCCATGCAAAAAGAAGTTGATTTGAAATTTTCCTTTCTAATAAGAAAGACTATCAGGTTTAATAAGTGCTTTGGTAACCAATAGCAGTGTTAAGATATTTAGTTCTTACTCACAGTTATAGATTAGGCGCTTTTAATTCTAAAATTTGTTATAATTACTCTTGAAAAGAGATCCGTTGACATTAACATCGGTCGAGAATATTTAAAGATTATCAGTCATGTTCCTTTCAAAATAATAAGACAGTAATGGAGAACTTTGATTTAAGCTAGATAACCATGATTCTCTCACTTCCAATCGGATTATATATGATATGTATGCAGCGATGGAAATACCCACATGAAAGTTGACTTTAATAGTCGGGTTACTTTATATTTGTATTGTTTGTGTGTTTATTGTATGCAACCCTGCCTTCAGTTTCCCGGACAATCCTTGAAAATTAGAAAAAGATCAATACGTAACACATCCGAGTTACCATTGTTTGTAAATTATATTTTCATTGCTTTATATTCTATTCGATTTTTATGTAATCACGGCCTCGCTGAAAAACAGCTTTTGCTGAATGCGGGCACAATAGTGTATTTGTTTGTAGCCGTGAATAAATACAAAATATACCATACCATACCATACCAGGTACTTCACGAACATGCCTCGAAGTCTACCATGCAGTTGACCTCAAAAGCAACCCAGATAAACTCTATTATGTCCATTAAATTTGAAGGATAATATACATTTTTGGCTGGTCCTATGAACTTGCACAACAATTACCCCCACCCACACACACACTTTATTAACAAAATGCATCTAATTGAAGCTACACCCTGAGTCACCAATGCTACCCAAAGGTGACTTGAAGCCGACTACTTGACCTCACAAGCAAGCCTGGTTGAACAATGACAAATATGTTTATTAGTATAAAAAAATATATATATATATTGAATTGGACTTCTCGATCACCAAAGCAACCGTGGTAAAGAGTGCATAGAACCCACTTTTCTGTTATTTTCATTTTACTGTGGGGTTAATGTTAACTTTTTAACCATTAGCATACTTGATCTTGTAACCTTTTTTCGTTCTCTATACATGCCTCTTTGCTCAGGCCACTAGTACAACACCCCCTGAAATAAAATTCTTGAAAAATCAAATAGAAGTAACAACCTTGGGTTACAAGGTATTACAATTAGGTGACTTGAAGTATAATAATTGACCTCAAAAGCAACTCGGGGTGAACAGCTAGACTGAAACCCATTTTACTATAATTATTTTCATATCCCCCTAAATTCTCTACAATCATCGAATAGGAGTTACACCCCCCGGATAACCAGAAATACTAGGATAGGATTTCTGAAGTCGACCAATTGACATCATAAGCAAGAGAATTATCACGGGAATTAACCCTTTTGTGCTGCCTTTTGCCCCATTCCTTCGTGAAAACCGTCAAATTTCGACGCCGAACCCAAAGTCCACTTTCACGGGGGTATTTCAGTTACTGCACATAATGTACAAGAATGAAAATAATCATGCGAAAGGAAATGAGAATAATGGTTGCGTGCCTTAAATCGAAATTCCCCATTACTGTCCTTCCCCTTTTTTTGTGGTAATGTTGCAAAGGTTGAGACATTGAATAGAATGGAATACATATTATGTATTACATGGCCACTCAGTATTCAAATTTGCATTTCTTTTCTTATTTAAAATCTTTATATATCAATTTAAAATCCAACTACCACATAAGTCTGTGAATATTGATGTGCATCCCATCTTTCTTTTCTCTTCTTTTTTCTGTCTTTTCCCCCTTTTACCAATATTTTGTTCCTCCATATTTGTATGATTATGTATCCTTTGAGGGTAGTCATACTATCAAGCTTTGCTTATTTTGTCAACCCTCCTGTTTGATGTTCTCAATTAGTTACACCCAGCCTTACTTTATTCTACATATATTCTTTTGTCACGTGTAAATTTGCAATATTTGTTTGTTATATATTTGTAAAAATGCAAAAGAAAAAGAAAATCAAACAGAAATAAATAAATCAAATCAAATCAAATCTTTAGATAGCACAGCTCCATCTAGATTATACACGTAGGTCCTAGGCAGTGGCGGATCCAGCCAGCGGGAAGAGGGGGGGGGGGCCAATCCGTGAGAAAATATTAGTTGCGACTCAGCCACCGGTGAATAAGCGGGGGGGGGGGGGGTAGGAGGCACTTTTTTTTGGTCCAATTTTTCAGGAAATATTTTGCGCCGACTCAATCAGCCGGTGAATAAGCGGGGGGGGGGGGGGGGGTTCACCTAATTCGTGAGAATTTTTTTTTTAAATTCTTTTTTTGTTGGCCCGTCAGCACCCCCCCCCCCCCCGTGGATCCGCGCCTGCAGAGGATCCAGACGGCGTCAAGGGGGGGGGGGTAGCCAAATCTTAATACACAATTTAGTGCCGACTCAGCCGGCTGGCGAATAAGCGGGGGGCGGGCGCTTTTGTTTTTTGTTTTATAAAGGTTAACTTTACGTTATTATCCTATTTTTTTATCGTTTTGGGGGGCTAGGGGGGGGGGGGGCGGGCCGGAATAATCGCTACGTGGATCCGCCCCTGGTCCTAGGCAACTTTACATTGTAAACATTTACACGATTTTTTCTTTTTTTAATACGTTGATTTTAATAGAACGCATATATCATATTTTCGTTCGTGCCTAAACTCTTCAACTGACAGAACACAGCACTACCTGACCCTAAAATGATTGTATTAATTATTGGGAACATTTTAGCAACCAATGCCCTTAAATTTGATCAAAAAGTGAGTGAGATGACAAAAGCAAACATCTACTTTCATCAACCCCACCCCTCACATCATGGGTAATATCTCTTTGCTGGTTGAACTAGATATTGCGGCTGCTGGACAAAGGCCTTGCGGAGAGTAAATGATCTCTGCATACAGTTCTGGTACATACGGAACAAATGGCACCGCTACGTATTATACACAGTCCAATGTACAAGGAATGATATACAGGCAAGCCTGCCTTGTGTAATTTAATGTTATGAGGTTGTTTATTTTGTTCCCCATCCCATGAAAGGGGTAATAATTTTCTGTAAAGCACTTAGAGCCACCGTAGATGTATAAAGCGCTATACAGTGTATAAAAAAGAGTATGATGATCATTAATAAGTACTAGTAATATTATCATTATTATTAATTTCATTATCATTAGTAGTAGTATCATTTTTTTTTTTCATTCTTATTTTCAGTTAAGTTCAAACAGAGTTGCCTCTTCATTTTAACTGCCGTCCTGGATGAAAATAACACAAACAATATATACAAACATAATGTATAAAATAATACAAAAAATCATAATATAGAGCACAATGAAAAATATGTACATTTCCAAGTACGCTACATTCGAATTACTTTCCTAAGAAGCAAGGTGGCAGAGATACCGACAGATAGTGTTATAGTTTATTATTACAATGTATGTGCATATTTAAAGGTATTGGATGAAAACAGTTTTCATGTATATTGTCGTTTTTGCCATGTTTACCTTATTAATACAACAATAATTGCCACATGTTGTGTCATATTACTCGTACTAAATAAAAGGACAAACGCACTGTTGATCAATCGTAAAACCCAGACAATATTGATTTGTCATACTGACCCTGAAGAGTGATAGCATAACAGTAGATAAACAGGAAGCGAACCGATGTAATATAATACAAAGGTAAGAGCACATAAAAATCTTAAAAAATTGGTTCAGTTTTTGAGGAAAAATTTCGCAACGACTCAGCCAGCCGCTTAATAAGCGGGGGAGGGGTAAGAGCACATATTTTTCTTTGTGTGTCCAGTTTTTGAGGGGAAATTTCGCAACAACTCAGCCAGCCGCTGAATAATTGGAAAATTACGTCGTCAGATATTTTGTTCAGTGGTTTGGGGAAGAGGGGGGGGGGGGGGGGACACTTTGTTTTTGCCTCCTTTAGCACAACAAAACATTTTGTGTGTGTGTGTGTGTGTACAATCAACAAAAAAATTGAGTGAGGGGTTAACCCACAACCCCCCCCCCCCCCCTCCCCCTGCGTACGCACCTGCCACCATCAGTATGAGAGCAAACAAAGTTAGGTTTTTAAAGCTTATCTGCCATAGTTTACAGGAGGGATTAGAGCGCCCTGCAAGGTCACTGGACAGGTGGTTATCTCATCAACTCAGCTCTCAGTTAACATAAGAAAAAGAGGATGATGGGGGACCAATGGTCACCGATTATGCATTGTTTGTTATATAGAGGGCGCAAGTAGCTACAAGTAGTGCAGTGGGCCTTTAAGAGAAATAGAAAAAACTCACAAGTCCCTATTCTATTTGAGTTCAGTCAAACGCTTCTATGTGTAAACCCAGTGTCGGGTTTAATTTTGGTAGAATATTTTTTATGACATGACGTAAAGAATCCCACAAGTTGTAAATCATTGACCGTTTATTACTGAGATCATATTTGTCCAGTAATAGTTATCTCGTCCTGGGCATTTTATTTATGTCTGTTCTATTTTTAATGCCCGTAAAGAATGATAAAATGTAGGTCTTTAAATAATATTTGTTGTAATATACGTTTGTCATTACATATATGATTAATTTCATTGTTCTTATGTGCTTCGTGTAATGCAGAGCTAGGATGGAGGCCACATCCAACCACAAGCCAACTTCACCCCCAAATGGGATAACGGTCACGATACCAGACTTCAGCCATCTGAATGGACATCAACGCCCCGCCGACAAACCTCTGATCCCGGAATATTGGAAGACACTGTGGAGCTATGGCTATATGAACCTTGTCGTATTTATCATGTGCTACGCTACTGTTATCACTCATCGAGAAGCCCCGGATAGAAGGAAACATCCACCTCTTCCAGATCGATTTATGGACAATCTGCCCAACATTACATGGGGAATAATGGGTTCTGAAGTCTGCATCATGGTTCTCGGTCTTACATTGCTTGTGATGACGATCTTTCATAAACACAGGTAATTTCTCAATCAATACATGAATTTAGTTTCCAGTAGTCCTCAGTAACACCTCTTGTGCATGGCTACTAGCCACAAACGGCCCACGAGACTGACATAGCAATATACGTCCGACTTTAATATCCCTGTTGTATACAACTATTAGGCCGATATCGTCTTTCACACCGACAAGACTGACCCGAGACGAACTACAGACCGAACAAACCATTCCATGAAGTTCACAAGTTAGTTTCATCTAGTCACATTTGGTTAGTAACACAATATGTTGTGTCTACTGGCCTCTAGACCGACGGTCTGCGATACCGACAAATCACATGACCGTGAGGCCGATATGCCCCATCGCACTAGTTTGGCCAGAAGGGATTAGACCTCCCTGCATGGTCACTGACAGGTGGTTATCTCATCAAATAAGCTCTCAATTAACATAAGAAAAGGAGGATCATGGGGGACCAATGGTCACCGATTGGCCTTGTTTGCTATACACAGGGCGCAAGTAGCTATAAGTAGTGCAGTGGGGCTTTAAATTACGTCTGACAACTTTAAGATTCACGTTATCTTTATCTCGTAGAGTGTCGGTCTCATGAGCCTGACGTCTGAGGTCGTGTAGGCTATACTAGTAAACTAGAATGTATCTCCTGTTTCTACGGATCTGCACCATAGGACCATTGGCACAATGGACATCTCATTTAAAATTTCTGTACTGGTCAAATCCAGCGTAACGGACGTGACGTTGGTTCTAAGACCTATGACATTAAGACATATAAGACATTAAGATTTTAATGACATTAAAACCTGTTCTGGGTTATTTAAACTAGTTTTAAACAAAATCAAGAACCCGAAAACATATATTAGTACCTGATTCGGACACATTTAACTACCAAATACCAAGCAAATTTCACAGTATGTCGCTTAAATAATAGTTGTAGAGAAAATGTACTCTTTGTAACCGTAACGGACATGACACCAAATAGAGAAGGATTTGTTTTAAACCCCTGTGAACAGTTTAAACATTCTGAGAGTTTAAATGTCCAAGGAGTCTAATTTACATATCAAGATATGCTTGTACTCATACTCTAAACATAAATATAAGTTGTAACACTATTAGATTACACCTTCCTTGTCACGGCTTTTAAAAAAATAGAGTTTTAAACGGACATGATACTTTTAACATGATCAATAAGCTATGAAAAGATCTTATCAATCTGTGTTCCCTTCTTCACAATTGAGCACCACAAAGTCAAATGTCTTTTTTGTTCGAAAGGTTATGTGACAATGTAATCTTTCTGTTACATCTCTCCCATTCATATCTTATGACTGCCACATAGATAAAGATCACCCTGACCCACTCTCATGTTCCCATTAAATCAATCAAAACAAAATAGGCTGGATTATATCAATCAAAGTATTTTCTATTTCTGTTGAGCCGCGTGGGAACCATCTGTTCGTTATCTGTTATTTTTTTAAATTCATAATCATCACTCAGTGTTTAAAATTGTCACAGAATATGCAATTTCCAGGCTATTTCCTCATTGCAAGCTATGCCATTACGCACATTCAAGCATTTAAGGCTCCACATGTATCGGGGCTCACTCATCAAAACCATTTCATATTCTTATTGTTCCCACAAGCTCAACCAAAAAATGAAGTTCCCCCTGACACTTTTAAGATGAGTCGTGATGAAAGTTGTTCTTTAAATAAGCAGATTATGTTGAATTTTCTTTCGCACATTTGAATTGGCTATTTTTGTAAAAAATCCATCTTTTCTTCATGTCTTTTGGTGATTCTACTGGATGCTAGAGAAACATTACATTTCTGATTTCATTACGTCTAGGTTTACCTTGCGTTTTCTGTTTTCTCTATGTGTTTAATCTTGGTACAGTGTATTACAATTCTAGAAACTCGACTAATCAATATAAATATTATTATTGAACAATTCAGAACATTAAATTGGAGGTACAAAGGTCAAATGGATACGTCACCGGACTGTGGATCACATTGTTTGCACTTCGAGTCCTTCCTAGGCACTAATGTCTTTTGTTAAGACATTAATCACTCTCCTCGTATGATTCGAGTGCTTTGGGGCAGCTGAGCTAAACCCACTACACGGTTATACTAGGGACTTTTAGATTCTGCACGACGGAAACGTGGACTGCCCTTTTAAGACACTGGCAGTGACGTCACATTGCCTTAAAAGGGCAGTCCGCGCGTTCTCGTCGTGCAGAATCTAAAAGTCCCTAATAATAATTCGTAGGCGACTTGAGCATCCCCTTGGATGGATATGTGCGCAATGTAAAATATAGCCATAATTCTTATAAGGAAATATGTTTCAGTTACGATCCTTCTAACCGCTTTTTCATCATTTAATTAAACTTTTACAGGACTATCGTTTTCCGGAGATTTTGCATAATTTTGGCGACTGTGTACATTATGCGGATATCCACGATGTTAAGCACTGCACTACCAGTTCTACCGCCTCCCAATGAATGCACAAAACAGGTGAGATATAATGGCGCATCACGTAGGCTAGCAGTGGCGTAGCCATTCGGGACTTCAGTTTGTTTTTTAGGGGGCAACAGCCAACCCAAATTTACCAAAAGAAACCCTACTCATCTCGTACTAAAATATGTATGATTTACACATACATCCACAATTTTAAAAAAAATTATAGTGGTTGCGTTGATAATCAGGAGTCTCTAGAGATATTCGGTCTCCTTTGGTATTTGTCATCTTAATGGGCAAGATTTCCGACATTTTCTAAATTGTTGACATATTGTCATATAGAAAATGCATTTGTCCTTCAATTGATACTACTTATAGGCCCAAATAATTATTGATGATTTGGCGATTAATCTAGCCAGGTAGGCAACCAAGATTTGTTCTTTGTATAAAGCTGTTGTGACGTAAATCTGTGTCTGATATACTAATTCTAAATTGTAAGGCCTCCCACGAAGGTATCAGTAAGTTCATTTGGGGCCATGACACAAACTAAACATAGGAAATTCAAACTTTTATAAGTGAATAACCCATCCTATCTCATACAATCTTTTCTTTTCTGGTATTTTTGAGGCCCTTTACATGGAAATTTCTAATCATAGAATTTAGTAGACCCTGAATACAAACGTTTCCATTTCTGAATTCAAGAAGATAGATACACACATTTTTAGTTAGCTCGCTACGTATTTTTTTCAGACAAGATTACATTATGAAATATGAAACCATAAAAAGATTTATCTTTTGATTATAATTACTTTAATGTAAACACATAAATCTACACATTTTGTTTCATTCTAAGTTTATGAAACCTCCTGAGGTCAATTTTATATCTACATGTACCCCTTTATAAAACGAAACGTAACATTTTACAACAAGGAAACAATTTATGATATGAAGGAATCAATTAATCAAGACCTAAACAGTATAATTAATCATCTTCTAGTGAAAGAGTACTTGAGTAGTAACGTTGTGACCTCTTTGGTTTTCTTATACTGAATTCTCGACTTGTCCTCCGTTTGTTTATATTTCTATGTCCATTTTCACTTCCCTACCACCATTCAGCCTACAGATACCTACTATGAGCAACTGGCTCTTACCTTTTCCTTGTGGATGAAATCTGGCTCTCGTTTGAGTGGTATTAAAATGTGTGGAGACTACATGTTTAGTGGTCATATAACATCCTTAACCCTGGCAAATCTCATGATTATTGAGTGTAAGTACCTAACTAACCAGGACTCCGTTGCTTAAAACTTACCATTAATGGTAACTTTGTCATCAATGCATGAAATCACCAGGGTAACAGGACTCAACAGCCAATCAAAATCAAGGTTTCCATTGTAGTTACCGTTAATGGCAAAGGTATCATCAATGGTAAGTTTTCTGCGACGGGGCCCTGATGATACAAGTGTTTAATACCATGAATTCCTTCCAATGTCATACCATTTATGTTTTGATTTATGAATGAAAGTACGTAATCAGCTTATCTTATCAATTTTCATTAGAGACCAAGTGAGCACGATGAATAAATGTGATATCAATATTATAGAGTGATTTTGTTTTAAATCAGTTTCAGACAACAGGAAACAAACAATGTCAATATGTATACATTATAACTTTACTATTTTGTTAATACATGTGTATACAGAAAAGGGAAGTAAATAAGTTACTTTGAAATTATTTGAATACATTGACTTCTCGTGTTGGTTGATTTGATTTGATTTGATTTATTGATTTCTGCATTTTTCATACAATGATAATCAGTAACAATATAAACATTTGGTACAAAGTGGTATTTTTTTCAAATCCCAATGAAAAACACAATTTAAACAACAAAATGTTTGGAACGGTTGACATAGCAAATGAGGAAGACATGCAGCGTGCACGCTTGAAGTGCATGCAGCTCTTTATCTGTCATGCCTCAATCGCTGCACACATTTGGACTCATTTGCCAGGAATTATCAACCAACAGCAAATTTTACTTAAAAAAAGTAAGTTAAACATGAAAAGTATAGTTTATTGGTTCCCGTAATTCCGTAAAGGTTATGTTTATTCACCTAGTTGAAATGGGTCACTTTAGGCCCGATCTTTAATTTTTTAGGTTTCGTGGCTGTTGTTTCATTCACTTAATTATTTTGAGATATATACGGAGGATATAAGGCAACATATATACATTACGTTCGTTTGATCAAAATATGCAAATTAAACTAATTTTCTTTCTTTCCTTCTGACGTATCTCGACTTATCCTGGAAATTAATTATCTTACATGAACAAGTACAGGCGATATGAAGTAAGCCGATACGAATACACGGGGTCGTAACATACCAATATAATACATCTTATTCAGAACTATAGAACGAAGAAATTGTGTAGAAAAATACATTAATCTTAAGTTTTCACGTAAAATCATCATTTACAAAGGGGTGTTGTGGTATATGTGGTTCATTTACTTGACTCTCAATCAAAGGGTTCAGGGTTCGAATCAAAGCCAACCACTTACATCCTTTGGCAAGGTAGTAATCCACATATGCCACCCTCCACCCAGGTTTAAACGGGCCTTACCGCTTTGCTACATCTCCACATATTTTGCCGCCATGCAGCTACGACCGGGGTAATAATAGTGGAGCGCAACGGCGTGACGGACATGTACCCTTTTTAAGAAGCCCTCGGCATTATTATTATAAAATGTGATGTCATAAACGAAATTACTTGTAAAAATAAGAAAAATACATAGTCACACAATGTGCATCTATTTAAAGGATGTGAATATGAATTAGTACAAAACAGATAAATTAGTTTCGACCAGTATAGCTTCCTGAATGAGCTGCCAACGGGATTACCCAACCAAGTACCGAGTACATCTAGGACTTTTAAACTAAGGACTGTTTCGTCAACATCCGGATAACGCACTCCTCTCTATATTTTCAGTTTTGTTTTACTCGGTTAAACGGAACTGAAAATAGGATGCACGTACAGACATCACGAGTTATATTATATGGTTTCAGCTTACGCATGTTATACACCTTTCACTTTGCATTTATTGTTGTCCGTATCCGATTACATGAAATAGATACAGAGAGCGTGCGAACATTAGAAAGAAACACAGTATAAAAAAATGAAATTAATAAGGGATGGAAAGTTTTACTATAACACCTGCAGTAGTCGATACATTAAGCAAATCGCACTCCTCCATATTTTTACAGTTTCGTTATACTCGGTTAAACGGAACAGAAACGAGGATATAAGTAAATACATCACGAGTCATACTATAGTATGTTATTGTTATGCTCGGCTTGTGAATGTTATACACATTTCACTTTACATTCATTATTGACCTGATCACATGAAATAGATACAGAGAAAGTGCGGAAATTGGAAAGAAACACAATTCAGAAAACGAATTTAATAAGGAATGGAAAGTTTAACTATAAAACGCGCAGGGATCAATATATTAAGCAAACCAGTTACGGTTAAAAAAAGGTTGTGTTCTAATTTGTTTTAGGTCAGATTAGAAGAACATTATTAGAGATTTACACTGAAAATGAGAGCTCTCAATTCGACCTCATATTCGAAATATGAAATGATACAGTTGGAAAATTTAGGACCAAACATTCATGCCACATATGAGAAGTGCATGTGAGTTTTAGAAAGATTTATTCAATCCTTTATCAATTTGAGGATTTCAAAACCTAACATTACAATGATTCTTATGTAAACTAGCCCTTAATATTATACTTATATTAACAGAGTTTGCAATCTATAACATAGTATACAATATACCCTACTGCGCTTGAATACAATAATTATACTATTTCCCGGCTTTACTCAAGCTAACATGATGAGGTGCTCAATTATAATTATAATAAGTTTATTGTTACAAACAGGTTTAGCTCACCTGGGAAGCGAGTGACAATGTGCATTAATGTCTCGTTATATAGGACGTCATTATTGTGAAAGGGATTCGAACCACGTACCTTATGACCTATAGTCTGACTTTAATATCTTTTACATAACATCTTAGTAGATTTTAGCCATTTGATTGGAGGATTGTTGGTCGCATGATATTCAATAACTTATTGAACGACTAGGCTACGTCATTGAGCGTGCATTTTTGGTTATACGCGACCCGTATCGTTTGCCGTAGTTTTGACGTTGCACTACAGCACAACCTTTGACAAGGACATTCACAAGCGGTCATCATGGCAGCCGGTATGAACAACAAAATTTTGCTGCTAAACAACAATGTTATGTAAAACAAATAATGAATGTTTTTTCATTCTTACAATAGTTTGAATATTTTCATTCATTTAAAGATTAACGTTAATCTTTCAACTCAGGACAATATTCGCATCATTGAACTCATAAACATTCATTATTTGTATACTACACCGCGACATCGCCTCGTTGAGATATGACGCGGTAAACCGCGATTTTTCTTTTTTTAAATTAATTAATTAATTTATTTTATTTTTATTTTTTTATTTTATTTATTTATTTATTTATTTATTTTATTTATTTATTTAATTTTTTTTTTTTTTTTTTGGGGGGGGGGGGGGGTAAATGATGACGTATATAATTGTAAGGGACATGTATATTATTATTATTATTTCAAAGAGCTCAGTGAATACGCTGGAAAGAACGTTTGTTTTTGCGCGCAGTTTTTTTTTTACGTCATTTAAAGAGAAAAACGCAGTTTACCGCTCTAGGAAGTGTTAACGCAGTAAAGATGTAGGCCCATATAGCTTTTAGTAAATAATAACTCTTATCAATGTTGTTTTGTCTTCTATTTTCTGCAGATTCACCAAGCAATTTTTACGTCTTACGTTACTTTTCGATCAGTCTCAACGTTGTAGGCTCTTACATCTTAATCGTCGGTAGGGGACATTACACGGTCGACGTCATCATCGCTATCCTTCTCGTTTTCATAGTCTTTCATTTTTATCACACGCTCACTAGCCTTTACGTCTTCACAAAGAGCAGCGATAAGCTACGCTGGTTCCCGTTCTTCTGGTATTTTGAGCGCAACGTGTGTTGCGCCGTGCCGAACGAGTTCGAAGTCCCTCGTCTTTCACATATCTTTTCAGGGAAAATATAGAAAATCTACTGTTATAGTTATGAAATATATAGCTGAAATGTCTGTTTTCATTATTTGTTTTTGAGTGCCTTGAGGTTTCTGTTCACATTGTTCTCATATTTGAGTTGTGAGGGTTGTCTTATACGAACAATAATTACGTATGGCTCCATGAGTGTATTTTTGTTGGCGATATGATCAGAAGCAATGGCTGATGACAGATTCTGGAAACGAGGCTCTTTAAAGAGAAGGTTGAGTTCTGGGAAGAGGTGAAAAATAATTGTGAGCATTATCATTCTTATTATATGCAAGTGTGGAAGAACATCAGATAAGACATGTTCCCTGAAAAGCATGGCTCTTCAAATGCCTTCGTATTCTAAATATGCCATGTAACATCGTAAAAATCCAGGTAGGATTTTTTTACCCATGTGTTCGTGTAGTCCCATATACATCTTTCTGTGTACAGTGTTTGTAACTTTACCAAGACTTGGCCAAATTTCTTATCATTTTGATGATTCCAGAACCTTGCAATACACACAAATTCTTATATGCTAGATGATAAACCTTTTCTGGTCGATTCCACACCGTTTCTTTCACAATGCAATTGCATGTCCAGAACTCAACTTCATCTTTAATAGAAGAAAGCACAATACTGGAAGTTACCTAAAAAATACCGGGGTGGACAGCTTGCCGACGCCGCCATCTTCCTTCCCCATCTCTGTTTATTTGAAGTCAGTAGATTTTACTTTCACTAAACAAAGTGTGATTTCACTGATTTGCCTCATCAAATAGATTCATGCGTTTATAAAGGGACTTGGTAACATAGTTCAGATGAGTGAAATGGTGCTAAGGTAGTGACTTCAATGCTAGATGTACAAGTAAAGATAATCTGGAAGTTTTAGTGAAAACAGACCATTATTAATGATACAAATTAAGAAAAACTAATCTGATCGATACCTTAACCCTCCCAATTATGTTATTACAATTTAATTATATTTGAGGTGAATTTAAATTGTCACAAAGCAATGACTTGCCTCTATATACCATTCCAGACATCTAAGTGATGATAGATTTTTAAAAGCCTGTATTATGTCTTGTTTTCATGGAAAAACGTTTGGGGAAATTCGAAAATTCGAACTGTTTGAGGGTGTTGTACTGTGACGCCTTCAAATCTTTGTGGTTTGAGAATTTTTCAGAATTTCTTGCATGATAGAGGATAAGTATAGTATAAGGAATATAATAAGTAACATTTCATACAAATATGCTGCAGTTTTTTCATCAACCTTCAACAATGTTACCGGGTCACTTTAAGATAAGAATAATTAATGTCGAGAGAACTCTATTCCATTCGATTTAGTCAATCTAAAGATACATACCTGATTTGGTGAAATTTTACTTCATCAATGATTTGAATAAAATCCATTGAGAGTCTGTCACAATGTTCTCATCAGATCTAGGTTACCTGAACAAATTGAGACAATTCATGAACTTGATCAAATTCGGTTACACGGTCGTCTTTTTAGCGTGTCTTTGTTAACGTTGTGTTGTCTAGACGTTTAAAATCATAGCGTATTCGTACGATTTTTGTTTAGTGTCATGACATGTTTTATTCTCCAAACAAAAGGAATAAAAATCAAAACAAAGTAAATACAAATTACATCATTTTTGTAATCGAAAGCATTGATCATTCCGTGCAATCAATCGCAAACAAAATCAATCAAACGATCAATTGCTAAGCTTAGTGTTTTGAGGACCAGGACAAAAATCGGGTTATTTTTTAAATTTCTTTGTCCTTTCTTTTTCACGTTTTAGATTTTATATAGGGACATTATTTGTATTGAACAAGATGGGAAAACATAAACGTTTAAAAGAATTATCTCACTTGTGTACAAAAATATACACAAACGTACGTTATAAAAATTCGAATATACAATGTACAAACATCTCAGATTTTAAAAACAATGTCGTAACAAAATCAATTTATATGCAGCTTTAGATTTCTTTTATGCAAAATATTATTCATTTTTTTCAGACAAAAGAGGTAAATAATTATAATATCTCTTATTATTGAATTCAAGATTCAAGATTCAAGATTCAAGATTATTTTATTGGTCCATGCATGCAAACATTACATAGAAATTTTGCTTCCAATGGCTTTTTTGACAGTGAAAATACAAATGACCCACCGCTTCTTTCAAAAGTTTGATAAGAGATAAATTATGTAGATTGAAATGGTAAAAAATAAATTTATGATTTCACTGCAATATAACGTTGGTTAATAGGCCGTGGTGTCGGTGCATAGTGCAGATCAAAGGCATTGCAAAGGTTGCCATTTTTCATGATTAATTACATCAATCTTATATTTTGTTTTCCTGTTAACCCTAACCGATAATTCGTGTTTCAGCTATGACGTGAAAAAGACAAACATATATATATTAAAGATTACGAAAGGAAATGCTCGCGTACAAGCACATTCAGGACAGGCAGAATTGAATAATTCTAATAAAATTGTGTGATGCATCTTGAGTATAATTTGTAAATATCCAGAACTTTGTAAGGATTACGCAGAAAAGGAACAAATGTTGAGATACAACTCTTTGTGGTTGTCTTATTTGTCTATAATTGATAATTAAGTTATTTTCAATAACTGCTCCCTCGTTGATTCCCCAGGCGTCTTTCATGTACGTAATATGATATAAATATTTTGAAAAATACAATAAATTTATCAGGATGATTATTATTACCTTATACAGTACGAACAAAATAATTCTTACGACTGGCCTTAGATACTGAAATTCACATGCAGCCTTTTTATATATCTTTCCGTTGTTTATAAAAGGAAACGAGGGAACCATTAGAACTATGATACGGATGTCGTTCAATGAACAATAGCTATCATAAGCTTCCTTTGTGATTGAAATACAGGCACGTTATCTGAAATGCACACATTTCCCACCGCCTTTGTTTTTTCTATTTTGTTTTTCCTCTTCTCTCTCTCTCTCCCTCTCTCTCTCTTCTCTTGATAAATATACATATATCCCTCTGTGTGCAACCATACAATCATCTTATTTATATTATATCAAGCAGTTTTATTAGCATTGCCAATGCCTTTCCTCTGCTTAGTTCTCAAACGGGAGCTATTATCCCGCCATAGCCCATCTCTCTTATATAGTAAAGTATCGCAATCATTGATTATCAATGTAAAAACTGATTTCCCGATCAATTTACCTATATTTGTTTACGTGGGTGAGACGAGCCTAGCTTTGAGAATGTCTTGTCTTTCAACGATGTATCCGTGTCAATTATACAATGTATTTGTGCCTGAAACGAGTTGTGTTCTGTGAACTTGTGGAACTTGTGTAACTTGAAATATTACATATAAGATTCTTCTCATAGATAATATTTTGTATGAATCTGAAATAAAATTAACGTTTGTTGGGCCATGTCTACCCAAATCTTTACATACGACCTTAATTACACGTGGTGTTAACCGCGTCATATTACCAAGGTACGTGTATATATATTTTCCCTTAAATCTCATACGCGTGATTTGAATGACATTCGCTGTCTATACAATGATCTACATCTTGATGTATTTTTTAGAATGCCTAGATATATGACATCGTAAAGGCTCGCTTAGATATGACGCGGAAAAACCGCCGCAAAAAAAAAGCAACCGCGGTTATTTTGTTTAAAGGTGTGAATGAATGGCAACCGCGCGCAACACAGTACCTGAGCGTACACTGAGCTCATCGTTATAAAATTCAGAAATGTGACGCGTTTATACTACACTTGACGTCATCATAGAGTAACAAACCGCTTTGGTTTTGCCGCGTCGTATCTGAACGCGGCCTGAGGAAATTAAAAATGATTCTGATTATTCGTAAATTTAAAGACTCCCGCTATCCATATAGTGGCATGCGTCTTGCACGAATTGACGGCATAAGTGGCAAAACGATCGAAATTAAGCGGGAAAAATGTACGCATAACTCCAGATCTTTCCGTGTACTGCAGTTTCAATAGAGGTTAGAGCATATTATGTACTGTATAAGATATAGTTCGATGTTAAAACATAAATCTTGTAACTGCAATATCTAAATTGTGAAAAGTGAAATAATTTTCGCTGTGTAACCTTGATGTTACTCTCACCTAGTACTCAGATTATATTGACTCTTTATATTGGCATTTTTATGAAAGCCCAATTATATTGTATAAAAGTGTGTAAGTTAAGAGCAGTCGGAACAAAATTCCCTTGAAGCGGAAATCTCTTGCTGAGGAACGTTTCAAATATACTCAGAGTAATAAGTTGAAAACTTACATTCTCCATTTTGTATCTTCTGTTTATGTATATATTGATGAATTTTGCACAAGTCTATCTCAAATGTTGAAATAAAATGTTGAAGATATGAGTTTAATGTTCAGGGTAAGGAACCTCTCACCTACACTTTGTCTCTTTTATCGTTTCGGTACATGAATGTGTGCAAATCATACGCACGGTGACAACAATGTTATATAGTCGTAGTGACGTCAAATAAAGTGAGGTTAGTAACGGTCGTATAGTTATGACGTATGCAAATAAAACGAGAGATCCGTCTGATAGTGTATTTGGCGATACAACATAATGTATTATCTAGCGATCCCAAATTATTCTTGGGTTTAAAAATATTTTGCAGGACAATAGCATGAAACTCGATAAATCTGATCAAAATATGACTTACTTCATATTTCGATCAGATTTTGATAATTTTTCACATTTTCCTTTTGAAATTAACGTCACACATAATGTATGTACAGTGTGTATCAAAAAAGGTATACCAACACTACATTCCCAATTAAAAGTTATAACATCTGCGACATTCACTTATGTTTCATTTTAAAGGGTAACTAATATCCTGTCTAATGATACCTTATTCATATAGCTGTGCTGCCACGGATGACTGAGCAGCAATCTTTACATAACCTGTTTTCGTTCCAAGTTTGGGCAGCAACAACGAATGTGATTCAAGAGCCCTTACGCGTTGATATTCCAATTTTAAAACAATCGCTGACTAATTCGCCTTGATTTTGTGCATTTGAACAAAAAAAGGTGACAATATCAACTCAGACTCCAGGAAAGGTTCATTTAGGAGCAAAGATAATGATATCCTCTGTCTTATGACCCAATCTTGCCCTTTTTTACATCTCTTGTTTACTGTTAACCTTGTCATTGAGCCATTCAAAATGGTCAAATATGTTTGGGATGGTATATGTTTTAAATGGAAGTCAATATTATTGGTAGTTATCATCATGTGCTCCTTCTCGCATTAAGCCAGTTCACGGTTGCAGTCTGAGCATGAGCAGATAAAGGTCATTGCAGAACAAATTGTGAAATACACGGGGACGAAATACTGGATACGTGCTCATGAAAGTTATGTAATCATTATTCATTAATGCACTCCATAATACACAGGTGGAAGTATTCTTTGAAAAGGGGAAACAAAGGCTATTTATGTAGCACCTCCATCGATGTAGGAGTGATGATTTCAAAATGTACAAAGTGGGACCTCTTCATGTTTTGAAGATCTGTGGATATTTGGGGTCATTGCAGTAATGTGCTAACCGTGAACTGGTCTATTACAAAATTGTTGAGGTTAGTATAAACCTCTGGATTTTAATGTGCTGCTCGAGACAAACACCTTATTCACCTCACCCATCTTGTTATTCACCTTAACACCTTAAGCATGTGAAAAGGTGCAGTGAACAAGTGAGCAGAGTGGTCTTAGATATCATGGGACAAGAAGTGAATGTCAATATTCAAAACTTACTATTACATTAGATTGAATGTGGTGTAGACCTTTGTCTTGTCATAACTATGGCTATTGGAGGTTTTATATTCACGTTATGTAAAGTTAGATATGACTGAAAGTTGAAAGAGGCTGACGAGATCGTTGTGTCTTAGGTTAATTTGGGGATTCTTGAGACCAGAGGCTTCTTCTGTAGTTGTACAATATACTACGTACACGTGTATATTTAGAAATAGGATACATATTATTTTTGTTAAGTTTATAATTATCAGATAGTGGTGTGTATACGTGTAAAATACTTTTAATTCAGATATACTAGAAATATAATGTAGTTATTATATTGCATTTTATGAATACGGTTTCGAATAATGACAGGACGATAAATTATTAGATGTCTGCAATTATGTTTATATGCAGCTGTTTTGATAGATATAAAGCAATACGTTTTATTCTTGATATATTTTGCGCATTTAATAATCTCTCCCCTATTCTTTGATCAAATTCATTGATTTTTCCTGTCTCCCACCCCCCTCTCTCTCTCTCTCTCTCTCTCTCCCTCTCCCTTTCATTCATTCACTCTCTTTCTCTCTCTCTCTCCGTCTATCTGTCTCTATTTCTGTTTCTACAATAATGTGCCATTATAGATTTTTTGAATCATTCTATCATATTTAAAAGCAACTGATTTGTATATGGAATGCGATTATTTGTGAGATATTCGTAACTTTAGAGTGAACAAAAATTCATTATAATAAATTGAAGTGAATTAAAAAAGTATAATGTATCCATTTAATTCAGTTATTATTCGTATGAAATTTTAACACGTTTGTATGTAACCGGTTTGATAAACTGAGCTATACGCTCAGCATCTTGAGTAAACTGTGAGTAGATTTGAGGTTTTCTTTTTGATTGGATGTGAGGATATGATTATTTAATTACTGTGGGTAAAGATTTTTTTTTTTTAAATATCTGCACATTCCTTTTTTTAAACATTGTTATATCAATTTTGTCATGGAGTACTGGAACAAATTCGTATTATCTTGTTCATGTGACACAAAGTGTTCCTTTTAGTTTGCAGTTAATCACCAATGAAGACGTGTGGGTCTTCTGTAAATAAAGAGGAGCTCAGTATCTCTATCAAACAGGTGTTCAGTGTGTTTATATTCAATGTGGATACCATCCCCTATACCACATCGTAAGTTCTTAGTGCCGCCCCCTAAACGACACAATACCCCCCCCCAAAAAAAAAAAGAAGCATCTATCTTTTGTAAGGCAGGAGCGTATTGGGGATTTTGTAAAAGAAGGGACGATCGCTGATGTTTTTTATTCTATAAACTATAGATCCATTTTTTGATCAAATGTTGTTACATAAATATAAATGTCTGCATATTTGTATTATCATTATTTTGAATATACAAATATTACTGAATCAATAAAAACTTATCAAATATTAAAATATTTAAAAAAGAAGGGGCACAATATTCCGAAATTGTTCATATATGTAAACAAAGTAAATACGAACAATCTTGGAGTTTGTTAATCAAGAGATGCCTCACGAGTTTAGAAATGGGCCCGGGCCGGAAGTACTTTTAACCAAAATTTCCCTAAGTAATTCACATACAGTTATTGTCAATGAAGTCATTGGATTCAATAAGTGTAGTACATGTAATATGCAGAGCTCCCTCTCCGTTTTCCTAGGGTCTTGTTTGGCAAGTTGGTGGGGGAAATAAAAGGATAATGTACCAACCAATTCATGGACACGATACTCGATGAAGTATTCGAATTACTTTTCAATTTCACTGAGTACTCCTGATCCTTTGAACCAGGCGCGTACGCAGGATTTTTTCGAGGGGGGGGGGGTTAAATTTGAAAATCACGCCGAAAATTTCATTACGACTGAGCCAGCCGCTGAATAAGCGGGGGGGGGGGGGGGGGGGGGGAGGGGTAAGAGGACATTTTTTTTTTTTTTTGGGGGGGGGGGTCCCAACAATTTCGCAACTACTCAGCCAGCCGCTGAATAAGCGGGGGGAGGGGATTTAAGAGGACATTTTTTTTATTTTTTTTGTCTCAAAATTTGAACATTTGGCCGATCGATATTTCGTTTCGTTGGGGAGGGGGGGGGGGGGGTAAGGTCGGCTTTTTAGGGTCACCCATTACCACAATTTTTAATTTTTAATTTTGTATTAAGGGGGGGGGGGTTCCATCAAAAACATACACATAAAAAGGTTAAAGGGAGGGGATGGGGTTAACCCCCCCCCCCCCCCCCCCCCCCCTGCGTACGCGCCTGCTTTGAACTGTCTGCATCACTCAATGTTCGATCACAATCGTCAAGTTAATATACCGAGATACACGTCCAAAATAGGGGGAGGGGCTAAATTATCCACAAAATAAGCACATTTGCGGCTAAAAAATTATATTTTACACTCCATAAAACAACGAAATTGATATCAACTTGAAGATATTTCAATTATCCATCATATATGACACCAAACCCATGGGGATTTGAGGTTTTATTTAGCAGTTATTTATTAAACTCGATTTAATCGCACCATAGCGTCTTCAACACATATACAGTAACAGTATATTGGCAAGACTCTCGTTTTTATGGAAATCAAGTTAAAACTTTGGGTTGCTATAATTCTTTTACTAAATAGAGAAATAAGTCCATCTTTTGCACAAGATATTGCCTTGTACATTGGCAAATTTTCTAGGAAGTGACGAATAGAAAAACCGCTTCAATTTCGATATATGAACAATAACGGCTTTGTATAAAACATTCAATTTTGAAGAAAAAAATCACTCAAAACTCACTTAAAATTTCGATGTTAATTAATCTCAATTTCATTAAAATTGGTATCAGCAAGTGAAAAATCCAATGATCACTCATATACCTTCAAACTTGTGCAAGGTAATATATTAATAACAAAATACAGTATTTTGTAAATAATATATAGTAACTATATAGTATAACTATTTTCGTCAAAAGGGCCGCTTTTTTGGACGCCCATTCCGATTTAGGGGCGACCGCTACAAATTAAAAAAAAAATAAAAACGCCGCTGAAGTAGTGTGTATTAAACAAGATGTGCTTAGTTTATTTGGTAGTGGCAGACAATCCCCTCCTTTCTGACTTTGACCCTCCGCTTATTTTTGTTTTGACGATTGAAACTGTCAGTGATTCATATACCATTTTGATTAGCCTTTGTGAATTCGCTGCCCCAGAATCTTTCTTCAAAAAGACTGTGCTCATATTGTATTTGGAGGAATAAATGAAAGTGCAATAGAAAGGATTGAGAATTTGTTCTTTTCTTGTGGTGGAGAATTTTATTTTTGGTCGGTATCAGATGGTAATGTACAGAGGTATTATAGAAATAGAAGTTGTTCAAGAAATCGTTTGTTATTAATTTGATCTTATGCAATTATGAAGAAAAACCATTTCTCCATAATTGTTTGCCTTAAAAAGCTTGCACTTTATAATCCTTTTACACAAAAGACAAGTAACAAATCAATTCTCTATATTAGTATTATTATCATCATTAATATCATTAATATTATTATCATTATATTATATATTATATATTATACTAATCTTTCCTTATGACTGGTTCACTTTTAAAATTGGATATTTCTCGTATGAGATCGTTTATGAGTTACATTGTACAGATAATGGTTTGGTTTAAAATTAAAATATCAAACCTGCGAGCCCGTAGGATGAATTACATTCAGTTTACAAGATAAAAACAAATTCACTTGCACATCAAAGTTGTAATAATTATCACATAATGTGTCAAAAAATAAAACGATACGGCAATCAAAGTAATGAAGTGCTTTTATAAGTCAGAGCCAAATTCTGTTTACATATTTGCATTGAGAGATTATACCAAGAAAAGAGAGAGTAAAAGGAAAGTTAGAGAAAAGGAAAGTTCGAAAAGAGGGAATCGAGAGGAGGAAAGTGGAAAGACGAAGTAAGAAGTAGATGAGGGAGACTGAGACAGGGAGGGAAAGATAGAAAGAAAGGGACAAAAAGACAGAGAAAAAGAGACAATAGAAGGAAGTATAAGTATAATTATGTATTTAAAAAAATTGTGTCACATTTAACGTCATTTTTATACAGAATAAAAAGTAAAAATACAATCAATGAATGATTTTTAAGAAATGAGAATATGCACAGAGAAATTGTGAGTAATGCGTAGACAATCAATTTATCACAATAAAGATGTTAGATGATAAAAAAGCATGCTATTCCCCAAAATCAGGCATTAAAGAGACTATGTCCCTTTTGCAGCCAACATCAAATTCTGTAGAACTTTGCAGGAATTATGAATATGTCATGTGTGTCCTATCTGAGAAATTTAAACGTTAGCAGTGTCCTAATATTCAAATTATGCAAGGAAACCTGTTTACTTGCTAGACTTCACTGTCAGACACTATTGAGTGACTAACTGGCTTTTTTCTTCTTTGGTAATAACATACATAAAATGAGCTTTAAAGGGTACGTGACCATTTGTCTACATCACTAACCCACATCTTGTAATGGCCATAATTAAACTGATTGAATCTTTGCGCAGCAAAAAACGTACGACCATTCGGTACAATGGTCTAAAAATCAGACTATTACTTACTGGCTCTATATAGCTCTTAAGTCGATTCAACAACTAATAGTTGTTAATTACCCACTTAAAGATAGTTTCAAGCCCTCCTTTTTCAGGGAAGTTCCAAATTAGTATTATCTTTCAAATGCCGTTGGAATTTAACATTTTTTGAATTTGTTGGCCTGCAAATGGGACATAGTACCTTAAAACATATATTGTGTATACCTCAATAATGGCGTCTTAAATGTGAAAGAACAAATACAGAAAACAAGTATGAGGGTAAAGTCGGAAGGAGAGAAGTGAAAGGCGAGAGAGAGAGAGAGAGAGAGGGGGGGGGGATTAAGAAAGAGAGAGGTAGGTTGAGATGAGGGAAGGGTAGAGAGATGAAGACAGAAAAGAGTAGGGAGACGTAGATGTATATATGTATATATATATATATATATATGTATAAGAGATAAGAGGGAGAGAAAGAGAAAGAGAAAAAGAAACAGAGACATAGAGAGACAAAGTGAGAGAAAAGGAGAGGGAAGTCATGTGGAAAGACTATGGTTATGGTTGAAAATACAACATATATTCAATCTTCAATACAACACTAACTTTAAAAGATGAAACGTATTAGCGGTTGAGGTGTCGATGGTACAATGGTTCATTCGTTTGACTTTAAATCCAACGTTTGAGTGTTCAGATCCCAACCCGGCACTAACGTCCTTGGCAAGACATTACTCAACATTTGCCCCTCTTCAACCAGGTGTAAATTGTTACCAGGAGCACGTGTTGTACAACCTATGCAGTAGGGGTCAGAATTTTTCGAATCCATTGAGATGGTTCTTTGATGTCTTCTAGTCGACGTGCTATCATGCAGCGGAACACCTTCCGAAACACTGGGTGCCTACACGCGTAGATGATTGGGTTCACGCAGTAGTTCAGTGACATGATGACGTAGAAAGCTATAAATATTGGCGGATCAATAAACGTGAAAAAGGTCACCGTAGTAGGCGCGATGCATACAAAGAAAAATAAGACAACAACGAATAGATTCTTTGTGATTTGTTCGTCCAGCTGACGCCGGTCGACTTTCCTTTCTCTTGTCCGGATACTCCTGGTGGGATCTCCTTGGACGTCGACGCGCACGCTCTGACGCATACTGTTTCTAACTTTTTGCACGTGGTTCCGAACATGCAAATAAATGCCGATGTAACAAAACACCATTGCGACCATTGATATTAAAGTACATGCGCCAACGAGGTAATTATACGTATGTCCTTTCACGACACCGCAGAGATGGTTAAACAAGCCAAAATGTACACGACCTACCCAAAGGAAAATTATAAGCAGTACAATAGGAATTGACAGTACAAGCACGATCACTGCTGCAATCTTGCGTTGAGAAAATAGCATCTGATGATTTTGCGATGGTCTCGTGATGATCAGGTATCGGCCGAATGCAATGACGACTAAAAGACTGAAACTCCAGAAGTTGACGACACATGTAATCGCACCCACCACTTCACAGACGAGTAAGTAAGATTTATGTGCGTCTGTAGCGCCAAGCAACGCTCCCGCCTGAAACGGTAGAACAAGAGCGCTCAGGAAATCAACGCAGCTCAGCGTCACTACGAAGGCATTGGTGGGGGTCTGGAGTCGGCGGGACAGCGACACGGCTACGATCACGAACAGGTTCCCGACAATACCGATGATGCAGATGACGATGAGGATGCAAGCTGGAGCCATTAAGTACGGGTTGATGCCCATGTTGTGTGTGACGCTATTTGTTGTAGGCTGAGAAAAGGTCATTGGAGATTCTGTGGTAGTCACATCACTGTCAGTGGCGGTTTGCGTTTCCATGTTTCCTAATCAAAGAAACAAAAAGGGAAATCGTTTTAACAAAGCGAAATTTAAGAGAGGGAAAGATGGGATGAAAGTTAGAAATGCAAAGAAAGAGTACTGTAGGTAGGCTTAAAGTACAAATACGGTAGATAGAAGGCTTGTTTGAAGACACTGAGAAAAGAAGATGTCGAGAATAACTATGGAAATATGAAAGTGACTAGGAACAGTAGGGGGTTAGGGAGAGAGACGGAAAAAACACGCATCCACATTCACTTTAGACAGAAACTAGAAGGGGCACTTATCATTAAAAAGGGCACTTTAGGGGTAGGACCTCGTGTAAAATACGGTTCTAGAACACCTACCCCCTGGACATCCACCCCCGGATAACCACCCCCAGTCAACTACCCCCCCCCGGACAACTACCCTCAGACAACTACCTCCCGGGACAACTACCCCGGACAACTACCCCGGACAACTACCCCCTTGGACAACTTCCCCCGGACAACTACCTCCAGACAACTACCCTCTACGACAACCATCCTCTAGGACACCTGCCTCCCTGACAACTATCCTAGGGGGTAGTTTTTCTGGGGGTAGTTTTCCGGGTGGTAGTTGTCCGGGGGTAGTTGTCTGGGGTTAGTTGTCCGGGGTAGTTGTCCTAGGGGTTAGTTGTCTGGGGGTAGTTGTCCGGGGTAGTTGTCCCGGAGGGTAGTCGTCCTAGAGGGTGGTTGACTGGGGGTGGTAATCCGGGGTGGATGTCCAGGGGTAGGTGTCCGGATACGAAAAAATACCTGTACGCCCAATCTGCTCCTTCATCAGAGTTGCCTTTTCAGATGAGTCCTACTTGTTTCTGACTGATCATATACTTCTTTCGATATATTGCATACATTGCAATGATGGTTCACAAATTGCCATTTCGGATGTCTATAATGGTTTATATCTATTTTTGAGAAATCAATTGGCACGGTGAACAAAAAAGACATCCAGGGATTGAGGTTAAATATACACATGAGCACGATCGATAAAGTATGCTTTAAACAAAACCGATAAATTGGGAATAGGGTAAGATTGTAACGCTGACAACTAATGTGACTGGAATCGAACAAAAAATGTCATGGTTACAAAAATAGTTTTAAAGAGTTTGAAGTATGTATCAATATCACATGCAGTAAATAGCCTTGATATGGCTGTAATTTCATGGATCAGGAAACGCTAAACTAATTACCTCTATTTTGTAACAGAACAGGATATTGCCCTATTCCGATCGCTTATTATCTGTTTGCTACGTCATGCAAAGTAAATTATGCAAATAAAGATTATTGTTCAATTTTGCAAATATGCTTGCACAGTAAACCACATAACCCACGTAAAACAAAAAATACGGCATTGTTTTTGCAGATATATAAACATGACTGTACATGTCAAATAAAAGGCAATGCAGTCATGCAAGAGAAAGAAACCGTTTCATAATATATATTTTTGGATTAGTTTATACCTAGGCGGGTAGAAGATGAACCGCATAAGAGTTCGTATTAAAGAGTGACGTGTAGCATCTGTTGTTCAGAATATATAGGAGATCAAATGATAAAAAAGGGAAATAAATGAACTTAGTAGTTTCAAATTTTCCCCAATGGTTTTCCTTTTAATCGGTCAAATTTAGAAATGTCACAAACCGAAAATACATTGAACTACTATTGTATGCAATTAAACAAAAGCATTATATTAGCGGGAGGGTTGAAGCCAAGGGTTATGTCTATCCTCTATTCTAAACCATTACATTTTTGTCGATAAGTCTATATTATACATCAATTGTCCTTTTGTTTTAATGGTTATTGTTTCATGAGTAGCTATCAACCCCCTCCATACCATGAGGTAATGATATGGATACAGTCCTATGACTTCCAAATACAAAGTATTATCAAACGTGAGTGACTATTATCAGTTATATCCAAAATGTGTAATAGTCTTGTTCAACAAAACATGGACAACGTTTTAATCATTTGACAATAATATCTCCCAGTTTCCTTCCATCTAAAATCGAGAGCAAGTATAGCTCAGTCGGTAGAGCAGTGGTCTCTGAATCCGGTGACCCGGGTTTGAAACCAAGGCGATGCGATAGTGCCCTTTGATTAAAAAAAGAAAAGAGAATGCCTCTCACCTGTTAAAGAAAGGTCACTTGGTAAGTTGTATCTTTCTTGAGGCGGGTTCCGACGATGTCGATCATTCGTGGTCGTCCAAAGAATAGGATCACATCAGTCGCACTGGATCTCTAACTGCACTAGACCCAGGTAAGCAGATGACTGGAAGAGGTGTGATTCTGTGACGCGTTATCCTAGCACTTTCGCAATGTTCGTAATTATAAAAGGCGGAATATATCAGCCGGTATAATGGGCGATTGTCTGGGTTCTGGAAAGTGAGGTTAACCCGATTTTTGGAATGACGTTGCGCTCTTCCTCTGGATTAGCCACTAGTCCTCTAATTACGTAGTCCCTCGGATAGGACTTCAGCAGAAAGTCGCCTGGAGCTCATTGCCTTTCAACTAACGCAGTGGAAAACAAGCCATCGGAGCAAAGGAACTATGAAAGCTTTTGATAGGAAATTGAGTAGACCTATAAATGAATGAAAATCAAAGCTCGTTAATTTTTTGTCACGGATCGAAATTGAACAATGGTCTATAAAAGTCAGGTCACGGTTCGCGAATTTTGGTTACATCACAGAGGGAAAAAAAGGAGAGCCGTATTAAGCAGATAGTTCTATCAATTTTTACGTACCTCATTGCGTTCAATCGCTTAATTTCAATCTCAAGGTTGCGATCAAAATAATGTCTAAATTAGATCTTTTCCGGTATAACTGTTACTGAACGTCATGCCGGCTTCCTAAATTCATCAACCATACAAAGTGTACAGTCTATCAGTTCACATCCTCTATAATAATAATAATAATAAAACGGTGGTTATAAAACTAAAAGCGCTTTCTACCGGAGTCAAGCGCTAAAACAAACACACTACAATGACAAACACTTATGTATTAAACTTACAAATTACAAATTATAATACAATACATATGAAATATATATCGATGTGAACAGAGTAAGTTAATCATCAAAAGCAATTTTGAATAAATTTTTCTTAAGACAAGCTTTGAATTGGTTGACAGTCTGACAGTTTTTGACATGTAAAGGTAGTTGTTCCAAAGTTCAGCAGAAGCTTTGCAAAAAGAACAGTGACCATGACAAATAGTTGACGCCGAAGTAGACACGCAGAAAATGTGTTTGGTTGTTGCCCGTAACTTGAATTCCTGTTAGTTAAAAAAGTCACTCTTGTATGCAGGGGCGGATCCAGCCAGCCGGCAATAAGCGGGAGGAGGGGGGAATTGAGCACTACTTTTTGTATTGCTCAACGAGGAGGGGGGGGGGGGGGGAATTGAGCACTATTTATTTTACTCAACGTCCCCACCCCCTTGAGCAACAAAAAAAAGAAGATCAAATTGTGGTAACCATCTTTTTTTTGCCAGGGGTGGGGGCCCCCGTCTTCTTTTTTTGTTAAAGGTAAAATCGTCGTTACCATCTTTAAACCTTTTTTTCCCAATGGTGGGGGCCCGTGCCACCAACCTGGATCCGCCACTGTCTAGAGAAATGTGAGGGAATAGGCCGGTCAATTACAGGACCAAGTTTCAGAGAGTCAAGGAAGGAGAGAAGGAGTAAGAGATACAGCAATACTTCAAGTGTAACCCTAAAGGTTAACTGTTTGTGACATTTACATAATATTGAATTGGATCTTGAATATATTTATTTGTTGAAGTATCACAACTTACTGTCGTTGCGTACAGTAAATGGACTGCATGGTGTATAATTATGGTTAAACTGAGATTAAAGAGAGGGTATTGCTGGACTAAAATGTTAAATGACATGTAAAGGTGCAATTACTTTGAATTATCATGTGACACCGTCGCACGGCTGGCAGAAGGGCGTTAGCTCGAATTTCGGGTCAAAAATCGATTTTTGATATTTCATGTCATTTAATAGAGTTTTCAAAGCTCTTTCAAATGATGTGATCGAGACAGCATAAAACGAAGTAAATGATTACGTAATCGACAATAGTAAAAGGGCGTTAGCACAAACTGGCAGATATCGCGCTAAGCAGAAGGGCGTAAGCCCTCTACGCCCTTTGCAAATTGGGCGCGAGCGTAAATTTTGATCAAAGCAGAAGGGCGTTAATCGCCGGTTATCGCGAAGCTGACGTCTGCTAGGCCTGTGGTAAGCAAAATAACTGCTTCTTCTTTTAAATAACGTGTTGTAAATGTCAAATTATCTGGAAGATTTGATATATTTGGTCACACTGATTACATTATGATTAGGACTGTAAGAATATTTTGATTTTATCGGGTAAAAATGCGATGTATAATGATGATAATTAATACGTTGCCCCGTGTATTGATTTATATGGTATCACGGACAAATTCTAAGCAGTCATTACGCATTAGCATTGACTCTCTATGCTGGGGTGGATGTTGGGTGGCATTGATGCTGGAGTGGGTGGCAATGGAAGCGCTCCCTTGAAGTTGAAGGCCTCCAAATATGAAGTAGATCTAGGTCTAGCAACAAGCTTCAAGCCTCGAGTCAAGGGTGATGTTCCACGCAGTTACTGTCCCGAGGGAAACATCAGTTCCCGTAGAGAGTTGGGTGCGGGATGTGATGTTGTTTGTGTGATGTTGTTCAGTTAGAGCAAGATAGTCTACATGTAGGCCTACAGTATGTAGGAGTAGTCGTCAATCTATATCTGTGCCGTGATAATCATTTCATTGTTTATTCGCTCTCATGGAAAGACGAGACAAGAAAACAATTTGTAAAGACAGTGGTACGGATTGAAATTTGAAAGCATGCTTAGCGTAGATCTACAAAATTAGTTAAATAAATGTCAGATTGTTAGTAGTATACCGTATTCAGGTATTATTATATTAATTGCAACAGTGCAAGCAGATTCTAGACTCTAGAAGTCTAGATCCTAATAGATTATTGTTCAAATTAAATTTGCAAAAATGATAGAAGAGTCTAGTCTACAGATATGAAAGGAGAATGGTTTGAACTTTGATACCTTTGTCTTTTAGTGGCTTTGTTGAAGTTTGTTCAACTTTAATCAAGGGCAATCTCAAATGATAGTTGCATGTCTAGAACTCTAACATTCAACTTAAGTTTCTACTTTCCCGCTACTGGAACTGGGGACGGTCAATTGTAAAGTAGCTTGTAAGTTGGATTAGATCTACTTTCAGTCAAATTAATGTAACCCTTTTGTTTCCCTCACTTTGTCAGGATTTGCACAGCTAGGCTACAGCATGGAGCAAACAACAGAATTGCTGGTTCAGTGGAAAAAAGATGGCTCCAAAAACGTGGTAGTGTATGGAGATATTCAATGTCCCTGTATTCCAATAAAAGGGACAAAAGTCTTCATGCCTTGGAAAGGCAGGAGATGGGAGGGAGTTGTCCTGGCAGTGGATGATGAGTCTGAGGAAAGTGATGATGACAGCATACCACTTGCTCAACTAATAATTAAAGGTAAGATTTTATGTTGACAAGTAGACTTGTGACAATGCAGAATATGAAAGTGCACAACAAAGTTTTGACAGTCCTTGACCCCGTTTGAGATGGGTTTAATTCTGGTATAACAAATTTACAATAAACTCCAGCCCGAGATATCTCGGGAATAGTCTTGAACAGGTAAAAGTTCACATTTAAAGAAACTCGAGGGAAAAAAATTAGGTATATACCTTTACCTTTACCTTTACTGCAAATACTGGAAGAATGCTGAGACAGCAGTCTAGCTTCCAGGTCTATCTTCTTGTACTCAAACTCTTTAATAACAATTCTCATAATATACAAGAGATAAATGATTTCAAGAAACGTAATATTCATTAGTTTTTAGTGTGTAATTATTTTTTTTAATATTTGTCGTTCATTTATCTGTCATCACACAAAATAAAAGTTATAGTGCCTCCCAACATTTTGGAAGTGTCTTCTCATATTTTTGAAGTGTCTACAAGTTTCTAATGAATTTAAGCAAAATTTGAATTTAAAAACATGAGAATTGTACGTATATTATCTGCTTCTCTTAGTGTTGGCCTTTGAACATTATTGTTTAAGAGTAAGTAGCTTGTTAAACTAAGTTGCTATATAGAGTATAATGATTTCTAAATGAATATTTCTGAATTATTTTCATTGTAGACCGTGTACCTCTACCAGATCAACCAAGGCTTGACGTTGGAGATGTCGGTGTCACAATGACAGGTAATGTACATGTATGATACTATTGATGAAACATTGTTGGCCTACATACTATTCAGTTTGGTTTTATAACAATATGATAGCAATCATTGAACTAAAATGCTATGCAGTATCATGATGTCTAAATGAATATTTCTGAATTATTTTCATTGTAGACCATGTACCTCTACCAGATCAACCAAGGCTAGACGTTGGAGATGTCGGTGTCACAATGACAGGTAATGTACATGTATGATACTATTGATGAAACATTGTTGGCCTACATACTATTCAGTTTGGTTTTATAACAATATGATAGCAATCATTGAACTAAAATGCTATGCAGTATCATGATGTCTAAATGAATATTTCTGAATTATTTTCATTGTAGACCGTGTACCTCTACCAGATCAACCAAGGCTAGACGTTGGAGATGTCGGTGTCACAATGACAGGTAATGTACATGTATGATACTATTGATGAAACATTGTTGGCCTACATACTATTCAGTTTGGTTTTATAACAATATGATAGCAATCATTGAACTAAAATGCTATGCAGTATCATGATGTCTAAATGAATATTTCTGAATTATTTTCATTGTAGACCGTGTACCTCTACCAGATCAACCAAGGCTTGACGTTGGAGATGTCGGTGTCACAATGACAGGTAATGTACATGTATGATACTATTGATGAAACATTGTTGGCCTACATACTATTCAGTTTGGTTTTATAACAATATGATAGCAATCATTGAACTAAAATGCTATGCAGTATCATGATGTCTAAATGAATATTTCTGAATTATTTTCATTGTAGACCATGTACCTCTACCAGATCAACCAAGGTTAGACGTTGGAGATGTCGGTGTCACAATGACAGGTAATGTATGATACTATTGATGAAACATTGTTGGCCTACATACTATTCAGTTTGGTGTTATAACTATATGATAGCAATCATTGAACTGAAATGCTATACAGTATCATGATTTCTGAATGAATATTTCTGAATTATTTTCATTGTACATCATGGACCTCTACCGGATCAACCAAGTGTCGGTAGGCTTGATGATGGAGACGTAAAGCAATGAAAAGTAATGTCACGAAGAAACATTGTTGGCTTACATACTTTCCAAAATGATTTGATGATCATTGTTAGCTTTTATGCATATGCAGTAAATGTCATTTTTTTTTATAAAGTTTTCATCAAATTTTCAATTTAGTAAAGTTAAATATATTAGTTATTTAGGCCTATTAATAAACCAGACTGAGATAGCTGATGAAGTGATATTCAAGTTTTCTTTTTTTTTCCCTTTATTTTGTTAATGTTCTCTTTGCATTCATAGTCATGCCTTGGAAAGGCAATAGATGGGAGGGAGTTGTCCTGGCAGTGGATGATGAGTCTGAGGAAAGTGATGATGACAGCACACCACTTGCTCAACTAATAATTAAAGGTAAGATTTTTTGTTGACAAGTAGACTTGTGACAATGCAGAATATGAAAGTGCACAACAAAGTTTTGACAGTCCTTGACCCCGTTTGAGATGGGTTTAATTCTGGTATAACACACATTTCCCATAGACTCCAGCCCGCGATATCTCGGGAATAGTCTTGAACAGGTAAAAGTTCACATTTAAAGAAACTCAAGGAAAAAAAATTAGGCATATGATGATGAAGTCTGATGACAGTAAAGAGATCAATGATTTCAAGAAACGTAATATGCATTAGTTTTTTTAGTGTGTAATTATTTTTTCAAATATTTGTCATTCATTTATCTGTCATCACACAAAATAAAGGTTGTAGTGCCTCCCAACATTTTGGAAGTGTCTTCTCACATTTTTGAAGTGTCTACATGTTTCTAATGAATTTAAGCAAAATCAAAATTAAGAACATGAGAATTGTAAGTATGTTATCTGCTTCTCTTAGTCTTGGCCTTTGAACTATATTGTTTAAGAGTTAGTAGCTTGTTAAACTAAGTTGCTATATACAGTATCATGATGACTAAATGAATATTTCTGAATTATTTTCATTGTAGACCATGTACCTCTACCAGATCAACCAAGGCTAGACGTTGGAGATGTCGGTGTCACAATGACAGGTAATGTACATGTATGATACTATTGATGAAACATTGTTGGCCTACATACTATTCAGTTTGGTTTTATAACAATATGATAGCAATCATTGAACTAAAATGCTATGCAGTATCATGATGTCTAAATGAATATTTCTGAATTATTTTCATTGTAGACCGTGTACCTCTACCAGATCAACCAAGGCTTGACGTTGGAGATGTCGGTGTCACAATGACAGGTAATGTACATGTATGATACTATTGATGAAACATTGTTGGCCTACATACTATTCAGTTTAGTTTTATAACAATATGATAGCAATCATTGAACTGAAATGCTATGCAGTATCATGATTTCTAAATGAATATTTCTGAATTATTTTCATTGTAGACCGTGTACCTCTACCAGATCAACCAAGGCTTGACGTTGGAGATGTCGGTGTCACAATGACAGGTAATGTACATGTATGATACTATTGATGAAACATTGTTGGCCTACATACTATTCAGTTTAGTTTTATAACAATATGATAGCAATCATTGAACTAAAATGCTATACAGTATCATGATGTCTAAATGAATATTTCTGAATTATTTTCATTGTAGACCGTGTACCTCTACCAGATCAACCAAGGCTTGACGTTGGAGATGTCGGTGTCACAATGACAGGTAATGTATGATACTATTGATGAAACATTGTTGGCCTACATACTATTCAGTTTAGTTTTATAACAATATGATAGCAATCATTGAACTAAAATGCTATACAGTATCATGATTTCTAAATGAATATTTCTGAATTATTTTCATTGTAGACCGTGTACCTCTACCAGATCAACCAAGGCTTGACGTTGGAGATGTTGGTGTCACAATGACAGGTAATGTATGATACTATTGATGAAACATTGTTGGCCTACATACTATTCAGTTTAGTTTTATAACAATATGATAGCAATCATTGAACTGAAATGCTATACAGTATCATGATGTCTAAATGAATATTTCTGAATTATTTTCATTGTAGACCGTGTACCTCTACCAGATCAACCAAGGCTTGACGTTGGAGATGTTGGTGTCACAATGACAGGTAATGTATGATACTATTGATGAAACATTGTTGGCCTACATACTATTCAGTTTGGTTTTATAACAATATGATAGCAATCATTGAACTGAAATGCTATACAGTATCATGATTTCTAAATGAATATTTCTGAATTATTTTCATTGTACATCATGGACCTCTACCGGATCAACCAAGTGTCGGTAGGCTTGATGATGGAGATGTAAAGCAATGAAAAGTAATGTCACAAAGTTGGCTTACATACTTTTCAAAATGATTTGATGATCATTGTTAGCTTGTATTCATATGCAGTAAGTGCCATTTTTTTATAAATTTTTCATCAAATTTTCAATTTAGTAAAGTTAAATATATTAGTTATTTAGGCCTATTAATAAACCAGACTGAGATAGTTGATAAAGTGATATTCAAGTTTTTCTTTGTTTTCTATATTTTTTTAATGTTCTCTTTTTATTCATAGACGTGCCTCATGAAGTTCAGATGTGTGAACATTTCACATGTTTACATGAAGTGTTTAGTACATGCTCCCAGTGTCTTGTTTTCCTGTGTGAACACCACTTTAAAGAGGACGACCCATGTGCAAACCACAATAACTATGCTGTAAGTTAAACTAGCGTAATGTTGATTTCACTAAAAAATGTCTCATAAATTATCGTAAAGCCCTTATACAGTAGTTATAGGGTCAAAAGGAAGTTATAAATCCATGATAATTGTTACATCATTCCTTAAGCTGTTTCTGCTAGTTTGCTTCCTTTTTTTGAAGATGTTGCAATAGTCAAAAGTATCTCCCCCCCCCCTGATAATTGTTTAAAATCACAAAAACAATAAAACTGTTAACTTTAACGTCATTGCTGCCATGACAATTTCAGGATATGTTCAAAAAGTTCTCAAAAATGAATGTAAGTGGCACTCCCCTGGTTATGGGTACTGGTATATTTAAGTTTTGACTGCGGCAAAGCTGAAAGATGAAGGTATCATGCCAACTATCTTACAAAAGATTACAGTGCTCTCTTTATAATATTATTTCTGGCTACACATATTTTTTTACTACCATAGCATCTACTTCAAATTCCGGAGAGGCTTTCAGAAGATCATCCAGTGATCGACACAGTTCTGGAATTGATGATGGACGTTCCCTTAGCAATCGAAGTGCAGGAGACAGTTGACATAGTTCCAGAGGTGACTATACCAATGTTATCCAAGCAGACAGTGAAGGTCATGGGAGGAGTAGTGAAAAATATTAATGTCTCAAATGTCACCAATTTGAGTTTGTAGTTTACAGTGGGCAATGTCTTTAGGCATTATATGTCAGTTTGTTGGAATTATGCTGTTGCAGACACCTCTACAATATTCATTAATCAAAACAACAACCTTTTAAGCAAACTTTTGAACCATTTATTTCTCCTACAATATTTACTACAAAAATGGGTTTTACATTTCTATGTCATAAAGTTTATTCTTGTGTACTTTACAGAGAGTGGCTTCTGCCTATCACACCATCAATGCTGAAGTGGAACCCGATCTACACAGAGATATTGGAGAACGTCCTGAACAATGTGAGGTAAAAGTCTGAAGCTTTAAAATGGTTGCCTGTTACAAATTCTGCTCAGGGAGTGGAGAATTTTCTTTGACAAAGATAAATGTATTTTTGTTGTACCGGAAAATGGCTGGTGTACAGCTCTTTAGACACAGTAATTGGAATAATTGCTCTACTTCCCTCTGATTGAGGGGTTCTGGGACAAATGACCATGCAGAAGTACTGCAATTTTCTTCTTTCTCCTCCCATCTCTCTCTCTTTCTCTCTCTCTCTTTCTCTTTCACTCCCTAATTTCTTGATGATGGCTGGGTTTGAAGGTGGGATAGGGGAGAGAGTGAATCAATGTATTTTTTAATTAAATCAAGGCAAGAGAGGAGAAGCAAAAGGAGAGAAGCATGCCAGCCAGATTGCAAGGTTACAGTCATTTACATTGACTTGCTGAAGTGTTGACTCCTTCATCCTTCACCAGTTCAGAGCATGAATATGTTAAACTAATATTTTGTCCACCACTTTTATATTTTTATTCTAATACAGAATAAGAAAGCCAGGAAACGTTTTGCAGATCCAAACAGCTGGCAACAAAACGTCCAGAGGAAGAATCGCAACCTGGGCCAGGCATATACCTCAAGAGATGGGAAGCAGAGGGAGGTGAGAGAGATGGGTCCATGCTGTCCCAATTCATGTAGGTTCAAATGTTCAGAGAGTATTACTGCAGATGCGAGGGAAAAAATCTTCAAAGATTACTGGGCAACAGGATCTTATGAACAACAAAGAGATTTCATTCGACAGTGTGGGTCAGAAAAGAAAAAGGGGAAAAAACATGGTTCAAAGGAGAAGGCATCACGCATCACCAGAATATATTCTCTCCCTATAGACGGTCAGAGAATTGAAGTGTGCCAGTTCTATTTCATTAACACTTTGGCTATCTCCCAGAAGACAGTGCGATACACCCTTGCCCAAAAGGCTAATTTTGCGCAAGATAAGAGAGGGCATCATCAGCCACATAATAAAACCAATGAGGCTGAACTCGATTGTATCAGGGCCCACATCCAGAAGTTCAAAGTTGTCCCCTCTCATTACTGCAGGAGTACGACATCGCGTCAGTACCTCCCTGGCAATCTTAGTGTTAATAAAATGTATGACATGTATGTAAAGGAAACTGTAAATCCTAAATCCCTGACCACATATAGATATGTGTTCAATAGTGAGTTCAATTTAGGCTTCCATGCGCCTAAGAAAGATGAATGCAAGAAATGCACAGCCTTTGATAATGCCTCACCAAATGAAAAAGAAGGCTTGAAAAAAGACCAGGATGATCATGTTCACAATAAAATCAAAGCCAGAGAGGAGAAAGAGAAGGACAAGCAGCGTGCAAGCAAGGACGACAGTTTTCAATCATTTACTTTCGACTTACAGCAGGTTTTGTCAACCCCTTCCTGTAATGCTTCCCTTCTTTTTTACAAGAGGAAGCTGTCAACATATAACCTCACGTTATACAATCAAGGAAATGGCGATGGCCATTGTTTCTTGTGGAGCGAGATTGATGGAGGGAGAGGTTCTTGTGAGATAGGCTCATGCCTTGTCAATCATCTTGAAGGGCTGCCTGATTGTGTTGACCATGTCACTCTTTTCAGTGATTGCTGTTCTGGGCAGAACAGAAACAAGTATGTTGCTGCAGCATTACTCTATGTTGTACGTACTTCTTCTCTTTCTGTTATTGAGCAGAAGTTTCTCGAATCTGGTCATACGCAGATGGAGGTTGACAGTATGCATAGCGCCATAGAGACGGTCAAGAAGAAAGTCCCTGTGTACCACCCTGACCAGTGGGCAACTATTGCTAGTCTGGCTAGAAGGAACAAGCCCTATCATGTCACACAACTTCACCATCATGAGTTTGTGGATCTCAAAAGGCTCGCTTCAGAGCTTCTCCAAAATACTGTAAAGGACATTTCAGGTGATCGTGTCTACTGGACCAGAATCAAGCACCTGAAATTTGAGAAGCAGAACCCCCATGTGATGCAGTTTAGGTACTCATTTGAGGAAGAGATGCGAGAGATTAGGGTGTCTTCCTCCCGCAAGATGAGTAACTTGAGACTTGAAGTTCTTCATCATGATCTGCTCAAGATCAGTGCAGTCAAGAAGGCTGACCTTGTTTCCTTGTGTGACCAGAATGTCATACCTCTTGCATACCAGGCATTCTACAGAGCTTTGCCAGCCTCTGATGATGAAGACTTGGAGACATTCCCAGAAGAATGATCTGTTATTTCGTTGTTATGAGGAACTCATGAAAAGTATAGTTTCTTGAGGTGCATCACATGTTGTTTCCTTGTTGCGAAGAATAATATTTTAATAAGTTTTCAAGTAGTCTGAAATACCAATTGCATTATTCACTTTGTCAGTTTATTGTGGAAGATTTAGTAGTTGGAGGTATTGTAATGAATTCACCAATTATTATTGTTAAGTTTGTCTGCTGTGTCTGTTATATTGATCATTGCATAAAAGCAACATAAAAAAAAACATTATTGAAGTAATGACAAATCACCATACACTAAGACACTGACACAGTGCTCTGTTACAAGATGTGTAAATGGGTTATGTTATAACTTTAATCTGATCGAAGTACAAAAATTGTACAATAATTGTATTCACTGGCCAATCATTACATAAAAGCAACTTAAAACAAATAATCGGTGAATTCATTACAATACCTCCAATTACTAAATCTTCCACAATAAACTGACAAAGTGAATAATGCAATTGGTATTTCAGACTACTTGAAAACTTATTAAAATATTCTTCCATTGCATATATTGAAATAATAGCAGAAGATGAAAATGATTATTCCATGAAAAGGAACTTGGGATTTACGGACAAGGAAATCTAGAGCGTTGTAACAGGAAGGAATTTGAAAATGGGAAAAAGTCAAAATTGAAATCGGTGTAATTTTATTTTTTACGTTTTTTTTTCTCCAGTCTTCTGTTTCATTCACAGGATATTCACTGCCTGTAATATGTGACGGTCTTGAGGTGAGTAAAAAAGAAAGTTGATGCTTTAACTTGGACACTTGACTTGATCAAATGTCATGGTTTGAGTCTTAAGCAAAACATTGCTTTATTAGAACAATAAAGCTGCCAACAGAGAAAGCTAACAAGACTTTTCAGAGTTCTGAACTTAAGCTCTGTTAAGACGTTCGTGATCAATGATGAACACAAAAGCTCTTTTTAAAGCTGTATGTACAATGATGTACACATAAACTCTTTTTGAAAGCACAGATATGTTCTGTTCTCATGGTTTTGTACACAAAAGCTCTTTTCAGAGCTACGTACATGTTCAGTAATAAACAAAAGCTCATGTTAGAGCTAGAACGTGCTCATCACAGAATACACAAAGTTCTTTTAAGAGCTACCATATTGTACTTTCTGCCATGAACGTGTGCTACAGTTTCACTTATTGGCATACTTTTTTAAAATTTTGCCTTTGATAATGCTGAAATATTGTTCAGGTATTTTCTCTTTTGTTAACTTACTGCACAGTACGTTAACTGCAGAATACACAAAGTTCTTTTAAGAGCTACCATATTGTACTTTCTGCCATGAACGTGTGCTACAGTTTCACTTATTGGCATACTTTTTTTTATATTGCCTTTGATAATGCTGAAATATTGTTCAAGTATTTTCTCTTTTGTTAACTTACTGCACAGTACGTTAACTGCAGAATTCACAAAGTTCTTTTAAGAGCTTCCATATTGTACTTTCTGCCATGAACGTGTGCTACAGAGTCACTTATTGGCATACTTTTTTTTTATATTGCCTTTGATAATGCTGAAATATTGTTCAAGTATTTTCTCTTTTGTTTACTTACTGCACAGTACGTTAACTGCAGAATACACAAAGTTCTTTTAAGAGCTACCATGTTGTACTTTCTGCCATAAACGTGTGCTACAGTTTCACTTATTGTCATACTTTTTTAAAATTAACTTAATGCACAGTTATTGCGATTTCTACATTTGCTTTATTGCTACTATTGTTGTATATACAGTGCGTCCCAGAAAAAACGAAAACGAGAATTATTGATGTTTTATCATAACTTAATCACATTTATACTTAATAAATGACACATATTTGGAAAGCTTAGATCCTCTTTGATTTGATGCAACTCATTATGATGCATATTTCATGCATGAGTGATTAAAATCAATTTGAAGAGAGGAAACCGAAAAGTCGTTTGGCGGGCAGTATCTGAATTTCAAAGAGAAAAATCACATTTCTAGAAAGTTGAGTTTCTGCCCTTTCATATGACACCTCTATGAGGAAAAATGAGCAAGGAATGACAAAGTTCTGTTTGTTTAAAGTAGCCCTTACATTTTCATAATTTTAGCAAACAAATTCGGTTTTACTGGCTGCCTGCCGTAGCAAAAAGCAGAATTGACAAAAGACTTAACTCCGTTTCGTTGACAATCAGCCATGCACGAAGTCTTTCGTCTACGGCTTATTGTCAACGAAACAGAGTTAAGTCTTTTGTTAATTTTGTTTGTTGATACGTCAGGCAGCCAGTGAAAAGGAATTTGTTTAATCAAATTATGGAAATGCAAGCACTACTTTAAACAAACAGAACTTTGTTATTCCTAGCTCCGATTTTCCTGATTGAGGTGTCATGTAATAGGGCAGAAACTCAACTTTCTAGAAATGTGATTTTTTGTTAGAAATTCGGATATCGTCCGCCAAATGACTTTTTGTTTTCCTCTCTTCAAATTGATTTTAATCACTCATGCATGAAATATGCTTTATTATGAGTTGCATCAGATGAAAGAGGAGGATCTAAGCTTTCCAAATATGTGTCATTTATCAATTATTATTGTGATTAAGTTATGATAAAACATCAATAATTCTCGGTTTCGTTTTATCTGGGACGCACTGTACAATGGCAAACAAGAAGAAAATTTGAATGAGTTGAATATTAAGTATTCTAAACATGAACTGTAAAAAGCTCATTCAAATTATTATGCATTGAATATAATCCAGCAGTATTGTAGTACATGAATAACAAAAAGCTCATTTTAGAGCTAGAACAGGTTCAACGCAGAATACAAAAAGATCTTTTAAGAGCTACCATGTTGTATTTTTTGCCATGAACGTGTGCTACAGTTTCACTTGTTGTCATACTATTTTATTTTATCTTATTTTATTTGCAGTAAGTTTACAAAAGAGAAAATACTTGTACAATATTTCAGCATAAATAATGCTGAAATATTGTACAAGTATTTTCTCTTTTGTAAACTTACTGCACAGTTTTTAAAACTATGCTACAAAAGCTCACTAGAGCTAGAACAGGTTCAATGCAGAATACAAAGCTTTCTTTTGAGAGCTACAATGTTGTTCTTTCTGCCATGAGCATGTGCTACAGTTAAAGGTAAAGACCAGTATTGGAAACGCCCCAATTTCAAAAAATGAAATGGAAGCTCTTATTACCATTCATGTGAAAGAATATGTTTTGAATAATACATGATGATAAAAATGTTGACGGGAAACCGCTTACTAATTGATATATTTGTTAAATTAGTGTATCTCTTGCCTGTTGAGAGATACAAATGCACGTGTCGCGCACGTGTGTGTAGTCCCATATACATCTTTCTGTGTACAGTGATTCTAACTTTATGAAGACTTGGCCAAATTTCTTATCATTTTGATGATTCCAGAACCTTGCAGTACATCTATGCTAGATGATCAGCCTTTTCTGATCGATTTCACAATGTTTCTTTCACAATGCAATCGCATGACCATAACTGGTCTTTTGCTTTAAATAAGTTCCAATTTTGATATTTAAACATGATTCATTATGATTTATCAATTTTGAATGATTGTAAATAGAATTGTAAAATGAACTGTACAAAAAGGATTCCAGTTATATTGCAAAGAAATAAATTCAGTCATAACCATGACGGAAGTGTTCATCTTAACATTTGATTGCTTTGTGCTATTTAACGTTTATTCTTATATAGTTACATTTGTTCATGGGAGAAATGCGTCCGAGAGAGTAATGTACTAGAATGAAAATGACTAATGTGACAAGAAGATAGACACGTGACTGCAAAAGAGGGGTAACAAACGATTATGAGATGTGTTTAATGGAGAAAGAAAAAGAGAGATAGACTGAGAGATCGATAGAAATAGAAAGAGAGAGAGAGACAGAAAGAGAAAGAATTGAGAAGAAATTGTACATAGTGCTTGGTGTGCCCACCCCCCCCCCCAAAAAAAAAAATGTACACAAATATACTTTTGCTCATTGACAACAATATCCAATCAAACTTAAATCACATAATATTATGAAGCACAATGTACAGTATACATTTTTAGACATAAATGGCATTCTCTAACAAATTAATGCATTTCCTGCATTCTGTGAAGGATTAAAGATAAATTTCAGGATGGGGCAGAGTGATTTGATCAGTGTAATTTTATTTTTTACTCTATTACTCTCTGAATATATTGACCTCTTTGTATAGAGATACGAATAAGAGGAAATATAATAGAGTTCGAAATCATGGGAATAAATTCCGGAAATCAGCGTAAAGTAATTATTACTATTTGAAATTCCAAATAGCTTAAGGAAACATGAAAAATACCTTGGATATTATAAACGATGTACTTGGTTAATGCATTAAGAATTACCCTTACATAATAATTAGTAAATTATCGTGATACATTGTGATTTAAAAGCAATTGCTGATAAATTGAATGAGTTTTTTGTAAATATTGGAAGTGAAATCCGTAAAGCATAACCTAATACTATTAATTCATGCTAAAACAAAAGCAAACGAAAAATCAAATTTGATAATTTATCATCACAAACTTTGCATGCGTCTGCTTTTTATTTCAAAAAGTCTGAATGACAACACGCTCCATCCGGGCTACGCCATGCGCGTTACGCCCTTTTACAAGCTTTACGCGCCGAAGCGTATCTATTTTACTCAAAGCAGAAGGGCGTAACGCGGCTTGCGCCCTTTAGCTTGAAAGAAGACGCGCAATGATGCGTTAAGCAGAAGGGCGTTAGCACTAAATCGCCTCAAACTTGTATAAAACTGACTTATTTCCGGGAAAAAATATGTGGACGTGTTCTGCTTTAACATTTCTATAAGTCCAATAAGTTTTAAACCAAATTTCGGGACGGAAAGCAGTTTAAATATAAAACAAATCTTTAAATGCGATTAACTCGTAAAGTAGTTTTCGAGTCGAACGCGCGCTAACGCCCTTCTGCCAGCCGTGCGACGACACACGAGTTAATGTGTTTTTTGCTCTCAACAGACTGGATATATGCAATATAAATACATGTATTTTGTGTCATTTGTGGTTCTTGGTGATGATGAATACACTAATTATGATAGAAGAATGGTAATGCTGCAGATAGTTACATTTCATTGTTGTTTTGTTGTCTTTTTTAAACGACCTCATGTATAGTACACTTTTACTTGAAAATCGAAAGCTATTGTACATAAACCAAATTGAAAACACAACTCTATCAAGTTTCCCGATGTGTGTATGTTGAACCGACCAAAAAATATAATAAAGTGGCGAAAATAACATTGTTGCTTTTGTTTCATTGTGCTAGGTTATTTATTGATTGAAAACTGAAGTGAAAGTACTGAACGAGTGGATGACTTATGATCAGAACAGTGTTCGCGTGTGTAAGCTGACAACCTTATGGCAACTGATATTTCATTAATAATTCATTGCTGTTCAATAAAAGCATATCATTTATAAACAATAATACACGTATATCGTCTTGCTCATTCGTGGAGCCAATTTATTGAGCGATGTTTTATTATCATTAATTTTAATGTGGTTAAGTTTAGAGAGGGAGGATAGGGAATATAGAGAGCGGGCGGGAGAGGAGAAAGGGCAGGGTAAGTTTATCTCAACTTGCTGTGGGTGATGGAGAGAAAGGAGAGAGGGAGAGGGAGAGATATGGGGAGTAAGGAGGGGGGGGGGAACCAATAATGGACAAGAAGAAAGAAGAGAGAGAGTTGCTGATCAAATGATCTTCCACTAAGGGACTGTAAAACAAGAGAAAAAACACTAAAATGTATTATTTTCGAGATAAGAACAACGTTTGGGGGACGAAAGAAGTGAAAGGCTTAAAAGTGAAAGGAGAAAACTTGCCGGGGAGAAGGGGAGGTGGGAGAAAACAAAAGAGAAGAGGAGAGAGAGAGAGAGAGAGAGAGAGAGTTCGGGATTGGATAGGGGGGGGGGCTGACAGGAGAGCTGGGCGAGGGAGGTCGCGCATGAGAAATCACCTTATTATTACGTAAGGAGGCACGCGTTTAATATGCGCGTGCGCAGTAACGAAACTACTGAATATTCATCAGGCTTGGTGACGTCTCATGTGATTGCGCACGAAATGGGAGTAAACCCTGTCCGCTGATTGGTTGAAAGTTATTCTTCCCAAGTAATTTACGTCATCACCAGCTCATTTGCATACAACCGATGTGCGGCATGGAGACAAGTTAAGTTTTATCAACATACTCTGTTTATATGCCGAACAAGATAAAGGTGCGCAGAAATTCTTCTGAATTTTCTCAACTTTTAGAGTATTTGTAGACACTTCTGACGAAAAAAAAAACTTAATCAGGTAAGAAAATCTATATTGATCTATTTAGCCAGTTTTAGAGAGAGAGAGAGAGAGAGATTGAAATGACAAGATTTAATGAAACATGCGACTTCGGAAGTCAAGTTAATACTGTGCAAAGATAAGAAAAATGATAACGAGAGTTTGAGAAGAAAAGAAGAAGAATAAATTATTGTAATATAGAAAGTATTACTGTGAAAAGGAGATATGAAAAGAGCTATAGATAAAAATATATAAAAGGACAAATAAAATAAAAAAGTAAATATACAAAATATAATTAAAAAAATAAAGAATGAATGATTAAATGATAAGAAAAAGAAATAACTAATAAGTAAACAAATAGATATATGAATAGATAATTTAAATAGATAATTAAGAAATAAATTAAAAGATGAATGATTAAATGAACAAATATGTATTAGAAAAATAGACCTTGTTTTCAACCTGGTAGAATGTCTGGATTTCTTCGCTTTGTCGGTGGGATGGTGAGAAACTCTTCTAACCGTCCCATTCTCAGTCGAGACATCATCAACGAAGCTAAGATTCGAACAAAGGTAAGTTTGAATTATCAAATTATTACATTTAAACTTTTATGAATAATGTTTCTCTCACTTTGCATATTATTTTGGCAATTATTAGTGTTTAAAATGTCAAGAAAGTTTAGAAAAGTGTTATTTGTGTGATTATCACCAAATCAAAATTATTTTTAAAATCTTCTATAAGTTCTAAGGCTCCTAAAAATAAGTCATCGTAAGAATGATATCATTGACTCCCATTGCTATTCAGAAAATGCATGATCACATCATTTTCAAAACGGTTGTGAAGGACCCCCTGAAATCTCGGCCCGTTCCAGAAAAGGTAGAGGATGTGGATCAAGTATACAGTATCGAACATCGAATCAAGGTATCTTGGGACTCTGCTTAATTTTTGATTGATGTAATTGAAAATAATTCTACCATTATATAACTAGTTATAACTGATTGTAACAAGAGTTATGGGATGTGGAATGGGAGATGGAGGTGGGATGCTTAAAGGCTAAAATTCGTACGGGATGGAAGAGAGAGAGAGAGAGAGAGAGAGAGGAGAGGCGGGGGGTCAAAAGATTAGAAGAGTGTTAAGCGTGCACATTAAGAAACGAGTTTGCAAATTCTTTAAAACGTCTAAATAGTTACAGAGTTCCATGAACAAAGATCTTTAAGATAAAAGTCATCATAATTTTGATTTTCTTATTGCGGTATGGTACAGGCACTTGTTCTGGAGATGGGTGATCACCGTGCCTTACCTAATGCTGACGTCATAATGACACGCCTGGAAGGGGCGTGGCATCTTCAGCAAGAATCCCATCACTATCTGGCCAACCAATACGACACACTTGTCAACAAACTCAGGGTATTTCTCGATCCTCGTTCTTCTCTTCTCAGTTCATCGATTCTTCTCTTCTTTTTATTTCTTTCTTTTTAGCCTCATGTTTCTTCTTCTTCTTCTTCTTCTTCTTCTTCTTTCACCCCCCCCCCCTCCTCTATAAAACTTGATGCTTCTTTTTGTTTGTTTAATCCTTCAATTTTGCCTCATACCTATTTTCATGACTTTCGTATAATATCCATTGTCATTTATCACTATCCTAAATTGCTACTTTGGTTTTTACTACTACTTTCAATTTTCTTCATCCTAATATTCTTTTCTTTTAACCATGTTAACACATTTCCAGACCTTCGCTCGCGACATCGGGTTCGATACCGACATCGCCTCATCTGATGATGTCCTGATGATCATATCGAACCTTGGTCAACGATGGCGCCAGATACAGAATCAACTGAGGGAGGTGACTGGAGTTTTGGACTCAAAGAACACACAAGTCAAGGTGAGATTAGCTCTTCGATTTCATAACAGAATCGAAATTATATTAGTGGGTCTCTTTGATATAGTCATTACTTGTTGTTAGTATCCCTGCTAACAGTCTGTTCTTGTTCACTATATTTACTAATTATCAGCAACTACAGAAACTAGAGCAATTGGGGTTTTAAGACGTATTCAAGGAACAATATTTATTGTGCACCAACTTTCGAACAATAATAATTTCCAAGTGCCCTTTTCTAACCCACCAGCTAGAGGTTTCCTAAACGCACTAATCGGGGAACATGGCCCGTTCTGTGCACAGCTCCCTACATGCATGTCAATCAAATCTCAGAGTAGATCAATAACCTAGTACATAACTTAATTTTGTGTCATTCTCAAACAGGAGCTGGCATCCTTTCTTGGTGTGAAAACGCCTGTCACCGAGTCTAGTGTATTCGATGACGTCATGGTCAGATGGACAGACCAGCAGTCAAAGTTCAATGACCTTCAGAAGGCGTTGCAGGAGAAGCAGGAGGAAAGTCGAGAGGCATCCCAAACTTTGCAGGTGATGAAATAAAAACAAAATTTTTGGGTACAATTTAATGGATTTCATTGTAGTTTTCATTGTAGTTTTTATTGTTGTAAACATGGTAAAAAAGGCATAACTATGGCATTAAATGCATTACGATTATACTGCTTGTCTGTTTTTGATTTTGATTTTGATTTTTTTTGTTTTCGAAGTGCATTCACCAAATCATTTAGGACTGGCCCTTTGTCTTTGCTTTATAAGTTACACAATGTCTTTGACCTAATATGCTTAATTTAGAAATGTGATATTCTTTCAAATCATGCCGTGAAAACAAAACCTATTCTGATATTTTTCAAGTTTTAACTCTTTAATTTTTTAATTTTTAACCAACCAGAACATCGCAAAGCTGATGGGCGTGGTCCGTCCAGAGAAGAAGGACGCCCTCTCGGACAGCATCGGAGGGATCTGGACCAGGAGCCAGAAGCAGATCACAGACCTCCAGCAGGAGCTCTTCCAACAGAAGGAGCAGATCCAGCGATCTGGAGAACAGCTCCAGGTACAATGACACAATATTAAAAAAAATAAATAAAAAAAAACAGTAAACAAACACACACACCAATAAGTCAACTTCTTTCATATGATCTCTTTGTTATTTTTTTCGAAGGTTTGTCGTCTTTAAATGGTATTCGCAGGTATATGCCAGAGTCACATAGCACTCTTGTAATATCAGCAAATTTACAAACATTACAATCTGGATGGTTTAGAAAATCTATAGATATGACCAAAAATGTAGTTTTGTCTTCGACATGTTCCAGCGAAGGAAGTACCTATAATAACTTGTAGTCTAGAAGCAAATTCAAGTGTATTAACAAATCTCTCTTTCTGCGTTATCATGATCCGAACTGTATCAGTAAAACTTAATAGATAGTGAATAAATAAACAAGTAAATGAAACAAATAAATTAAACCATATATGGTCCGAGGTGGATTAAATTTCCAATGAATAATCATTGTTTTTCTCTTGCAAACAGAACGTGGCCAGGATCTTTGGAGTGGCATCAACCTCTGTAGGTGGAACGAACATCCTGGATGCTATCTCAGTAAAATGGGAGGAGATGAAATCTCTCAACTCTCAACTCAGATCCTCGCTACTTGTGGAGAAAGATCAGAACAACAAAGCTCATGAAAACTTACAGGTACAAAGTCTTCTATAAAAATAAAAAAATTATTAAAAATGTGTTAATAACCAATTATGAAAACCAATTAAAAAAATATGCAAATGATAATGATTATAAAACATTTTTTAAAGATAAACTCTCCTTGCAATTCTACACCATATCAGGTGAACAACTTTATTTATTCTTTTGTTCAATAATTTCTTTACTCATTTATGTTGGGTATTTTTGGTGTTTTTTAATAGGGCTTGGCAGATTTCATGGGTGTGGAAACGTCTGGTTGTGAGTCTACCATTGTTGGCGGTATGATGGACAGATGGACGGAGAACAGAAGAGAGGTCATTGAACTTCATAGAGCCTTGAAAGAGGAGAGGGAGAAGACCAAGCAGGCTCAAGAAGCTCTCATGGTAATTTAAATGTCAAAAATCTAAAGGAATAACAAAAATAGGCAAACAAATGACAGAAAGAAAAGAAAATATTACCTATAATTTACAGTCAGTTACTAATAAGTTCAATAAATTGCATCCTGTATACTACAATCAAGATAACAGTAAGTAGTTATCCAATCTATTAAATAAGTAAAGTCAGAATCTTCCCTCCTTTACTTGCTCTCTCCAGGCCCCCTTCTATCCCTCTTCCTCTCCCCCTTTCTCTCTCTCTCTCTTTCTCTCTATCTCACTTTTTATCTCCCTGCCCCTCCCTCCCTCCCCCTTTCTCTCCCCCTCTCTCTCTCTCTCTCTCTCTCCCTCTCTCTGTATGTTCTCTTTTTTTTCTCTCTCTTCCTTTACTCTCCCTCTCCCCGTCTTTCTCTTTCTTTTTTTTCTTTCTCACTGTCTCTGTACCCTTTTGACTTTACACCTATTCAGTAATGTTGTGTTTCCCAACCACACTTATTTCTGACAGGATCATCTCTCCCGTCCTGGTCCAGTGCTTGCCTCAGTGGCCACTCAAACCGATGATCACCAGGCCCAATTGGAAGGCCAACTTTGTCACAAGTCAGTCCCAACAGATCGGTAAGAGAATTATCAAATGTATTTTAATGTACAAAGTCGTAGATTCATCTTTTCAAAATTAAATTGGCTCATGATTTTTAATTCGCTGGTCTCTTGGTTATAACTAAAAAATTGATGACCCCCATCATGCCAAAAAGATAGAAATGCTTATGAACAAAACTTAGCAGGCTGTCCATGTTTGCATGTGGTAACTCTACCTTTTTAGATCAATCTTTTGATTTAGTAGAGTATTCTTGATTTTAATAAAGGTTGTGACTATTGTAATATTTTCTAAAATTCCTTTTCGAACAGAAACCCCTTGATCTCCGGTAAGACCGAGCAAGAGCTACAGCAGATCAAAGAACACCTTTCTATGACCATCTCCTACCGAAGCCATAGCTTCACTTTATCTGCATCTCGCGATCTCATCCGTCTTGGTCCTCGCTGCAGAAGCCTGAAGACACTCAGGGCAGGGGATGCCTTCAGACCACCAAGTAGGACATCTCTGCTTCGAGGTGATTCTGCGATCGCCAGTAGGGTCAGCTGTTTGGAGCCACCATGTAACAGCAACATGATGGTCTCCAGTATGTCCGACCTCATTCCTTGGGCGGAGACGAGGTGCAGCATTGAACTTGGGAGAGGTGTCGCAGGTACTGTTTACCTCTTCCGTCACGCAGTCTCGAAGATCCCCGTCGCTGCCAAGCTCGTGGAATACCCAGGAGAGTGCTTCAGGAACGAGGTCAGGATTCATCAAGCAATCAGTGGCCTTCCATGGTTTCCTACCTTCTATGGAAGCTTTGACATCGCAGATGACCAGGCAGTCCTGGCCATGGAGTTCGTTGGGAGTGAGTCTGAGGATCGTAGCTACACCATCACTGACTGTCTGGAGAAGTCCTTTATGAAGACAGGACCGGACCTCACCAGAGATGAGTGGTTTTATGTCCTCAATGGTGTTGCAGAAGGACTGAAAGCGCTCCATTCCAAGGGATTCCTGTGTAATGATCTCAAAGAAGACAACGTACTGGTTGTTGAGGAGTCTGGACTCTGGCGAGCCAAGATCATCGATCTGGGATGGGCTTCTGAAATCGCCACTCCTTTTGTAATGTCTCTGGATGAAGAGCAGATTGATTTTTACCGTAGCGGCCGAGGGTGTAGCCATATTGCCCCTGAATGTGTGTTGGAAGCCAGACCCTGCTCAACATCCAGCGATGTCTACTCCTTAGGCAGATTGGTAGCATCCGTAGGTCGCGCCATGAGGTATGATGATTTCGAGTTATTGGGTACACAAATCTACCTGGCTGACGAAGACCAGAGGCCAACCGTGCAAGAAATCATCGACCAGCTTTACGAAATGCAGCTGGTAGAAGGAGGGGAAGATGGCCCCGATTCATCCTCTTGTTAGTTTATTCATAGGAAGGGGAATGGGGGAAGGGCAAAACCATATATAGCAGATACTGTAGCACATTTAACTTGAATGTAGAGCTTGTAGAACGGCAGGGGGGGGGGGGTGGAGAACTAGTGCATAGGGGAACTGAATGCAGAACTGGTCTTTAGAAGATGGACAAATTTGGGGGAAATAACCGGGAGAAAGACACAGCAAGCCTAAGAACAGCTGCAGACCGAGGGTTGGCAGATTAGAAGTAGACGTATATAGAAAGACAACAGTGTGGTGATTTAAATCGGGGCAAAACGATGAAACTGTACATATCATCATTTAAAAAAATGTATATACTACTGTTGCCATGAACAGTCTGCTTTCGAAGTAATCACTGTGTTATGTATTGCACCATTATATATTGTTATATGACTAAGTTATCTGAGTATAGACACAGTTTAATTCGATTTAAAAAAAAAAAAATTAGAGCGCATTTCATGACCAAAGGAAATTTCAATGCGTTTTACATTGCATATTAAATAATCAGGATAATGGTAACATTTCAACCCTAAAGAGTCGAATTCCAATTACAAATTGAATCGACAAGTGTATGAATATTTAATATCAAGGTGGAGCAAGTATAATCAAACGTGAACAAAAAAATGCCTCATAATAACAATGCCATATTAGCAAAGGTTTGATTATATCGAATCCACAATATTTTCTGATATCAAAATATTTTTCCCGGAACTTGAAAGAAAAATGTAACATACAACATTTTTTCAAGTGATTTTTTGCAATAAATAACAATTCATTAGTGTTCAATAAATGCATATAATTATGCACAATCACACATGTTTCATCTAGTGCATTCGTGTAATTTGTGATAATTTATTGTTAGTCTAATTAGCAATGTCTTAATATTAACAATTGAATCTGATTAGTTAAAGAGGGTCGTTGTGCTGAGAGGCAGGGTAAGAATTATGGAAAGAGGACGGGAGAGTCGAGAAGGCAGAGCTTGTTTATCTACCTCAACTTGCTTTTTGTGAAGGGGACAGAAAGAAGAAGAAGAAAAAACGCGACTGTAAAACGAGAGAAAAGCACTGAAGTATATTTTGGATGAGAAATGGCCTATTAATGTTTAGATAAAGACAACCTTTGGCGGTGGGACTAAAAAGGCGATATTTTCGAAGGAAAGAAATCATTACCGGTGGGACAAGGTGGGAGAAAATAAAAAGAGAGAAAAAGAGAAAGAAAAAGATAGAGGTAGGATAGGGGCCCGTTGTATCAGTTATTTCCTAAATGGGTAATAGTTATGTTCAACAAAACATGGACAAACTAATTGCAATAGTTAAGGTGTATTGAAGAAAAAATCAAATTAACAGGCTAAAGCTGACACACCTTTAAATTACTACATATAAAATTCCAACATATGAAAGGTCCCTCAATTTTGTGCTGAATTTGTTTTCTCCAAACGGACTCCAAATAAAATGACCCGCTAATAGCGTAAATAATAATTGCATACGTTTTACATTTAGTATTAGATAACAGATTGATTCTGTCATTTTCAAAAGCGGAAATTACAATTGACTGTGTTTCCCTTTTTACAGTGCTAGATAAACAAAACTTCTAAACCGCAAAGCTATTGTAAGCTGCAAACTTATTCGTAAATATTATTGTTAAAATATTGGGGAGTGTATATGAGGTCAACTATATCCCTCTCAAAAAATAATTCACGCTTGAGAGTTCATGGGTGAAGTGTGTAGATCCTGTTGCGAGAAACTATAAAATGGCCCACTCAAGTTTTGACAGATGTTTCGAGAAAACAGTAAATATAGGCCTGCTACTAGGTGCAAATATCGTAAGTATTTAAATTTAGAAACATACACGTAATGTTCTGCTATGTCTTAATTTGTCCTAAAATCATATACATATATCGGCCCAGGCATGTAGCCAAGGGGGGGGGGGGGGGGGGCTCGGCCTAGTCGGGTCATGCTCATTTCGGTATTTTGCTGATCTTTATGACACTGATATATAACACACGTCAAATGAAAGAATTCAGATTTGTGCTCATTTTGGTATTTTGCTGATCTTTATGACACTGATATATATAACACACGTCAAATGAAATAATTCAGATTTGTACTTTAATGCTTAGCCCCTCGGAGAGGTCTTAAAGCTTTCGCTCCCCTGGCTGCAATACAAGCATACACGCAGTCACATAAAACAAACCAGCAAACAAAACAAAAAGAGAAAACACTTACAGCAAGAGATAATCATATACCTAGAGAGATAGAATCAGAGAGAGATAGACGTTAAAAAATATAATCAGAGAGAGAGAGAGAGAGAGAGAGAGAGAGAAGAGAAAAGAAAAGAGAGAGAGAGAGAGAGAGAGAGAGAGAAAGAAAGAAAGAAAAGGGGGAGGAGGCGAACGTGGTTGGTAGCATGTATGAATAGTCTTTAAAACAGACTCTATATTATATCACGATCCAAATTGGAGTAAAGGGCAGCGTTATTCAGATTGATCTGTTACATAGTATGTATAAATTGTCAAAATTGATTTATTTGTATAAAAAACAAATACAAAAGTAGATAATATAACAGTTGTATTTTACACCGGCGATAACAAACTAATTAAAAAAAAATTGATCCGAGACTAGGGTCCTATTTTCAACTTTGACCTCGACCATACCGGCTTATTTCCCAATACACGTGCATTACATCAGCGAAGAAATTTCAACTAGAATCTTTTAAAATGTCGTGGCTGTTTGGGATAAAGAAGGATCAGCCTCTGGCAGAGGCCCCACAACTTCCAGTTTTACAAGATGGAGGGGCAGCAGCTCCAACAGGAGGAGGGAAAGATGGAAAAGGGGATAGTGGAAAAGGAGGAGGAAAAGGAGGTGGCTACGACAACTTCAGCAACTTCGATCCGTCGGGCCTGGAGCGGGCGGCCAAGGCTGCCCGGGAGCTCGATTTGTCGGGTGCGTGTTGAACTTTTTATTTCGAAGAACGTTGTCATTTTGTGGGCGATTCCTGTCCTTGATAACAGGATGATCTAATTTTGTTATAAGATTAATTATAAGTAAAGGAACTCTTTAATATATCAGGGATAAGAATATTGGGCGCTAGTTCAGAAACCTAACCAAAATTTTAGTCATTTTGACCCGTAACTCCAATGTGGAGATAAAACTAGGGTGTCTGATCGCGCACCCAATGTTGTGTGCTAAAACCCTTCCCATAGAGATTGTACGCTTCCCTATGTGGTCTACGTGCATTGCGCGACCATCCAAAATTGGTCAATGATTTTATGAAAAAAATTTAAATTCAAACCTTTATAACAAATGATCCTGAAGGTGAAACTCAATAAATGAGGTGTCATATGAAAGAGCAGGTTTTTCTCCATATTCCCCATCGGGGGCCACCCCCAGAATTCTAAAAATATCTTGGTCAAAACAGCGATTGAAATGTTGTTTGCATCCTAGCTCCAAAATTTGCCACTTTCCTGAGCTGCCGCCCCGCGGCTTAAGCAGGGCTAGACGTAAGGATAATATCCAGATGCTTTTTTTTTCGCTAGCCCCAACTGGCCAAGGGATCATTTGTTATAACAGTTTGAAAATACCCTTCCCACATTTTTGGAATCAGCTAATTAGGGAGGCGTGAGCTCCGCTCAGTCCAAACCATGGTTACATCGTAACATGTGCGCTTATAGTGAATGAAAGTATGGGTGGCCGATTCTCGCCATAGAACCCGGAAGTGAATACACGTTGTAGTCAATGGCAATATCGCGGAGATTGTCTCCGCGATATTGCCATTGACTACAACGTGTATTCACTTCCGGGTTCTATAGCGGGAACGGCCACCCATACTAGTCAATGGCACATATCGCGGAGACAGCGTGGCTCAAGCTTGCAAGTCGCGCATTGGCTGAGCAACTTGCGTACGATATGCATACGCTTGCATATCGCGCGATACAGCTGTTTGGCTAAATTTAGCAAAACAACATAACTCTGCGTGTACGTCTTTTTCGTCGATTCTGAGCAAAATGCTATGAATATTTCAGCATTTTGAAGGGGCTGTATCTTTTGATAGAAACATCGGCGAGACTTGAAATTTGAAATGTATTATTCTGATTACATTTTTAATTCAAATATCAAACAAAAATGGTGAAAAACGATCCCAAATTGAAAATTGAAAAATCGTTCAGACACCCTAATAAAACACTAAAACATACCGGTACCCAAAATCGAAAATGAAGTAAATATTCATCATATGTTTAAATAAAGATCATGAGTTAAAAATCGTTATGTTTATTACCTGTTTCGTGTAAATTTTCTTGTTATTTTTGGAGTATTTTTCGGAAAAACATTGATATTAGTAGATCTAGTCTAGATCTAGATTCACAGGTTTTTAACTTTTACGGCAAACCGCTGCACAATACAAGTGCACACCGATGGTGGGTTGCGGGCGGGCGCGCGTCTGTGTGAAGTCTTCTACCATATAATGAGGATCTGAGATATTTTTAGAAATCCGAAATGACACCCTTTGGAAATATGGGGATTATTCTGCTCTTTCATATGACACCTCATTCATATGATTGAGTATCACCTTCTGAAATTGCAACTCTCCATGCTGTCATATTTGTGTCCCTTTGTTGGAGATAAAGGAAGATCAAAAGATGTCTTGAATAGAGGGGATGTATATAATGTCAGATGAAGTGAAACACATTCAAGGCAGTCATGAAAAAATGGGATTGTACTAGAGAAAAGTGTTAAGAGGAAGTAAATTTTTTTTGGACCGGTGCTTGTCACTGCTAGAACTTTCATATCGATGAAGAGACAATCACAGATTTGTATGTGTTTGATCAATCAGATACTATGTACAGCAATTTATTTTTTATTGCATCATATTACTTGTTCTATTGAATTCAAATCTGTTTTGTTCAAAGTTTACCATACACATTTATGCCCACTTGGGAGTTTTATTATGGTTGAACTTGAATCCTCATTGCAACGTTTTTCCCTTCTGAACAGCCAATGCTAGAGGAGCATTAGACCTAGCTAAGATGCAAGAACAGACTAAGCAGATGGAGCAGCAAACAAAGATCAAGGTATAAATTGTTTTTATATTACATTCAATATTAGGCTCTTTTGTAAGTTTGTTTATTATTTTTGGTACTTCATTTCTTATCTTATCTTGTGTTCCTTTTTGATGTCTTTTTATTAAAGACTAAGACTAAAGATTAATTAAACCTCTTACAAGGTTTGTTGAGGAGAAATAAATGAACTGATTTTTACAGCAGTATAAAATGGTACTTTTTGTAATGAAAACTTGCTTGTTTTGACAGGAGTATGAAGGAGCTGTGGAGCAGATGAAGCTGGATCAGTCTAGGGTCCAGCAAGAGGAGAAGAGAAAGACCATGTCCCAGGAGACCCAGGAACATCAAAGGAGGGCTCAGTACCAGGACCAGCTAGCAAGGAAAAGATATGATGATCAGTTATCGCAACAGGTGATTTATAGGCTCCTTTACACTGTTTTTAATCTTCTTTAACGCTTACAGGCTTCAGTGGTAAGTGCTTATAAGCACTGTTTTTTTAAATTTTAATTAACATTTTGTTCTGAGTTTTTTTGTTCTAGTTTTGAAACTAGCTGAAAGGTTGTTTATCATGAAGTATATAAAACCTGTATGCAAACAAATGACTGCCGGAAATCACATTTGCTGAAAAAAAGCACAACTCAAATTAATTATAGGAGACTTCATATGCATGTACCTTTGTTAGGACCGTTAACTAGATTTCCTTGTTTGAAATTAGAAATATTTATCACCTGGCTATTACAGTACAGTTTGTACCAAAGTATTATTATGACTTAAATGTTTCGTGCTTAAAAAAGAAAAAAAAAAAAAAAAAAAAAATTAAGGTTATGTCATGAAATCTCAGTATAACCTTTTATATTAAAAAGTTGATATAGTTTGTCGTGTCCATCTTTAGAGCATACAGTATCTTTCAAGCAGCATGTTATATAAAGTCCACATTATAAAGAATTGTTCACTCATGAAGGTCTGGAAAGGTTTAACCTCTCATGGCTAGATCAGTTGTCTTCCTATAAAAACCAGAAACTTTTTCCCTCATGAAACCTCTTTAGAGTTTGTGAGTTGTCCAGATTTGAGAAAGTTTCATGCCATAAACTAGTGGCATAGTTTCAGTGAGGGGCATAACCAATCAAATTATTAACAACAAACAAGATAAAGGAAGTAGAGAGACAGAGAGAACCACAGAAAAGAATAATGTGATGATACTTATTTGATTTTCCAATTTAGAAAAGGATGAATGAAGATAACCTTGCCAAGCAGGAGGAGTCTGTCAGGAAGCAGGAGTCTATGAAACGATGTAAGATTACATGAATCCTTTTCGTACTTGACAAAGAGAAAACCGCCTTAAATTACTTACACATCATGAATGTAAAATTTATGTTATATGAAAAAGAACAAAAAATTGGGGGTGGACGAAAAGAGTTGCACACAACAAAAGGCTCATAATTACACTCACCCTTTCCATGTGTTTGAAAAAAGATAAAAGTAAGAGAAAGAGAAAAGGAAGTAAAAGTGTGTATGGCATCTTAGTTTGTCACCACAGTTTCTTTGGGCAGTTTACAGCATCATATAAAGTGAGGCTGTGCAGTTGATGAAACGGATACCCATTGCGGTGCATTTTATATGAATACCAAGTTTTGTTGAATGGGTTCAATTTTAGTTTATATAAAGTCTCTTTGACTAGAAGCAAAGAATCACCTCTCACCTGAACCAATTAGTATAAAGCAGTCTCATACCACCCAAAATAATGAGCAAGTGTACATTATGAATTATCCACATCATTTTATGTTCATTTCTTTCAAGCAAAATTTCATGGATATGAGACAATGTATAATCAGCTCTATGTGGACTTTTGTCTTTGCGCTTTATCTGCTCAATTACACATAATCACTATTACATTGTTCTTCACTTGATAGCATCGATGGATTATGAAGCAGAATTGAGGTTGAAGAACGACATGAAGAAGATCGAAGCCGAATTGAGAGGGAAAGCTCAGATAGAGAGAGAAAATAAAGATATTAGGAAGGATCAGATCAGACTTGAAGCAGCAGAGTACAGGGAAACAGTACTGCAGTCAATCAAGTAAGCAGGCCTGATAAAAACCTGATTTTTTTTTTACCCTATTTTTTCTTCTTCCCGATTTTATCTTAATTTTCCTGATTTTCCCCTTATTTTCTCTATTCTTCCCCTATTTTCCCTATTATTTCCCAATTTTTCTTACTCAAAAGGGGGGGGGGGGGATGTTGTGAGATGCCATTCCCCCCCCCCCCCCCAAATCCTCTTCTTTTCTTTCTTTTTTTTTTTACTCAAGGTGGGCTCACTATCACCCCTGAGTAAGATGAATGTTCTTAAATCACTGGAAAAACTAAAAGGCATACAATTTGCAGGCATTCTATAAATAAAGGTATTCTGGGTTTATGTAGCATTTAATTCATTGTCAATGTGTTAAGGGCTTTACATATATTATTACCTTGCTCATCGGATTCAGGCTTTCCTACATACAATGTGTGGTGGACGATTTGGCGAACTAACTAGTTGCCCAAGACCCATAGTAATGACACCATGCACTGTAATTTGGTTATAGACTGTAGCAGGCAAGGTTCAATCTGCAATTTTAATAGAAAGATAAACAACAATAAATCATCTTGCATAAACTGACATGAAAATAACATATCATGTATCAAATTAAATATACCCTGAAAATCCTAATAACTGTTATCATAACAAAGGAAAACAAACAATGCCTTTCTCACTATATATCTGACTACGGTAAATACATGCAACAAATAATAACTCACCGACGGTGACTTTGACATTCTTCAAGGTCATATCATTATACTACTACGTACATGTACATTAAGACGCACTACCGTGCACGACAATTACGTAACCTACATACACGTGTACAATCTTTCACTTGAACGATTCATTCATGTCATATTTCATCATCTCAAATTAGTGTCATAAACATCATATTTCATTAAGCTATCTAGCTGTAAAGACAATATAACTCATAAACTTCAAGATAACATATTCATTTCTACTTACATCATTGGGCTTGTATCACAAAATTAAACGAAAACTTAGGCAACTCTGGGAGGCAACTATCCCATGACGTGGAAAATCAGTAACACACAAAATCCAGTACGCCCTCAAGCGACCTAATCCATACACTTTCTACAAAGCGACGCCTGTGACATCACAAGAATCGGCTTAAAGCAAAACGTCATCCTGTACTCCACATTCCGGCCCTCTTAAATGAGAAGCCTTTCTGAACATTTAACAATACTTTGTTCATTTGAAACATTTCAAAATTAAGTCTATCCACAATTGCTACTTGCAATAAATCATTGTTCCTTTAAATTCTTCAACTTCTTATACTGTTCAAGTGACCTTTTTTTTCTTCACACCTTTAAATAACTAATCACCCTTAACCTATTCAATGATCTTGACCATTAATATCAACATAAAATATCTGAAGAGTTTCTTTTCAGCAAACAACTAAGTAATTTCAAAAGCTTTGACATTTGCATAAAATGCCCCAAGTGTATATCAAATGCACTACATACATGTAAAGCAAATATCCTTCTCAACATCACCATGACAACCCTATCAGAACTCCCAACATTCCTTGTCAGAATTTAGAATCATTTTGGTAAACATCGACGACTCCAAAGATAACTGTAAGCAACCACGCTGCTTCCTCACTATAATTCCCGACACCAGGAATGACACTAAAAATGTTTTAATCCAAAACTAAATCCTCCTACTGACTCAGACGATGGGAGATCTGAGAGTGATGTGTCAAGTTAAACATACAACCAACAACTAGACTGTACCGTAAACACACATTTATGTTTGTAAGTAACTTTCTACTCGAGCTTCACATGAGCTGAACTCTTGACCTTTCCTAATTTAATACCCTTTGTATTTGGAACACTGTACTAAAAGGCAAACTACATGTATACTACATGTGCCTTGACATGAGGAAGGATAAATTTCCAAATATGCTTAATTCCTGATAAGCAGGCATACTTTCAAATAAAAATTTGCATATATTGCATTAATCAACAGACAACTAGTAGAACCTTTCTACACACAACTCACATTTTCTGTGTCTGAATATATGAAATAATCTTTTACAACTTTACCACTATACTACCAAGAAAATGATATGCAAACCAATTCTGGAATAAATTCCATCTTAAACCAGAATGTTAAATGAAGCAATACATTTACATAATTGTATATACAGTAATCTGATAATCACTGAAGCTACAACTGTACATTTACTGCAACTTAAATGCTGCTAAATGCCATGTTTACATTTTACACTGGAAAAATAACAAATCGAGTGAAAATTTGCAAATTACTCCATAACTTCAAGTGTAATACACTAATGTTCATTAGTTCATGAGTCTTTGAATTGCAGACAGTCATTGTTCTATAAATGTATCAGTTTATGTCCTCTTCTTGTAAGCCGTTCAGTTTCTCAATTCTCAGTTATCAGTCACTATTAGGTTGCTATGGTGACTAAATCTGAATCGTCGGAGAGTTCCAGATCACTAGACGATTCATAACTCAACAAATTTCTATCCTCGCGGTGAATAGGAATTGTCACATTTTGACACTTTCATGTAAAATAAATGTTGGCGATATCATGACATCACATTTCATGATAATAACATTTCTGCTCTAATTGGATCCTTCTGATTTCCAATCAAAAATCACTGACAAACGATCTTCATATGATCATATCTCTGCGACGACATCCTCTGAGACACAAATTCTCCTTGATCATGAAATTTATATATCTCAAAATTTCTCTTTCTTATATGATTAAACATCACGTGATCCATGAATTCCAAATGAGGGCAATTAACAATCTCCTTCCAAAATCAGGCACAATTTCGAGATAGGACGAACAATTACGCTATTCTTTGTCTTGATGTTCGCACTACGGGTGAAGCCTTTCTTGTCTGGGAAAGTTTGAAGTACTCTTCCCAGCAGCCACGAATTCCGCGGAGTGTTTGCATCGGCAACCAGCACCAAGTCACCAATCTGAAGATTGCGATGCGATGGTACCCATCTTTCTCTTCTTTGCAACTGCGGTAAGTACTCTCTAGACCAGCGCCTCCAGAATACGTCGGCGAGATACTGTATTTGACGCCACCTCCTTCTCGAGTATACATCTGATCTGTCCGTCACTGTTGGTGGCAGTTGCGGCTTCCTGTTCAGCAGAAGTAGGTGATTGGGAGTCAAGGCCTCAAGATCATTGACATCATCTGATACACTTGTTAGAGGCCTGTTGTTGACGATGCTCTCAATTTCGCAGAAGAGAGTTGTCAGACTTTCACCTGAGAGCACCTGTTGCTTAGTTACTGCCAGTATGAGCTTTCTCACAGTCCCAATCTGCCTTTCCCAGACTCCTCCAAAATGGGAAGCAGTGGGTGGGTTGAAAGTCCATTTGATGCCTTTCTGGAGCAGGTCTGCGCTGATTTGAGCTTTGTTCCATCCATCTGTTTCTCTTTTCAGCTCTCTCTCAGCGCCCACAAGATTAGTGCCATTATCTGAGAGCATCTCCTTGATATTGCCCGTGCGAGCGATGAAACGACGAATGGCACTGATACAAGAGTCCGTATCCAAAGAATGAGCGACTTCCAAATGAATGGCGCGTGTGGTAAGACATGTAAACATGACTCCATATCTCTTCTCCATGCTGCGACCCCTTTTAACCTCAAAGGGGCCGAAATAGTCAATGCCAACCTTGGAAAATGGAGGCTCGTCAGGTAACAGTCTATTCTCAGGCAGGTCAGCCATCTTCTGACTCATCATCTTCCCTCTTTGCCGCCTGCACATGACACATCTGCTAATCATGCTCCTGATAGCTGCTCCTGCTCCAAGCATCCAATACTTCTCACGAAGCACAGAAAGGACATAATTTCTTCCACTATGCCCTGCCTTTACATGAACATCTCTCAAGATCAGATCTGACACGTGACTTCCCTTGGGTAAGACGACTGGGTGTTTAGCTTCTAATGGTAGAGCTGATCTCTCCAATCTTCCTCCAACTCTAAGAAGACCCTCGTCTATCTTAGGGTCCAGCTTGTAGAGTTGACTTGTCTTTGTCACTTTACCATCTGAATCGGTCAATGATTCAATCTCCTTCTGGAAGAAACGTTTTTGCACGTAATGCAAAATTCTCTTCTCTGCTTTCTGCATGTCGTCGTAACTGATCCTTTTGAAGTCCCTCAGCTCTTGCTCTGTCTGGGTTTTTCCTTTGAGTTTCAACCACTGCAGATCTTCAGGCCTCTTCCGAAATGGAATGGGAAGTTGATAGTGATCACCATCTCTGCAAACTCCTTCCTGCCAGGTCTTCAAGGCTTTCTGATCATTGATGGACATGCTCTTTTCATCATCATGAAGGTATTCTGTCCCTTCTAGCTTCCAAAATTTGTGAACTTGTTCTTCCAGGAGCATGTTACCATCATCAGAGATGAAGCTAGACGAGGCTTGAAAACTCTGTAAACTACTTCCATTTCCAAGTGGACCATTTAACGTCCATCCAAGTATTGTCTTGACAGCATAAACTTCACCAGGTTTACCTGCTTTGATTTCAAGTGGCATCAGGGCTTCAGGCACATCTTGTCCAATCAGTATGGTTACTTGATTCTTCCCCGTGACTGGAAGATCAATACCACAAAGATGTTGATATTTCGAAATATCTTCCTCCCTGGCCATGTTTGCAGTACTGATGTTCAGGCTGGGACGAGTTAGAAATTCAGCCTCTATCATCTTGTCTGCTGTGGAACCTTTAACCCTCAACTTGACGGCTTCGCATTCCATTGCTCTTTTAGGGCTTTCCAGTGTTGAGACCTGAATGACTTTCTTTTTCCCCTTTGTCTGGAGCACATCTATTAATTCTTGCAGACAGAATGAGTTCGTAGAACCAGGGTCCAGCAAAGCTAAGGTCTCAATGCTTTGTCCACCATCTGCAGCACTGACAGTAACCGGAATTATTGGAAGGGCTACTCTGCAACCTCCGGCCCTCGTGGCATTGGAACTAGCATGAGATGCTACATCATAGTCAGTCTGAGTTGATGAGTCATTCGATTCCCTTCTTGTTCTCCAAGGTGTAGGATTTCCTGAAGATGGTCTCATCCTTCTCCCGGTATGGAGGAACTTGGTATGCCTTTGATTGCACCCCTTGACTGAGCAGGTCCTATTAAGGATGCACTTTGAGGATACATGACCAGGTAACAAGCAATTGAAACATAGCCTGTTCTTGAAGGCAAAATCAAAGCGTTCATCAGGCTCCATGGCTTTAAATTCCTGGCAGCCGAAAAGGTCATGGCTGTCCTGACACATGATGCAGTTCTTGGTCGATGAATTCACAGAGGTAGTAAACATGCTTGCCTGACCTCTACCTGACACAGATCTTTCCTTTACACTCCTTGCATTTCCTAGATTCTTTGGTCCACCCATAAGTAAGGCTCCAAATACAGGATCATTGAGTTCATCAGCTGCACCGGTGATGAATTCAACTGCATGCTGGATGTTAGGCTGTCTGCCACTATCCCTGATGGTCTTTACGAAACGCAACCATCGGCTCTTCAGATGGAATGGCAAACGTTCAATGACCTTCACCAGCTCACTTCTGCTGCTCATCTCGTGAAGCATCCCAAGGGCCATCAAAGTTTCAGCACAGGTCTTTAGCTGATCAGCGAAATCCCTCAGATGTTTAGGATTGCTCTGAATAACTGGACCTTCCGTGACCTTCCTAATCCAGGCGTCACTGATCTTATGGTCACTTCCAAAGCGATCCATCAGAAGCGTTCTGGCATGAAAGTACCCATCATCTTGATGCATCATGAGACAACATTGGATTATGTCTTTGGCAGCTCCCGTACAAAGATGATACAACTTGAGCAGCTTGGCGTTATTGTCCAATGATGAATTTCCGATGACACTATCAAATGATCGTATGAACTCAAAGAAATTCAACGGGTTACCATCAAAAGACATAATGTTGGTACTTGAAATTGTGATGGCTTCCAACAGCTGTTGATGTTGTCTCTGTCCTTGCTGTAGATGATGTAAGATGTCAGAGTCCATCTTACCAGTTATCTTTTCATCTTGACTGGTCAGTATCTGGTTTTCACTTGCTGGCTTCATTCTAGCAGGAGTTGATGAACCTTGTTGTGAAGGTTCAGACTTGGAAGGCTCAGTCTTCTGTTCTATGGACCGAGTACCTCTATATACGGTTTCCTCCGCTTCCGCGATCTTTAATCTAGTCTTCAGAAGAAGCTCAGCTTTCCGTTGTTTAAGCTTCATTTCTTCTATCTCAAGTTCTTGTTGGTCTTTAAGAGCTGCTACTTCTGCGGCTAAGGCAGCTCTCTTAGCCTTCGCCCGTATCCTCCAACTCGCCGAGGTGGTGCTACTCCCCCTTTGGCTAGCTGAGTCCTCAGGTCTAATACTGTCCGACTTGTGGTCCTTGAAGGTAACCTCTGGATCTGTGCTGCCATCCATGCCGGTTACGCTCATGATGGAGGATATGACAGTCACACAAGTTGATATTGAACTGTTGTGGTGGACGATTTGGCGAACTAACTAGTTGCCCAAGACCCATAGTAATGACACCATGCACTGTAATTTGGTTATAGACTGTAGCAGGCAAGGTTCAATCTGCAATTTTAATAGAAAGATAAACAACAATAAATCATCTTGCATAAACTGACATGAAAATAACATATCATGTATCAAATTAAATATACCCTGAAAATCCTAATAACTGTTATCATAACAAAGGAAAACAAACAATGCCTTTCTCACTATATATCTGACTACGGTAAATACATGCAACAAATAATAACTCACCGACGGTGACTTTGACATTCTTCAAGGTCATATCATTATACTACTACGTACATGTACATTAAGACGCACTACCGTGCACGACAATTACGTAACCTACATACACGTGTACAATCTTTCACTTGAACGATTCATTCATGTCATATTTCATCATCTCAAATTAGTGTCATAAACATCATATTTCATTAAGCTATCTAGCTGTAAAGACAATATAACTCATAAACTTCAAGATAACATATTCATTTCTACTTACATCATCCTGTACTCCACACAATGTATGCACATTCTTCACTTCTTGGGGAGCATACTAGCCAGATGCCAATTTGTAAAAGCTCACAATGCTGAGCAAACTACAGTTATTTTTCCATTTGTTTACAAATTTGCTTTTATGACATAAGAAAAAGAAAGAATATAGTTCCTGATATTTTGTTTATAATATGTAATCTCTAGGTTTACTGGAATTATCAAGTAAAATTAATAGCACAGGCAAAGGCAAGATAAATGAAAGTGACAAGTTAATTATCATCTTATTTTAAAACTAAAGTGGGCAAATGTTTGTTCATCTGTATTGTGATAAAAAGGTAACTGTCAAACCATTCCAGGAATTTCAAACTTTATCTAGTTCGCATTAACATAGAGGGATAAACTCATTTAAGGTAAAAGGTCTTTATTAAGGATTGATTTGGGTAACAAGTTCATGTAAAATACATAAATTTCTCTTATTTTCACATAGTTTTATTTGAGGTGGATGAGTGGGTTTTACATAGTATCATTTTGTTTCATTGCTATTTATGGAAACAAAGTCAAATATCGTGAGTAAATTTTTTTAATTTTTAAATTTTTTTTTTTTTTGATTGCGAGGCAAAATGGTGAAGTGTTATAACAGTTCTGAAAACCAGCGCAATTATGTGTATTAGCAGATGTCTAGCTCTTATTTAATAATTCCAAGTTACATGTAGCAGTTTCTCCGTGATTTCTATTTCAGAACGGCAGGAAATATTCTTGGAGAAGGTTTCAGAAGCTTTATATCTGACTGGGATAGAGTAACAGCCACAGTAAGTTTCTGAGGAATTATTATAATTATTCTGCATCTAATATCTTTGTACAAAAAGAAAATGCATGATTTTCTGCTTGAAATTCAAAATGTGTTAATTAATTGTGAAATGACATAACATAGAACAATGTTTTATCTCAAGATAAGACAAAAAGGAAGAAGATAAAATTGTACTCAACAATTTGATTCATGACACATCTCTGTCAAATATGTAATGTACTAGATTGTTGTTTATATTTCCTGCTCTTGTCTTCCTTTCTCTCCTTAATGTTGTTTTGTGTATACATTATGTACAGGCCTGATAAAAACCCGATTTTTTTCCCAATTTTTTTCTTCTTCCCGATTAAAAAAAAAATATTAAAAAAAAAAAAAAAAATAAATAAATAATCAAAAATCATTTTTTAAAATTTTTTTTTAACCAGATTTTTTTTTCTTCCCTATTTTATCCTGATTTTCCCGATTTCCCTCTTAGTTTCTCTATTCTTCCCTATTTCGCCCTATTTGGCCCTCAATTTTCTTAATCAAAAGGGGGGAATGTTGTTAGATGACATTTTTTCCCCGTGAATCCTCTTCTTCTTTTTTTTAGTCAAGGGGGGCGTGGTTGAGGGGAAAACAAAAAAACCTATTTTTTTTTTAGTGCTCACTATCACCCCTATATGTAATATTTTTCATTTTTATTTGTATATCTGTTAAGGGGTCATTTCAGACAAGCCTCATTGTGGTTTTTATGATCTTACCACTATTACAGTAATAATTTGTCATTGATTTATATGTGTTGTTTTTACAGTGGAAAATAAATGATTTGATTTGATTTGAAATCGTTGGCACTGTAATGGATAAAGAAGAGTCCTTTATTTTTTCTTTGACAGGCAGCAGGAGTAACGTTACTAGCCCTGGGTGTGTATTCAGCCAAGATGGGTACGGGCGTCGGTGCCCGCTACATCGAGGCCCGTCTAGGCAAGCCGTCGTTGGTCAGAGAAACGTCGAGACTCACGCCGATCGAAGCCGTCCGTCATCCCATCCAAGTGACCAAAAGGATCTTCAACAATCCCAAGGATGCTCTAGCAGGTGTTGTATTAGAGGTAAGCAGCATCTGGACCCTGTTTCACATAACTTGTTATCAATAACAAGTTACAATAACTGTTACAAGCTTCTGAAATCGTGGCATTTGATTGGCTGAGAGTAAATTTGATGTAGGAATTTAGCATTTGTTATCGATAAGAAGTTTTGTGAAACAGGCACCGGTTTAGATAGATAGATAGATAGATAAATGGTATTATTTGATTCATTTCCATGTATCGCAGTTACAAGTAACTGAATTGTGCATGAATAAAACATTGATGGTGAAGACAATTATACATTTCAAGAGATATCACAGTAAAAAGTACCTGAATTGCACATGAGTAAATTGCTGGAAAAAGCAAGTATACATTTCAAGATGTCACACTACAATCTACATAATTATGAAGAGCGTGTATATACCATTAATCTTATACAATATTTCAATTTAAAAATTTGAGTTAAAAAAGAAAGAGAGATAGGAAAGCAGGAGAGAGAGAAAGAAAGCGATATAAAGAGAGAGAGAGAGAGAAAGAGAGAGAGAGAGAGAGAGGGGAGAAAGGGGACAGATGGACAGAGAGGGAAAACAATTATGTACATGCTGATAAAATACAAAGATACATTGCAAGACAAATATGAATATTATTAGGTGAACATTAGAGATATTAAAATATAAATATAGATATGCATCTCATTCTTCATGTCATAAAAATTACATTGACAAACTTGGTAAAAAATCAGACCTCAAATTTATGAATTAATTATATACTATTTGTTTCAAAGTATATAAAATACAATCATAAAAAACTTTTGTTATACAAGCGTATCAAATCTGGGATTGGGCTATTCTGCATACGTTTAGTTTTGCACCTGGGTTCAGGGATCTTGTTAGTTCTTCGCAAAGTTCTATTGTGTGCTCTTTGGGGTATAAATTGTTTGAACTGGTTTGTGCATGATAGAGTTTTTTTAAAGAAGATAACACATAAGTCATTTCGACGACTTTCCAATGTTTGTAATTTCGATTTAGTAAGAGCGTTTGCGTAACTATGGTAATCCTTTCTAAAGATAATCCTCAATGCACGTTTTTGTATTCTTTCTATGCGTTGTTTTTGTGCACTAGTGAGGCCTCCGCTCCAAACTTGAGTGGCATATTCAAGGATTGGGCGAATATAGCCAATAAAAATAGTAATCAGATCTTCATGTGAAAAACCGAACTTCCCTAAAGAACGGAGCATATATAGTTTCGCATTCGCTCTTTTTTCAATATCTCTGACATGGGCTTCCCACTTCAAATCGTTTTGTATCGTGACACCAAGTAATTTCACCTGTGAAACAGTTGAAAGAACACAATTTTCGAGAATGATGGAAGACTGATTGACTGGTACTCTTGAAAAGCAAATGTCCATTTTGATACACTTCGCAGGATTCAATTGCATTTTATTAGTATCAGCCCACAAAGATAAACATTCTACAGCTTCTTGCATGTTTGAAATTTGGTTCGTTTTACGACACTCAACGAGGGTTAGATCATCGACATATTTAAACATATGTATGCTTTCATTTTTTTGGAGCCAGAGGAATGTTGACTGTGTTCAAGCATATAAGTGAAAGCCCTTCTGGCTCCAAACAGACAGTGTATGTATCTATCTATTTACAATTAACAACTGATTTATTCATACTCCTTGTAAATTTAATGTGTTTTTGCTTCATGTGTTCATAACTCAAGAATGAAAGGTGGACTGTTTGAATTAGGGCCTTTGTTGAATACTTTTCGATGACACATTTGGAAGAAAAATAAATTTTGGACAAATCCATTTTTCACATACTTCTAATATTTCAAACTTTGTAAGGGTATGAATAATTTCGGGCTAAAGGGGTACAGGGGGGTGTTTCACAAAGATCCTAAGTTGAACTTATCTCTAAGTTGGACTTAAAATTTATGGGAAGCCATTAGCATCCTTGAAAACATTTTGTAATTTTTTTTTAGAAGGCATAAAATGTTGATTCAAATCTTTCATATTTTCTATTATCATGGGAGATTTCATATTCTTGATGTGGAATTGATGAAAAGTCTAAAATACTCCAATTTTTGCTTTTGAATATATTTCATTTTAAGGCTCCAATGGCTGTCCATACTTTTTAAGTCCAACTTAGTGTTAAGTTCTACTTAGGATCTTTGTGAAACACCCCCCAGATCCTTTAATTCAGAATGACTCCCAAGGTTCCAATTACAATTATAATGCCATTACCCTGTCACTTGCTCTCCTCAAGGCTACTCATGATAAAACCAACTATAGGCGCATTTATACTGTCAAATACCTCATTTTGAAAAGTCGCGATGTTTCGTGCACCCGGTTACACTTGTGCTGAAACATCACCGACGGAGCTGTTCAGCGATGTTTTGGCGTGTTTCGGTTGGTAATGCGCATGTGCAGTCTTCCCGACCTTTGACCCCGGCCTGCTATAAGATTTTTAGCTAGCGCTATCTATATAGCTAGCTAAATAGCGATACATCCCATGCGCATGCATGCGATATGTTTTGTTTATCTCGCGTGTAGTATTTGAGGCAAGAGTGGATAAGTTACGAAGTACGGACTACGGCTGCTGATTCAGTTTTCCCAAATTCAATCGAAATCTAGTAGTAAAAACGATATGGGAAGGTTAAGAAAATCATCGTTGTTAATTGGAATTATGAGAATTCGCCGACGTCATTTCTCTGAAGCCCTTTTCCCCACGTTTGCAGGGACGCTTGGAAGTCTGGTGGAGGAGCTCTCCCTGCCTCCACATCGAAATCAAGAACTTCATCTCATCATCAGTCCAATGGGAATTGTTCACTTCCATGGTGATATTAATTAATCTAACAAAACACTCAAATACTACTACTAGACAGATATGGCCAGACGGGAATAACGAAGATTGAATAAAGGATGAGTTAACGGAATTGGAACAAACGGAGCTGAATGAACGGATAACACGCGCGACGATGGAAATGCTATAAATATCACACGGGAAGAACGTGTTTTAAAAGAGCGCGGGTAACAATCCGGAAGTGCCGGAAGTCACGTGCCTAACATCGCGATGTTACAACTGCGAGCGGTTATACTTGCCAAACACGCCAAAACACGCCAAAACACGCCAAAAGATCACACTTCGTTTTGGAATGTTTGGGGCTTGGCATGTCTGCCGGTAAAGCGTAGTTGCCCTTGGTAACATCGCGGCCAGGCTCCGGTTTGGCATTTTTTGGCGTGTTTGGATGACAGTGTAACTGCCCCTTATGCATGTGAAATGGAAATGAAACTTCTCCATTTAGTTTCATATGATATTGCAAGATGACTTGTTATCAATGATGCCTTTGAAATAACACCCTTTATTAGCAGAATGTGTGGAGGCCAGCCTTTTTGGGGGAGAATTATTTGAGTGTAGTATGTGTAAAATAAAGTAAATTGTATCCCTGCTCAACTTTTATTTTGACAAAGAAAGCCACAACATTTTGTTCAATACAACAAATCTTCTATAAATCCTGATCAGAACTAACCTATAATGTACTGACAATTCACGAGACAGTAGGGAAGCTTTGCCTGAAATGCTTACAAAAATTGGATGCATTTTGTCTTGTAATTCTTTTAAATCATTCTTCTTACGCCTTCTTTAACCTTTGACCTGTTTTGTAGCCAAAGCTCGAGGAGCGTCTTCGGGAGATCGCCATAACAACTAGGAATACCAAAGCAAACAAAGGCATGTACAGGAATATACTCATGCACGGACCACCGGGTACCGGCAAGACTCTCTTTGCCAAGGTAAGAACAACGTGAGATGTTGAATGCCAGGAGTGTCAAGTCTGATAGACATGATTGGCTATACAAGAATCCACTAATTTTGTTGGTGCTGTTGTTTTTTTGATTTTCAGAAGTTTTTTTCTTCAACCACATTTTGTTCTATTACATATTACTGACTCTTTGCAGTGAAAGAGATTTTGAAAGGAACTTTTATTTCTTAATTCATAATTGCCGATCATGAATTTGAAGTATCATACACTGTGAGGTTGCTAGGGATAAGAGATGTTGTATTATTTATTCAATCAGCAAAACCATAATTATTTAGATACCATTATGTTGTAAAACAGGGAAATTTCATTGTTTTTGTTGGTGATCCAGATTCATGCAAGTTTCACATTAAAAATGATAGAATAACATTCAATTTCTTGCTTTCTTGATTTTCTTGCTATGAAAATAGCAGTCCTTACAATTTCACAAAACTTTCTGGTTGCAAAAGTTTCTGGTTTAAGGTACATGTATATGTACTCTAAAAGGCGTGGGACATACTGTAGATGGGCATTGATGTTTTATTTATTTATATAAGATTACCTGTCATGCTTGCTGTATATAGATGTTATGTTATACTATATTCTTGGTAGACATACATGTAAATTTGCATTTTCCACCATCTACCTACATGTAGGTGCCATAAACTTGGTACGTGGCAGGATTTAGTCCTTAGATATATGGTTGCCAGAGCTAAAGCCAGGGTAATAACGTCCAAAGTCCTTGAAAAATCATGGATGGCAGTTTTCAGGCAATAGCCTGAATTCAGGCCCTGGCAAGTTATTTTCAGACCATAGTTTAGGCTTTTTTGTGTACAAAATAGCTCATTCTAGGTGATTTTCAGACCCTCTGATCAATTCTAACTGGCATCCCTGAGAAAGACATATAGACATTACATTGTATGTGATATGTGCTATACAAGAACTGCATTTTATTATTATTATCATCATCATTATGATTATTATAATCTGTATTTCATTTGTATTTGTATCACTACAGAAACTTGCCATGCATTCAGGGATGGACTTTGCCATTATGACAGGAGGTGATGTAGCCCCCATGGGGAAGGAGGGAGTCAGTTCAATACATAAATTATTTGACTGGGCTTCTACAAGCAGAAGAGGGTAAGAATGTATATTGGATTCTGATGTCAAAACCTGCACATCAATTGATTCTGACTTATAAATTGGCCTGATTTCCACCCCAAAAATTAAACACAAACAGACATTTTTAAGCCAAATCAGGACTGAAATGACCATGTTGTTGTTGATAGGGGTTACCTTGACCACTTTTTCTAGGATCAGGTAACAATTTTATGCAGAAAAGTTCCATTCAATCTCCTTTGCTGAAAATAACGATCGGAAGAATAACCCATGACCATAGGTGATAATAATTATCAGTTTTGGGCTGAGAAAGTGGCCAAAATTGCTAAAACTCAAGTAGTGTCAATATATAGGACTAATATTTTTGGAATAAAAGCAAAGTTTTACCCCGGATAATCTATTTTAACGGTCCCTACCAAAGATTCTGATTAAATCTTGATTTCCCCTTGGGTATATGAATGCCACAGCTAATATTTAACGTTATTGTTTTTCTTTTCTCTACTTCCAGATTACTACTGTTCTGTGATGAAGCTGATGCATTCCTGAGGAGGAGAAATGCGGTAAGTAAAATCTTTATTTCTTTCTGATATTTAAACAGGTAGAGCATTTTTACCAATAGTGGGGTATTCCATAAGGCCCTGTTTGATAATAACAATAATCCATAACAAAAATGAATTCAAACTTACAACACCAATTAAAAATACAGAGGAAAATGTACAATAGAGTCTGTATACAAATCCTTTGGTATCCTTGCAATAGATATTGATTTGTCAAGAAAATATAATTGCATATTTGAATACGTTTACATATGTACAGACAGTAAACATTGGTTAACCAGATGAAGTAATCATGAATGAATCATGAACTTTTGTTTCATTCAAATCAAATTAAATTTTAATCATCTAGCAATTATGTGTGTCAATGTATTTAAAGTTTGTTGTGCTTTTTGTAATTTTGTTTGCTGCAGGAAATAATAAGTGAGGATCTCCGTAGCACACTTAATGCCTTTCTGTATCGTACTGGTGATCAGTCGAACAAGTAAGTAGCTTGTTAAAATGCCTCTTTGTAGCCCAAAAGTTAAATGGAGGATGTTGATGAAAGTCAAAAGGATACCCTTTAGGGTACTAGACAACTGCCCCACCCTTCTTTTTTGCTCTAGAGTGCCTGCCTTTCAGACAAATTTGACGGTTGGTGTTTATTTTTAGGAGATTTACTCTGTAGCTGTTCTTCAATATATATATATTATTTTGTGGCAGTATTATTTAATTGTATTCAAACTTTAAAAACTTCACAGATTATATTGTTTTGTGTTAATAAATCTTATAAGAATGAAAGATAAACAATGACGAAAGGCAAAGCACTTTTTTCTAGCAGTACAAATAACCCCATCCTTCATGTATGTTGTAAAACAATACCAACAAAGAAAAATATTGATTTGGTCTTCACCAATTAGATGCCACAAAAAAACAAATCAAATTTCCACAAAATCCATGACTGACCCAAAAGAGCAATTGAGATTAATTCTAGATTTGCTCAAGGTTTTTATTTAAAAAACTAAAAGATGAAGTAGTCTTATTTTCTATGAAATTAATATTTGTAATGAATATATTACTTGATGATTGTGTTTCTTTGCAAAATCTCCATTTTCAAAACACATTGGATTAGTTTTGTGTCATAGCCCGAGTCAGACAAAAGTAAATTGTATGCTGACCTGTTCTGTTTCACTGTTTGTTCTTTGTAATTGTTATGCTTTACTGAGTAGGGGGAGGGCCCGGGGGGGGGGGGGGGGGGGGGGGGGGGGGAGGTATTGGTGACTTTCTTCCTCTAAATTCATGTTAGTAAGTTTAATACCGGGGTAAGTTTGATTGTGTCATCACCACACTGTACCGGTCATGTAATCAATACCAATATCTTCCTTCCCCTTAGATTCATGTTAGTGTTGGCGAGTAACCAGCCAGAGCAGTTTGATTGGGCTATCAACGATCGTCTGGATGAGATGGTAGGGTTTGATCTGCCAGGCCGCGAGGAGAGGGAGCGCATGGTCAGGTTATACTTCGATAAGTATGTCATTCAGCCTGCTTCACAGGGCAGGAGGTAAGTGTGTAGTCCCATGTATGTGTTGTGATGTAGGGTTTCTTAATTCATGTGTAGTCCCATGTATGTGTTGTGACGTAGGGTTTCTTATTTCATGTGTAGTCCCATGTATAGTTGTTGTAGATGCTTTTATGTATTCCTATCCCTCACATGACTCTTCTGGAAGGCATTCATGTATTAAGACTATGTTTCCGTTTTGAAAGTTAGAGTTGACATTGGCTTCACAAAGAGAACTGTTTAAAGGTAGTGCCATGAGAACAAGATATTCATGTACTGTAAAATTAAGAATATGATAACACTTGTAGAATACTTGAACCTTTCATAAACCTTCTCTACACTGTGGGATTTAAATGATATTTTGGCTTTTTTTTGGCTTAGAATACCTCTAAACTACATTTTCTTCACGTAAACAGAAACTTAATGTATTGTGAAAAATTAAAAACTCAGAATGTGACTCTTGATTGTTCATTTACAATAGCTATTCATTGACATACGGTGCTGCCACATACACAGAAGGGTGTAATTTTGTGAGCCCACATTTGTGATATATGTGTAGTCCCATGTACCAAATTTGTACACATCATTGCTTAAACTATTAAAATATATTTATTTGCTTTTAATTTGTCTCAAATTCACTTCATTGTTATGTATGCCCACAATTCACTATATGTCTCCCAATTCCGCCAGAAATGTAAATTTTGACAGATGTTATGATAATTCTGAACCCATTTTTCGCACCCATTTGTAGACGTCTGAAGATTGGCACGTTTGACTTCAATGAGAAATGCAGTAAGATAGCTGAAATGACTGAGGGCCTGTCTGGAAGAGAGATTGCTAAACTTGGAGTGGCATGGCAGGTAAGTGGATTATGGAAATAAATAGGCTCAAATTCTGGTAATGATTCATAATATGTTCTCAGCATTCTAATAAACTACACATTAATACTAAGTCTAATAAACAACACATTAAAGGCTATCTGCATTACTTTGGATTGATTAGACCTCCCTATGTGGTCACAGGCAGGTGGTTATCTCATCAACTCAGCTCTCAATTAACTTAAGAAAAAGAGGACCATGGGGACCAACGGGTACTGCATAGGCATTGTTTGCTGTACAGTGTGTCCCCCCCAAAAATATACACTCTTGAAATGGCTGCCGAATAAAAAATATATGATTCTGAGGAAAAAGTTTTATATGTATGGAAAGCTCATACACTCAACTTACATATGACACCAAAAAGTCCGAAAAAAATCCATGCTTCGGTGAGCACTTCTCACGTTTGTAAAGGGTATGAAAATTAGGTGGCGCAGGAATTAGCCTTCCAATTTGTGAGAGGTAAATCCTTTGGCGCTTACAAAATTCATTGGTAATCTTGTTGCTTGTAACAAATATAATTTTTCTATATTACTTATAATTGCAAAGTGATGTATTTTCTGGCATGCATTAAGACAAGTTTTCTCTTGTGGACTTGTACATATGTAGATGTGGTTTGTAAGTCTACTTAGCATTGAATATCAAAAGTTGTTCTTGCCTACCCCAATATTTGAAATTAAGTGCTTACAACATAATGCCTCTGAATTGGCAAGAAAGAAATGGAGGCCTTGGCTACATCTCTCACCATTTTGTGTCATCTTTTATTTTCCTTTTTGTCCAGGCAACCGCATTTGCTTCTGAGGATGGCGTCCTTACGAGTGAGATGATTGACACTAAGGTGATGGAGAGTGTCAAACAGCACAAGCAGAAACGAGACTGGCACCAGAAGGAGGATGCTAGGTTAGACAAACTAGAGAAGCTACACAGTGTGACATAGTGCCCTCTATGGAGATGGAGCTGACAATGATAGAGTATTACAGAGATTTAATGGAATGTGTATCCCACTGCATATGTCTATTTTTCCCATATTGTATTCCCAAATAAAAATCTCTCGGTATGAAAATTAAATAACGGTGCTTTCTGGTTTCACAACCATTAGCTATAGTTATATCAAGACATTTTTTCGTTCATGGATGAAATATATGGATAAATGTTAGACATCGTATGTTTGTATAGGCACATATGGAATCACCTGCCAATGGTTAGATGAGGGTGTTACAACATGGAGGCAGTATACCCCACATTGAAATTGCATTGGTTGTAAGGGTGATTGTGATTGTACTGAATGACAAATGAAGTTCTATCAGAATCTACCAAACTTTACACAAATCATTGTATGGATACAAATATATAGTATCTGCCAAACAGATTTAATAAGAATTGTATAGCTGCTGAGTAATCCGCAAGAAGAGTGAAGATCAATATGTAGTCCCATTTATGCATATGTGTGTCGGTGCTTTTGTAGCATTTAAGTTTGTTTTGCATTATGCTGGTCCAAAATTTCCAGAATACTGTACAACCAGAATTGAGAAACGTTTGCATGCATGAAATATTTGTGAATTTCAGGAGTGGTTCTGATTTGCCAAAGTTTCATGTCACAAAATAATTGAATCACAATTGACACAACACAAAATTTGACTAATTCATGCAGGTTTATTGCTTTGAAAATGGCTGCCCTTAACAATTCGTGAAATGACGTGAAAATGTCATGCTGGACAGTTTCTGGAATAGAAGTTGATTGTGCATTAAAACATTGCATAGTGAATATTTAGCCACTTTTTCCTCAAAGTGGAATTACTTAAAATAATTTGTCTGAATCTTCATGTTGATTTATTCCTTGATATCAAGCTCTTTATGTCATTAAAAAATGAGAAATGGAATTGAATGAAGATCATAGGCAAGTCAGTTTATGAAGTGCAAAGGAAGATGTTGATATTCCAAACTAACTGGTCCCTGTATAACGTGTAGGCCTATTGGTGTATTGCGATCTCTATATTCTGAAATGACATAGACCTTGACATTGACTTCATCTCACAATTTGTTGAATTGATATCATTGTGGTCGATTTGTGAAAGAAACCTTATTCATTCATTCTTCTAGAACATTTACTATTTTCTGGATGATGAAAATACATAACATGTTTTTGTAACTCCTGAATGAGCATCATTTTTAATACCAATTGATTATTTCATATGTATAGTTCAGCATAACAATGTGCAACTACAGGAGTATGTCAAACATCTATTATGCAAATACACTGTAAGACTCTGAAAGATGTATCTAAACTCCATATGGATGGCACGTGTTAAATGAGAGAAAGGTCTATTCATGGTAACTACAAGTTTTCATATTATTTTTCACGTTGAATCCAATCTGAGAAAATCATGTTAATGAATCTACCAGGATTGTGTCAATATGAATATTCATGATATTGTTATGATATATTGATACAGTGATTTTTATTATGTGGAGAATGTATTGCTGTTTGGGAATGCTTAATCTTTGTGAGAGAAAAGCATTATTTTGCATTTTATAAATGCTAAAATCCATCCCTGTTTTACAATTCTGTATCCAGATTAGTATATCAGGAGTGGTTGATTATTTGTCAAGGTGATTTGCCTTTTGTTACTGAATATGATGGTCCTTCATTCTCAGATTAAGCCCTTTATTTGTAGTCGACATTTGTTTACATATCTTGTTTGAACATCTGAAGTTGTAGGCCTATATTGAGTCAATATGGCATGAATGAGCGAAATCAGATTTTGAGCCTGCCAAAATGATATACTGACTGCTGCATAAGATAATGTACATTGGTTTATCCTCTAAACTCTCATCACTATGCCGGGGCGGATCCAGGATTTTCCCAAAGAGGGGGGGGGGGGGGATGAAATTGCGACCTTTATGCCGTGTGGTCCGGCCAACTAAGGGCCTCAGAAAATGTTGAACCTAAAGATGCCCTATGGTACATTCCATGGCATAATCTGAACATTTATGTGAATATTTCTTAGCCCATACCCCCCCCCCCCCTGGATCCGCCCCTGCTAAAACTCCACTTACCAAATATAGTAAAAAGCAGAAGGTATGTTTTTGAAACACGATTGTGATATACGCTCCCCAGAAGGTTTTTGGTCTTTGTATTATTGCCTGTATCTAGACCCTTTTTGCTACTTTTGAGTTTCACCCTTTCGACCAGCTGTAGTAATATGGTTGATAAGACCATGGTGAAAGTTTAAATTACCATTGAGAATTCAGCCCCATATGGAATGTACATGTAAATCTGTTAATTATCTGAAGTACATATGCAGCGACATAATAATCAATATAGTGAACATTTGTAATGACAAACAAATTGACACTCCTGGCGCACTTGTGTAAAAATTGTATAATTGTTGGCATCAAATGGTCAGAAAGACCAAGAGTTCATATTGGATTAATGAACGCTTTTCGCGGGAACTATCGTGATCATGAAACTATTGAATTATGAACCTTTCGAAAGAGTGAATCTTATGAATAATGAACGTCGCCTGTCCGATCAGATCTGAGGCTTTACTCAGTTCCCTGTCTACAACATACAAGTAAATTCTTTTAATAATTAATGTTTCATGTGACAATTGGATGGATTTTTCCAGTATTCCCCAGTGCTTGTCAGCGATTTAAGTACATGCGTTGCATTGATCTATACCAGCCTAGTAAATGAGATCCATTTTTATCTTATCATATCTCCTTTTTATGATATAGTACATACCATGAATTACAAAGTCAAATTGTAAAGTATTTACCTCTATAATAATATACTTTCATAAGTTCTATATGAAATAAAGATATTATTGAATCATAATTGATTTTATGATACATGATTTGAAATACGAGTTCCTACACGTTTGTTACTGTTTTTGTGCTAACAAAATTTTGATGCTTGTTATTTTTTGCATTACATGTACATCCCTCCTAATTTTGCATGAGAGAGACATTGTTCTCTCTCTCTGAGTCTATCTCTCTAGGTCTATTTCTATCAATTCTATTTCACTCTGATTCTATCTTGTTAGGTCTATATCCTCTGGTTTTATCTCTCTAGGTCTATCTCTATCTATTTCACTCTGATTCTATCTTTTTAGGTATATATATATATATATATATATATATATATTTCTCTCTGATGCTATCTCTCTAGGTCTATCTTTATCTATTTCACTCTGATTCTATCTGTTTAGGTCTATATTTCTCTCTCGTAGTCTATCTCTCTAGGTCTATCTCTATCAATTCTATTTCACTCTGATTCTATCTTTTTAGGTCTATATATATTTCTCTCTAGGTCTATCTCTATCTATTTCACTCAGATTCTATCTTTTTAGGTCTATATATATATATATATATATATATATTTCTCTCTCTCTGAGTCTATCTCTGTAGGTCTATTTCTATCAATTCTATTTCACTCTGATTTTATCTTATTAGGTCTAGATCCTCTGGTTTTACCTCTCTAGGTCTATCTCTATCTATTTCACTCTGATTCTATCTTTTTAGGTATTCTCTCTCTCTGAGTCTATCTCTCTAGGTCTATCTCTATCTATTTCACTCTGATTCTATCTTGTTAGGTCTACATATATATCCTCTGGTTCTATCTCTTTAGGTCTATCTCTATCTATTCTATTTCACTCTGATTCTATCTTTTTAGGTCTATATATATATATTTCTCTCTCTCTCTGATGCTATCTCTCTAGGTCTATCTTTATCTATTTCACTCTGATTCTATCTTGTTAGGTCTATATCCTCTGGTTTTATCTCTCTAGGTCTATCTCTATCTATTTCACTCTGATTCTATCTTTTTAGGTCTATATATATATATATATATATATATATATATATATATATATTTCTCTCTGATGCTATCTCTCTAGGTCTATCTTTATCTATTTCACTCTGATTCTATCTGTTTAGGTCTATATTTCTCTCTCGTAGTCTATCTCTCTAGGTCTATCTCTATCAATTCTATTTCACTCTGATTCTATCTTTTTAGGTCTATATATATTTCTCTCTAGGTCTATCTCTATCTATTTCACTCAGATTCTATCTTTTTAGGTCTATATATATATATATATATATATATATATATATTTCTCTCTCTCTGAGTCTATCTCTGTAGGTCTATTTCTATCAATTCTATTTCACTCTGATTTTATCTTATTAGGTCTAGATCCTCTGGTTTTACCTCTCTAGGTCTATCTCTATCTATTTCACTCTGATTCTATCTTTTTAGGTATATATATATATATATTTCTCTCTCTCTGAGTCTATCTCTCTAGGTCTATCTCTATCTATTTCACTCTGATTCTATCTTGTTAGGTCTACATATATATCCTCTGGTTCTATCTCTTTAGGTCTATCTCTATCTATTCTATTTCACTCTGATTCTATCTTTTTAGGTCTATATATATATATATTTCTCTCTCTCTCTGATGCTATCTCTCTAGGTCTATCTTTATCTATTTCACTCTGATTCTATCTGTTTAGGTCTATATTTCACTCTGATTCTATCTTGTTAGGTCTATATCCTCTGGTTTTATCTCTCTAGGTCTATCTCTATCTATTTCACTCTGATTCTATCTTTTTAGGTCTATATATATATATATATATATATATATATATATATATATATATATATTTCTCTCTGATGCTATCTCTCTAGGTCTATCTTTATCTATTTCACTCTGATTCTATCTGTTTAGGTCTATATTTCTCTCTCGTAGTCTATCTCTCTAGGTCTATCTCTATCAATTCTATTTCACTCTGATTCTATCTTTTTAGGTCTATATCTATTTCTCTCTAGGTCTATCTCTATCTATTTCACTCAGATTCTATCTTTTTAGGTCTATATATATATATATATTTCTCTCTCTCTGAGTCTATCTCTGTAGGTCTATTTCTATCAATTCTATTTCACTCTGATTTTATCTTATTAGGTCTAGATCCTCTGGTTTTACCTCTCTAGGTCTATCTCTATCTATTTCACTCTGATTCTATCTTTTTAGGTATATATATATATATATATATATTTCTCTCTCTCTGAGTCTATCTCTCTAGGTCTATCTCTATCTATTTCACTCTGATTCTATCTTGTTAGGTCTACATATATATCCTCTGGTTCTATCTCTTTAGGTCTATCTCTATCTATTCTATTTCACTCTGATTCTATCTTTTTAGGTCTATATATATATATTTCTCTCTCTCTCTGATGCTATCTCTCTAGGTCTATCTTTATCTATTTCACTCTGATTCTATCTGTTTAGGTCTATATTTCTCTCTCTTAGTCTATCTCTCTAGGTCTATCTCTATCAATTCTATTTCACTCTGATTCTATCTATTTAGGTCTATATATATTCCTCTCTCTCTCTAGGTCTATCTCTATCTATTTCACTCTGATTCTATCTTTTTAGGTCTATATATATATTTCTCTCTCTCTGAGTCTATCTCTGTAGGTCTATCTCTATCAATTCTATTTCACTCTGATTCTATCTTGTTAGGTCTAATATATTATCTCCTCTGGTTCTATCTCTCTAGGTCTATCTCGATCTATACTATTTCACTCTGATTCTATCTTGTTAGGTCTATATATATTATATCCTCTGGTTCTATCTCTCTAGGTCTATCTCTATCTATTCTATTTCACTCGGATTCTATATTCAGGCGCGTACGCAGGGGGGTGGGGGGTGTTTGGGGGGTTAAACCCTCCTCCCCCCCCCCCTTTGGTATTTTTATGTGTGTAAACCCCCCTAAAAAATCCCTAAACCCCCCCCCCCCCTTTGGTGTTTTTTTTTAGTTTTTTTTTAATTATTTAAAAAAAAAAAAAAAAAAAAAAAATAACCCCCATGGCTGACCTATGAAAGGTGACCTTACCCCCCCCCCCCCCCAACGGAGCAAAATGTCAATTTTTCAAATTTTGAGACATTAAAAAAAAAAAAAGTGTCCTCCCCCCCCCCCCCCCCCCCCCCCCCCCCCACCCCCCACTGAGCGACTTTTCGGCTGGCTGAGTCGTTGCGATTTTTTTTTGGCTCCCCCCCCCCCCCAAAAAAAAAGTGTCCGCTGAAAATGGGCACTATAGAAGGGATCAAACGGCACTTATAAGAAGGGGAAAGATGCTTATCAGAAATGAAATGGGGTACTTGCCAAAGTAAAAGATGCGCCTACATCGAGGTGAAAAGGGGGCATCGACAAAAAGCTCTAGGAAGGGACACCAGTATGGGAAACGAAAAAAGGGGCACTTATCAGAAGGGGAAAAGCCCGGGAAAAGACACCTATTAGAAAGGAAAAGGGGCACATATCAATTATAAATTGACAAAAATATGTCAGAGGTGAAAAGAGGCACTTCTCGCACCCGAAATAGGGCACTCATCAGAGGTGCATTGAAAAGGGGCATATGCACTTAAATACAAAAAGAGGAAAGTCTCATTAGTTCTTGGATCTGGATTCTTTTCCTCCTAAATACTCCGACGAAGAGTTTTGACTGGAGGTGGTGCAGTTGAATATCTTTGTACTAATATAGCTTTAATTGTATTTTGTCCATGCACCAGGTGGGGACCTTTAAGAAATAAAAACAAAAATTTCAACCTTTAAAAAATGTACCTTAGCTTTACACGCAAAAAAATTGGCAATGCGCCATGCACTTATTCGTAAAAATATGAATAGACCAACGAACTGGGCATTGTTTGTTTATCGATGTGATTTAGCGTTCCCTAACAACCTGACAACAGAGAGTCCAGCGCCAATTTTAAGCGGTGGTAAATATGGGATGATATATTTTATTTCATTTTCCTTCAACGAATTCTCGTCTCGTATATAATGCTTTCATGTGTTTTATGTGTGTTATTTTGTTTTCTAAGATTGGATTTTATTGTCAATTAATCAACATTGAAATTTGCCACAGTCCCATATGCAACTTTATATGTAGGGTCTAGATCTATGGCCAAGTCTCGGAGGAACGCACGTCCGCGTCCTCATGTGTGCAATCACCAATACCAGAGCAGGGGCGTGGCGGATGCGCGAATAACTGTGCCATACATGTTGCCCATTATTTAGTTTTTATTAGTGGTGTAGTAATAGTATGGTAATATGGTGTGGTAGGGATAGAGCACATGCACACAAAGGTGCATTACCATCCCAACTGTGGTTCTCAACAATTCAAACACCACTGGCACTGTACAAAAACCCTCCCGCTTTTGGAGCCTGAAGGGAGTCTCACGCCACCATGCTCATTCTCCTGCCGGCCAAATAGCTCGTAGCGGGAGACTCCCGCCAGCACGCCTTTCCTCCCGAGTCCCGCTCTCCCGCTTCGATGTAGAATCTCCCGGTTTATGAAAAAACCTCCCGCCAAACATGGTAACCAATTTTTCGTCAAATAAACGGGACCCAAAACAAATGTTTCCTTTAACCACCCCCCCCCCCCTGCTTATTCAGCGGCTGGCTTAGTCGCTGCAAAATTTTTGACGCGATTTTCAAATTTTAAAACACCCCCTTGAAAAAATCATGCGTACGCCACTGCCGTTGAGCAAAACAAAAATTTGCATACGACCTCCCTCGAAGCAGTTCCCCAAACTTGACAGCCCTTACATAACTCAACTGATTTCACTCAAAATTCGGTACTATAGTGACGATTGATGACACCTAAATGGCAGTAAAATACAATTTTTCAACTTTCCGATGTTAGAAAGAATATAGTTTAAAAATTCAAATAATGAGTCCAATGTCAAACTTGCCGATCAGCCGCATCAACATGATTGTGTGCATCTGTGTGTTATACATGTAAGTGTATTGACTATTCATTTATTCAAATGCTGCCTATTAACACGTAGTGCAGTGCTAGAGGTCCATACGCATTAGCATTGACCCTCTATGCTTTGCTGGAGTGGGATGGAGGAGGGGTTGCCTCCTCCTCGTCCTCTTCAACCCCCTCCTCCTCTCCCCATTCCTCTTCCTATTCCTCTTCCTATTCCTCTTCCTAGAGTTCTTCTTCTTCTTCTTCTTCCCATTCCTCCTCCTAGCTCTCCCTCCTAGCCCTCCTCCTAGCTCTTCCTCCTCCCCCTCTTTCTATTTGAATCTTCACTTTCTTTTCCCTCTCGCTCTCCTTAATAAGGCTTCTTTTAACTCTGTTTGCTCTCTTCTGCACTTTCTCCACGCCACGGACTTAGCATCTAAAATGTACCTTGGTGACCAGATTACATTTCTGTACTCAAGGAGGGGGCGCAAACAGCTTGGGAATGGTGGATGTGTCATGACACTGAAACTAGGCACGTCTGATGCTGATCAGAACCTTGTTGGCCTTGTTGATGGCATACGACACATGGCCTTTAACTTCAGTTTGTCATCAATAATTACCCCTCGGCCCATAATCCTTTTCCTCTCCAACTGCACTCAGGGCTGTACTCCCAATTGTGTAGTGCTCCTGACAGTCTCCACATCGAAGATGCAAATCACTACATTTGCTTGCATTAAACCAGAGTTGCCACTTTGAGGACCAGATGTGCATTTTCTTTTTCTTCTTTTCTTTATATTCTTCTTCATGTTCTGCTTGAATCTAATCCTCTTTCTCTGTTTTTTTTCTTTCTCCTTCAGCAATATTTATTGAAGGTGATCGATGTACATAGATTGTCTTTGTGTATGTTTTGTGATTCAGACAGACTCTTCTGCAAATTGAGACCCATTTACAGGTCTTATTTCTACATTTTTTGTCATAGGGCCCAAGCTCGCTGTAAGATAATTACAGAGGCAACCAAAAGTGAAAACCACAAGTCGTCATGGGATGCGGATCTTCACGCAGTTACCCTTACGAGGTCAGTCAGCAATGGGAATCCGTAGAGAAAACAATAGAGTCAAGGGGTCGGCAAAATCGGGTCACCATTAGGCGATCAGGCTGGAAGACGGTCAGAGTATTTGTGTCATCCACTTTCCGGGACTTCCATTCAGAGAGGGACGTCTTGGTCAAAGAGGTAATATCATTCACTTTAGTTTAGTAACTTCCATGTATAGCAGTTAAAAAATTTCTGAAGGTGTTCATGAATTAGCCTTGGCTCCTAAACCAATCAGCTTTGCTTTGCAAATTAGAACCAATTCTTGTCTCTTACTCTTTCATTCTTTCAGATAAATCTTAATGTATATTAATTGAACAAATTATGTTATCTTTTTATGTTGTCAAAGTTTGTACATCAGCTGAGGAACACACTATTCAATATACTAGCATGCAATATGTCTATGTATGATTTTTATTTTTAAGAACAATAGGGGAAATTATTTTTAGAGACATAATAATTTAATGAGAATAAAGAAAATGAGCCAGAAGATGCAAGTAAATGTAATTGTAATCTTTTTTGTGCTACGGGTATGTCAAACCACACAAATTTTGATATTATATCCAATATCTTTAAAAAAAGAAACATTTGTGTATCTGTGTAAGATTCAAAACTTGTTCGTGGATCGTGAAGTTACATACTCATCAAGCACTTGTATGTATCAAAATGAACAATGAAAAGTTGAATTTCTCATGCATGTTGAAGCATGGTAGCACCATAATTCTAAAGGTTTATTCATAATGTGATGACATCAAATGGTTATATTTCAGTTTTGGCCAAGTTTTTCCAGATATAGTGCTGTGAGAAGACAAGATATGTTATTGAAATGTTTGTTTCATCTGTAAGATTTTCTCAAATATAGAAACAATTTTTGAACAGACTGAAGATGGTATTAGACGATATATAAGCAAGCAATATTTCTTTACTTTACAGGTTTTCCCAGACTTACGTGAGTGGTGCGAGAAGAGAAGACTACATCTTGTAGAGTGTGATCTCAGATGGGTAAGGATTATCTCCTCCTTGTAACTCTCAAAACAGTTTCATTCAAGTTCCAAATTCTGAACCCTTGCAAAAAGCTTCTTCTGTATTCTGGTATTGACGGGAGATGATTTTGTCAGACAATTACTGCATAATGAGAAAAATTTAACTCTTCTAAGCAATTTTGTAATCGTTCCATGCAAACTCTTGGCAATTCCATGGAGAAAAATGTTCAATTTCATCCAAACAGTTTCATGCCAGTTTTTATCATATACTGTACTTGCTGCGACTTTAAGATTCATAAAATGTTATAGTTCTATCAGTGTTTGTAGTTGAATAATTGGTCTGCAATGAATACACACAACAAGAACGATACTGTATAAAACACTGTACCTAACCATAAACTTGATCAACATCATCTGTACAGGAGTGTACATGTAGGATGTCCTGTAGGTTTTCCGGCTATATCACTTGGTACATTAGTAAAAGTCTATAAACCAGTTGCATGCATGGATGTCGGACTATGCTATTACAAAGTGTTTGTTTGACCAAAGAGAATCCCTGCCTGTTTTAACATATCCTTGCTGCAACTTTAAATTTCACAACCCTATAAGCTTTATTTAAATCTCAATCATAACCCAAGTACTAACCCTATGCAGCATACAGTATACTTTGATACAGTGTCTCTTACTCTTCTGTGACCATAACCATAACGGTATTGTCTGTTCTTCTGCACAGGGAGTTCCAAAGGACACTACGACCGAAGAAACACTAAGAACCTGCCTGAGTGAGATTGATAGATGCTATCAAGAAAACATCATGCCTTTCTTTCTCAACATGACAAGGTAATCACGATTCTTTTTGGCTCAGTTATGCTTCTTCCTCATGTACACTTCCAAACCTTTCAAAATGTTTTACAGGTTTATTTTTTCCTCAAGATTTCTCTCATTAGGTTTCAGTATGATAATAAAGATTTGATATCTCAGCTACATGTGTTAACTTTAAGAATAGTGTTGGTTATACCTAGTTTTTGTTTTAATATTATCAGTTCTTTATGCTACAGTCACAAAGGTTCGTACGAATGATAATTTTGTACGAATCTCCCTGTTTTTCCATTGTCTTCCTGAATTTCCATTGTCTGAAAATCGTTCGTACGGCGTTCGTAGCAGTTCGTAAGCATTTGTGACCGAGGCTTTAGTGACAATTATTGATGACACCTAAATTGCAGTAAAATACAATCTTTTCAAATTACCGATGTTAGACAAAATTCTTTAAAATTTCAAATCGTGTGTCTACAGTCAAACTTGCTGATCAGCCACTTCATATTCATTGTGTGCATTAGTGTGCAATTGTGTGCATTGTGTGCAATTGATGCCTCTTAGCAGGTATACAGCGCTAGAGGTCAATACGTATTAGCATTGACTACTATGCTTTGCTGGAGTGAATAAACCCATAAGTCAAGATGATAGTCAACCCAAATCAATTTTTCCATTATTCAAATTGACATCTAAATCCAATCATTTGTTCCTATTACTTCCTGACAGTGAACGATGTGGATGGATCCCAGGCCTAGAGGAAGTGCCCTCTAGTGTTGTGAGTGATTATCGCTGGATTCATGGTCTCTCCATTACAGAGATGGAGATCATGCATGGCGCCTATCGGAAAGAGAACCCAAACTGTAAGTTCAAAACCAGTATCATTTATTTTATTCCATCCAATAATAATGATAATAGCTGACTTCTATAATGCGTCTAATACTTTGTTTCTAGGCGCAGTACATATTATTACCCGGTCATCGGATTCAGATTTACTCGCACACAATGCATGCACATTCTCCACTCCCTGGGGAGCATTCCGGCCAGTTGCCCCTTGCTCATCCAACCAAATTAACTTTCGCATCCTACCCGGTACCCATTTAACACCTGGGTTGAGAGTGGCAAACGTAGATTAACGTCAGGCCAAAGGACATTCATGCCTGGCATTATGGCTCAAGGCATGGGCACACAGAAGATTTTTTTATGTTGGGGACCGGGGAGAAATTCAATGAATTATTACAAATTTATTGTATTTTCTTTGTTTTTGTTAATTTGTGGGAACTGCCCCCTACCCTAGCCCCCGCTGCGTACAGTCATTGTTCAGTGGCAAAGCAATGGCCTCGCAGCTGTGAGGCCCCAGGATCAAAACCGTGTCAATGTGCTATATTAGTGCCCTTTTGTGGGGCATTAATCCTCATTACTGTCATTTATGACTTAAGGGCGTAGGTCCCCTAGTTGATAAGCATAGTAGCTTACACATGCTTTAGCAGTCACGCAAAACAAACACTGACAAATTATTATTCATTGAAATCTGAGAATGTATACTATTATCTAGATCTATTAGGAATAAATCATTGTCAAAATAATTCCATAATGGAGGTAAAAAAAAAATATTCCAACTATATGAGCGACAGTTTATATAACAGAATTAAAATTGCAATTTAAATTTTGTCACTTATAGTACTTCAGATTACAGATTCTATTTTTCTCTTCTTCTTTGTAACAATTTAGCCCTCTTTGCCCTGCGAGATGATTCCTTCATCGACCAGATACCTCAGAATTATCGAGAGGAGTTTGTGGATAGCAACCCCATAGCAACCCACAAACTCAAGATGCTCAAAGAGATGCTGCAAACCAGATTTGGGGTAAGATAATGACAAGATGATAATAGCGGCTTCTATAGTATAGTCATTACGAAAATTCCTCGCTAGAGAGATTCCGACTTTAGTGTCCCTAACTCGGAGATTGTCTCATAGAGTTTGAAAACGAGCCTGGAGAAGGACCTCCCGTTCTTATCACTTTCCTAATCCATTGCCAATGACGCGCTGATAAGACCCGTCAACAGAGTCTGGCTGAAGAGAAAATGTGAAGAAAAAAATCCCAAAGTTACACAAATCTGTGTTTTTTTCTCCCGAAATTTGTTCTTAGGGATTCATTTGCCCCAAATAACTTCAAAGCACAAAAATCGGGCAAGTAATACCGGAGATATGATATTGATACTCCCGAACAAATTTCAGATTTGACTCACTTCAGGAAACTTTTTCCCCCTTCTTCTCGTGGAGAGAGCTGTCAATCACGTTTCGACCGGCTGTTAAGCAGCTGCATCGGATTAAGCCCTCTTATGACTGACCAGCTTGTATGACTGCGCATATTAGTGCACATGTTTTTTTTTATTTCATGTTTTATTTTGAATTTGATTTTATTACCAGAAATTTGAAAATGAACTGCTACCTCAAATGCAATTTTGAACGGGAAAAAATGAACCAGCAAAAGCGGAGATAAATATGAGATCGTGCGCTCAGCCCACGCTGCTCAGCCTACGCTTGAGCGCAGATTGTCGCATAGACATACGGGTCTTTTCCGAGTTTCGTCCAATTTTCTAGCGAGGCACTACGTGTACGTTCTTCCCTCGCTGTAGCACGTACGGTCTCGTTAGAAAACTGTATGCGTAAGTGCACTGCGTGCGCTGGCATCAGAATCAAACTCGGAGAAGGTTGTGTGACAATTTCTGAGCTGCGTGTCTGAGCGATGTTTATTGTTGTTGAATGAGAGTAGTCTAGTTACTAGACCTTCGCTGTGTTCTCTTCATTGCTTTTGTTTTAATAAACCGACCTAAGCAGTATTCTTTCTGTCTTAAATTCATTATGTTATGTTACTACCTTTTATCACCTTCTCTAATGTTATTGTTTGTTTTTATTATTCCATTATTTCCTTTTCCTATCTTTACTTACGCTATTCTTTGTTTCTTCCTTCTATCACCTTCTTTTTTCTGTCTTTCCTTATGTTAATCTTTGTTTTTTTCCATCTTTCATCCTTTGTTCTATCTTTCCATTATGTATTCTTAATCATTTTCTATTTTTGTCTTAATTACTTAATGTTATTCTTTGTTCTATCATCTCTTATGTTATTGTTTGTTGTTATCATTTTATTATTTCTTCTTCCTCTCTTTCCTTACGCTATCCTGTGTTTCTTCCTTCTACCACCTTCTCTTATGTTGTTCTTTGTCTTCATCATTTTCTCATTTTCTTTTTCTGTCTTTCCTTAAGTAATTATTAATTGTTTCTTCCTAAAATCACCTTCTCTTATTTTATTTTTTGGTCCGAAGCGCGGAAGCTTTGAAGTTTCATTACATTATTTATAGTGGAAGAAAACGAATCGTCGTACCGTTTCGACTCTTCATCCTTGTCTTAAATAAGACCCCCCCCCCTCCCGCGCTTTTTTACGTTTCATTAAATCATTAGACAAAGAAGGCGATTCTTTGTACCGTTCTCGACTCTAAATCCCTGTCTTAAATAAGACCCCCCCCCCCCTCCCGCGCTTTTAATGCTTCATTTAATTATTTGAGAAAGAAGACGATTAGTTGTACTGTTCTCGACTCTCAATTTGTGTCTCATTTCAGTTCACCACCCCCTTATGGCGCAAAGCGCGGAGGCTCTGACATTTTTGCAATTATTGAGAAAGAAGACGATTCGTTGTACCAATCTCGAATCTTATTTCTTGTCTGAATTCATCCCCCCCCCTCACTCACGCGCAAAGCGCGGAAGTTTTGACGTTACATTAAATCATAATACAAAGAAGGCGATTCGTAGTACTGTTCTCGACTCTAAATCCTTGTCTTAATTAACACCCCCCCCCCCTCCCGCGCTTTATAACGCTTCATTTAATTATTCTAGAAAGAAGACGAGCCGTTGTACCGTACTCGACTCTAAATTATTGTCTGATTTCAGTTCCCCACCCCCTCCTGCGCAAAAAAGCGGAAGCTTTGACGTCTTATCAATTAATGAATTATTGAGAAAGAAGACGATTCGTTGTACCGTTCTCGACTCTTAATTCTTGCATAAATTCAGTTCCATCCCCCTCTCCAGCGCAAAGCGCGGAAGCTTTGACGCTTCATTAAATTATTAGAGAAAGAAGACGATTCGTTGTACCGTTCTCGAAACTTAATTCTTGTCTTAATTACACCCCCTCCCACTCTCGCACAGAGCGTGGAAATTGAATTGGTTTCGCTTCTCTCTATTTATAATTCTCAAGCGCTGATGATATTGGCTTTCATTTTCTTCATTCATTTTCTTTACTTTCCGTTGGCTTACTTTTTGTAATAAAGCCGGTAACAGCGATATTTTAATTGTTTTTGCTTCGCTCTCTCCTGCGATCCGTCTCTCTTTATATTGCTCAAGCGCTCAATTGTTATATTGACATTCATTTCTTTCTTTCCGTTGCTTACTTTTTGTCATGATAGACGGTAGTAACATCAGCCAAATTGAATTGTTTTCGCTTCTCTCGATCTCCCGCAATCTGTCTCTCTTCATAATTCTCAAGCGATGGTGATATAGGAATTCTTTTTTTCATTCATTTCTTTCTTTCCGTTGGCTTTCTTATTTCATAATAGACGGTAACATCAGCTATTGAATTTTTTCGCTTCTCTCGATCTCCCGCGATCTGTCTCTCTTTAAAATTCTCAAGCGCTGATGATATTGGTATTCATTTTCTTCATTCATTTTCTTTCTTTCCGTTGCTTACTTTTTGTCATGATAGACGGTAGTAACATCAGCCAAATTGAATTGTTTTCGCTTCTCTCGATCTCCCGCGATCTGTCTCTCTTTAAAATTCTCAAGCGCTGATGATATTGGCATTCATTTTCTTCATTCATTTTCTTTACTTTCCGTTGGCTTACTTTTTGTCATGATAGACGGTAGTAACATCAGCGATATTTTAATTGTTTTCGCTTTGCTCTCTCCCGAGATCCGTCTCTCTTTATATTGCTCAAGCGCTTAATTGTTATATTGACAAGTTCATTTTTGTTCATTCATTTCTTTCTTTCCGTTGGCTTACTTATTTCATGATAGACGGTAACATCAGCTATTGAATTTTTTCGCTTCTCTCGATCTCCCGCGATCTTTCTCTCTTTAAAATTCTCAAGCGCTGATGATATTGGCATTCATTTTCTTCATTTATTTTCTTTCTTTCCGTTGCTTACTTTTTGTCATGATAGACGGTAGTAACGTCATGATAGACGCTAGTAACGTCAGCCAAATTGAATTGTTTTCGCTTCTCTCGATCTCCCGCGATCTGTCTCTCTTTAAAATTCTCAAGCGCTGATGATATTGGCATTCAATTTCTTCATTCATTTTCTTTACTTTCCGTTGGCTTACTTTTTGTAATAAAGCCGGTTAGATCAGCGATATTTTAATTGTTTTCGCTTTGCTCTCTCCCGAGATCCGTCTCTCTTTATATTGCTCAAGCGCTTAATTGTTATATTGACAAGTTCATTTTTGTTCATTCATTTCTTTCTTTCCGTTGGCTTACTTATTTCATGATAGACGGTAACATCAGCTATTGAATTTTTTCGCTTCTCTCGATCTCCCGCGATCTTTCTCTCTTTAAAATTCTCAAGCGCTGATGATATTGGCATTCATTTTCTTCATTTATTTTCTTTCTTTCCGTTGCTTACTTTTTGTCATGATAGACGGTAGTAACGTCAGCCAGATTGAATTGTTTTCGCTTCTCTCGATCTCCCGCGATCTGTCTCTCTTTAAAATTCTCAAGCGCTGATGATATTGGCATTCATTTTCTTCATTCATTTTCTTTACTTTCCGTTGGCTTACTTTTTGTAATAAAGCCGGTAACATCAGCGATATTTTAATTGTTTTCGCTTTGCTCTCTCCCGAGATCCGTCTCTCTTTATATTGCTCAAGCGCTTAATTGTTATATTGACAAGTTCATTTTTGTTCATTCATTTCTTTCTTTCCGTTGCTTACTTTTTGTCATGATAGATGGACCAGCCAAATTGAATTGTTTTCGCTTCTCTCGATCTCCTGCAATCTGTCTCTCTTCATAATTCTCAAGCGATGGTGATATTGGAATTCATTTTCTTCATTCATTTCTTTCTTTCCGTTGGCTTACCTTTTGTCATGAAGCCGGTAACATCAGCGACATTGAATTGTTTTCGCTTCTCTCTCTCCAGCGATCTGCGTTCATTTTCTTCATTCATTTCTTTCTTTCTGTTGGCGTACTATTTGTCATATAAAATCCGGTAACATTAGCTAAATTGAATTGTTTTCGCTTCTCGATCTCCTGAGACATGTCTCTCTTTATATTTCTCAAGCGCTGGTGTTGTAGGCATTCATTTCCTTCATTCATTTCTTTTTTTCCGTTGGCATAATTTGTGTAATATTAAAAAGCCGGTAACAGCGATATTGAAATGTTTTTGCTTCTATCTCTCCCGCAATCTGTCTCAAGCGCCGGTGATATTGACGTTTATTTCCTTCATTCATTTCTTTCTTTCGGAATGCAGCGTCTCGTAAATATGCTAGTAACACTTATTGTTCGACTTGAGTTCCAAAGTTGCCAGTTGCTGGTACCACACTACATCTAATTTACTTCTCGCAGGTCCATGCTGAAACCAATAATTATTGTCTGAATTCTAGACTAACCCAACGCTCCAGGCTCACCTAAATGTACGCAAGCTCTGTTGATACAGGGATTAAGTCCTTAATAGCCTTGTATTGACAGAGGGATAAGTTCACCAGCAGATAAGGAAGGGTCTTGTTTACTTAATGATAATGACTATATCAAAGTGCTTAGGACCAAACTAAAGTCTATGAGACAATTCACTGAATTTTCTCTAACGGGGAGTTTTCGTCATGTGCTCATGTCTGTCTTGCTATGTTGCTCCAGGCAGTCCAATATTGTTACCTCAACTGCACCCATACATTAATGGCAGACCTGCCAAGTGTCCTGCTTTGTGCAGATTAGAAATGTGCAAAATCAGATTAAAAAAAATAATTAAGCTTTAAAAATCCATATTTTTAGGCCTCTGGATACCTTTTCCTAAATGCCTGAAAGTGCCAAAACCCATGTGCTCCCGGGGGCTTTGCCCCTGGACCCCCTGCCTTTATATGCTTCGCTCGCATTGCTCACTTTGCTCTAATGGACTCTTGATTCCAGTTGTCTCACATTGCAGTTTGGAAAGTATGCTTGTAAGTATTAAGCAACCAGGGGACTGATGGCTATAAGTCCACTCCAAGGGACTTGATTTGACTATGCACATGGAAAATGACGACCCTCTCCCTTGAAGTTATATGAACAGTTGTATTACATCCACATGTTTACAATAACATTACTCTGTTTTGCTACATACTTGCAGATGGATAAGGTCTTCAAATACTCCTGCTCATACAATGGCATTGATATTGATTCTGGTAAGGTGGAGCTGGATGGCCTGGATGACTTCAAGGTCAAGGTAAGAGAAGGCATTAAGGCTCTGTTTCATGACACCTAAAGGGAGTGTAGCTTGGCAAATAATATTTAACACCATCTACGCCTTCTTTAGGACAACTGCACGTAAACGAATGGACTTGATTAACGGTAGTCAGCGACTTAATCTCTACATTGTCAGCGTTCCAAGACAGAATAAGTTCTCCTCACGCTTTGGTTTTGCGTATGTTGTACGCACGTGATTGCTGCGGTCGCATCATCCGTAGTCGTATTATACCCGATTTGCCCTGAGTCAGGTCGCGGGAAAGACACGTAGTATCATCAGGCTAGTCGCTACACTCCCTTTAAAATGAGGAACAATATCCTATTGACAGAGCATTCACAACTGCTGCTCCCAAACTGGAATGACCTACCCATATTTCTTTGCAACCAGCAATCACTAAATATCTTCAACAAAAAAATCTCAAAACTCACCTCTTCTGTCAATAACATAATTGTGAAGGTGCATTTAAACATAAATATGGAAAATATGCTACATGAATACATCATTATTATTATTATTATTGCTAAAATTCTGTAAACAAATGTGCGCTCTTCCAACAGAGACATATCTGCAAAGAGATTAGAGATGGTATTCCGTTAAAGATGAAGTTGAGTTCTGTTCATGCGATTGCATTGTGAAAGAAACGATGTGGAATCGACCAGAAAAGGTTGATCATCTAGCATATAAGAATTTGTGTGTATTGCAAGGTTCTGGAATCATCAAAATGATAAGAAAATCGGCCAAGTCTTGGTAAAGTTACAAACACTGTACACAGAAAGATGTATATGGGACTACACGAACACGTGGCGTAAAAATCCCACCCCCGAGTTTTACAATGGTACATGATATATTTAGAATATGAAGGCATTTGAAGAGCCATGCTTTTCAGGGAACATGTCTTATCTGATGTTCTTCCACACTTGCATAATAAGAATGTTAACGCTCACAAATTATTTTTCACCTCTTCCCAGAACTCAACTTTCTCTTTAAGTGACATATGAATCCAGATTCATTATTATTATGAGAATATGATTTTGATAGCAAGTTTCCATGCATCTCTAGACTCCTTTCCTCCTGCCCAAATGTCTCATTTAATAATAATAATAGCACACATGATGTGACGCTCCTGGTGCTGCCCGATTATTACCCTGGCTTTATCAAAGCGGCCATTACGGTGCTCTACCATTTCCATCACCTGGGTTGAGTGTGGCAAATGTAGATCAATGTCTTGCCAAAGGACATTAGTGCCCGGCGAGTCTCGAACCGAGAACCATGTGATTGACAGTCCGGTGACGTATCTACTCGACCATGACACCTCTACATTTATCATTTCTCTAATCTGTGTTTCCTGTAGGTGTTTGACTTCTTCAAGAAGGCTGTTGCTGAGCAGTACCCATTGGATGAGAGCAGACAGCTGGATCCCTATGAGCAAGACAAGGAAGCACACGAATCCTTCATGAAGAGTAGGAGTAGCATCCTCTTAGGACGCAAGGATATCCTCGAAAAGGTTGGTGGAACTGTTATATACATTATGAAACACGTTTTAGAATGAAGGCAATCTAATTGGTCAAATTGTTATTATTAAGTATTTGGCATCACCTGTGCCTGGGAGGCAAGAAGCTAAATGAATCACTGTGACCCTCAGGTCTCTCCACTGGTATAACAGATTTGCAGGTGGACCACTAATCTGGGGTTTCCCCCTACTCTTATACAAATAGTGTTGTGGGTTCTTAACGTGCAAAAGCGGTGGCTCTCCTCTACACAGGGCCTCCATTTAAAGTCCTGTTCGAGGGACAGAGGGTTTTCCACTTAACATACATGTAGCCTGCGTCTATGACTCCAAAGTTCCCATCAAAAAGTGATCACGGCTCAAAGTGAAAAAGCACGGCTAAAATGTGCATATCCGTACCTCTGGCGTGTACAAAATAAGATGCAGTGAATTGCATGCAGTTTCAAATAGCAAGGACGTTGATGATACTGAGACTTGCATTGTTCTGTTTAGCTGCACTTCTGTGATTTCATTAAATAAAAACAAATGACGGCCTAAAAGACTGTGCAACACTTGGCATTTTGATTGGGTTCATTGCTTATTTCTAGATTCATCATTTCATATTCATATTGCCAACCCCGTTTTATCAAATATATAATTCATGTTTTGAAGCTCGTACAACAATGATTCATAATTATTTCAAAACTTCAATTTGTTATAGGCTACTGAAGTCCTTGTATTTGATTGGCTGAGAGCGTATTTTTTATACAATTTTAGCGCTTTCATTGATAAAAAGTTGTATGAAAAAGGACCCTGATGTTGGTATCAATTGTGCATATACATGTACAATGTATATACCAAACATACATACACATCAATTAAACGCAATTACTTTTACATACATATTCTTTTTACAAATGCCAATCTATCTTACAGATTGAATCCTACATCCTGGACAAGGAGAAGTGTAGCGCCCTCATCCTTCTCGGTGGACCAGGTAGCGGCAAGTCTTCTCTGCTAGCCAGGGTTGCTGATGTAGCATGCTTGAGGGCCGCCAAGGGAGAAATACCCAGGTACATTCCTTTGATCAGTTCATTGAACTTAATTACTCTTTAGTGGCTTTATTCAACAAATGGGACAAACGGGGGACTTCCACAGTCAAATTATGGATGAAGTAAAATGTATTATACTACAAATAGTGTGGTAGTCCAGGGGAGTGTTTGACAAAGACGAAGATCGACTTTAAGTTGAACTTATATATGGCAGGCCGTTCATGCCACTGTTTCCTCTCACCATTATGATCTTTATATGATATCTTTTCCTTCAATAATGAATTATCAAAAAAGGTAAATTCTGTAGATTTGTGACCATGATTTGTACGTCCCTTGCCAGTAAATGGTGAGAACAAAGAGTGGCATGAACGGCCTGCCATAGTTAAGTCCAACTTAAAGTCAATCTTAGTCTTTGTGAAACACTCCCCTGGTTTTAAATCCTTGATGAATGAAGATTTTTGATTAAGTCATGTCTCGTCACTATTCTTAATGTTGGATGCTTTAATTTCGTTAAATCAATGTTCTTCTTCTTCTCCTTCAGTGGGCAGGGACCTTGGAACATATTCTATCACTTTGTCGGTGCCATCCCAGGATCCACTAATCCAGAGAAAATGATCAAAAGACTTCTCAGAGAACTCAAAGTCTGTAATGTAAGTACATTATGATAAGTAATTAAAGAGTATATGTAATCGTCAAGGTGTATAATATAAACAGTTGTATAAAACTGTGAAGAAAAATTATGATGACATACTTCTCAGAGAACTAAAAGTCTGTAATAAAGTACATTATCATAGTTAAGGAGTATTTGCAGTCATCAAGGTGAATGATGCAAACAGTTTTATAAAACTGAAAAAAGATTATGATGACATACTTCTCAGAGAACTCAAGGTTTGTATGTTAAAGTACATTATCTTAGTTTAGGAGTATTTGCAATCATCAAGATGTATGATATAAACAGTTGTATAAAACTGCGAAGAAATTATGATGACATACTCATTGTGATTGGTATTTGGTGCTATCTTTGAAATACTGTTCTTTGTCAAAAGAGCAGATCAGCATGTTTAAGACACCATCTTATACTATGTACTTACAAGTTTTAAGATCACCACTCTTCAATGTTATTTTGAAACTTAAACACAACAAAAACACAATAAAGGTGTCTTTTGCTAGTCTAGTTAAAAATCCATGTTTAATTCATTTTTGGTACTTCACTTAGAGTATTATTATGAACTCAACTAAACCTGAATAGTTTGATGAATTGCCGTCTAGTAATTTTATTTGCTAAATCTTATGATGTACTGATCGCTGTTTTACCCTGGCACACTTAGGCCTGTAGTGCAGCTATATTCCTAGCTTCTTTTTTTTAGCATTATATTTGATAGTCCCATGTATGCTCTTTGTTGTTAGGACTCTAACATGCCTAAGGACTATGAATCAGCTTGCCAGATTGCAAGCAGTGCCCTCTCAAACCCAAACACAAAGCCAACAATCATCGTCATTGATGCTCTCAACCAGGTATGTATTAAATCAGTTCTAATCATGTTAAAATTAATATCTCTTTCTCTATGGTTTATAGAATAAATTATATTTGCCACTCTCCACCCAGGTGTAAAATGGGTACCAGTATGACGGAATTCTTTGAATGCTGTGAGCGCCGAAATTGGCTGCCTAGCAGAGCCTGGGTAATGTTGGAACGTCTTGAGCACCATGCATGGTGGATATGTGTGCTATGTAAATATCCAATATATTTATTATTATTATTATTATAGCTTGCAGATCAATAGTAATGACAATTTCACTTTTCAAAACCAAACTGAGTCATCCTCATACATCTATGAAAGAAGTTGACATGAATTCATTTGAAAGATGGTGTTTAATTCAATATGCATGACCAAGAGGATTTTATTTGTTATCACTATTACATGTATTATGAGGTCAGTAATTACTTTTTCCATCATAAGGAGTGTTAATTTCCAGAAGAAAAGTGGTCTTTATAGGCAAAAGGTCTTTATAGCCAGGTGGTCACTAAAGCAGGTTTGACTGTACGTGTATATCTAAAGAATCTGGGTCTTAAACAGTTGATTATCATTTCTCTCTGTCACTGATAAGCTTGATGAAGACGGAACAGCTTCCACGCTAAGATGATATTGCCATCCAGGGCCGAGCCCAAGATCCGTTGTGCCTTCTCTGTAATCCTAAATTCCATGAATTCCATAAAAGCACAATTTCTCTCTCTTTTGCTTTTTAAAGCTTGATGAGGACAGAACGGCTTCCACCTTAAGATGGTTGCCATCCAAACTGGCACCCCAGGTTCGTTGCGTCTTCTCTATGATCAACGAGACTCCGCCTCATCGTATGCTGAGAGAGAGGAAGATCAAACCGGTAGAGCTACCTGTCACCCCACTGGACATGGAGTCTAGAAGGGTAAGATCATTAAGTCTTTATTTTTCTATTTTTTATGTTTTGAAAATCCATTTCCAGGAACATAATAATAATAATAATAATAATAATATTAGCCTAATAGTCCACTCCAAATTTTATTAAACCGAAACGGAAATTCTTTTTGCCCAATTGATCGTGAGCCCGGCAGCCACTGAGCAGCGCCAGATCGACGTTGCTCTATCCCTTATTGTTGAACGCCAAACAAGGTAGCAACAACTCCATCTTTTAACGTCTTTTGGTATGACGCGGCCGGGGTTCGAACCCACGACCTCCCGGTTGTGAGGCGGACGCTCTACTGACTGAGCCAACACTCCGGTTAACATGAAGGAGTTTAACAATAACAAAGAATGAAAGAAAACAAAGTACAATAACAAATACAATAACAAAAGAAAAGAAACAATCAACTTATGCCTGGGGATTACTAAAAGAAATTGGGTTTCTGTAGAAGCCTCTCCTCATTAGTTGATGGTATCATACATGAATATGCATAAAAATATATACATAAATAAACATAAATAAACATAATTACATAATATATAATTCAATACCAACAAGATGCAAAAGACGTATCATGAGATCATAAATATAAAACAATCATATATTAGGCAGGTTGTGAGAGTGTAACATTTTAAAAGAGGAAAGAAGAAGAAAAAAAATCATTTACATTTGGCAAAGCAAAGCCTGAAATAAAATAATAACAATTAAACTTGATTTGCATTGTAATCCCCCCCCTGCCATAAACGCTATGATACAATGATATTTTCGTTGGTGTAGTTGTACTTACAATTTGATATTCTATGTTAGGGAACCTAAATTACAAGCTATGCTTTCCTAGGTTTCCTCCGCAATACATCAAGCAAGTATCTTCTTAGTCTCAACTTTACTCTTTTACTGAATTGCACGTACCATATGATGTATATTTCTTCTTGTTTGTTAATATTTGAATTGGAATGACTCTGTAAATTTTATTTGCTGTTATTGTGAAAATAAATCAAATGAATGAAATGAAATGAATGAATATCCAAGATTAGAATCATCACTTTTTTTCCACCAGATAATGAGTTATGAAATATTTCATGACCAGGTCTCAAGATTTCTGTAAAGATTTTTGTTTTTGTTGGTTGTTGCTACCATTCATTAATATCTGTACTTGAAGATAAGTATTTCTCTGTGTTATCAATCTCACCCGTCATACTGGATGTTATATTTTATATAACAGGAGATTGTCTCGGAGATGCTAGGTCAGTTCAACAAGCGTCTGGACGAGGAGCAGATGGTGAGTCTTCTTAGCAAGGAAGCATCTCAGAACCCTCTGTGGTTGTCTATTGCTTGTGAAGAGCTCAGAGTCTACGGTGTCTTCGCTAAGGTCACAGACAAGATCAACACACTGGCAGATGGTCTTCTAGAGTAAGTCTATGTCATTCAAATAGTTCTTAGTAGTGGTCCTTGTGCAGCACTCATATCTGACACAAATGGGAAATTTGTCTACCACTACATCACACAGACAATACCGATCCAGCCAATTTGGAGAGCCCATACCTGGAGGCTGAGCTCTTTCCTTCCCTACGAGACAAAGATAAATAAATATCAATGTTTTTAATTTTCTTGTCAGGCTCCTAGCACAAGTCCTGGATAGCTATAAGAGTGGAGGGAGCCTGTTGGTAACTACTCTGTGTCTCCTGGAGTGCTCCTTCTCAGGGCTCCTGGAGGCTGATCTCCTTCCTCCCTATAGACGAAGATTTATTAATACTGATGTGTAAATGTCTTTTTTCAGGCTCCTGGCCCAAGTTCTGGAGAAGTTTGAAGATGAGAGTGGAGGGAGCCTTATGGTAGCCACCCTGTGTCTCCTGGAGTGCTCCTTCTCAGGGCTTGAAGAGGCTGAGCTTGTGCCCTCCTTGTATCCCTATGAGACAAAGTTGTATGACATGATGTATCACATGTCTTTTTCTCTTTTCAGGCTCCTGGCCCAAGTCTTGGAGAGGTTTGAAGATGAGAGTGGAGGGAGCCTGATGGTAGCTACCCTGTGTCTCCTGGAATGCTCCTCCTCGGGGCTCCTGGAGGCTGAGCTCCTGGCCATCCTTGGAGATGAGGATAACCTGATGCCTTCTGATGACGGAGAGAACAACAAGGAAAAAGGTTTGTAAGATGCGATAATTGGTTGATCATTTATTTATTTGCATGATATGAATTTTATCAACAGGGCCTACGGGCTTGAAACTTGAACATGATCTTAATGCCCCCCCAAATTTACCTTTTTGATGCTTCCTTTAATACCTTTAGTCCACATGCTTTGCATGTATTACGTATCACATATTAGCATCAAGCAGGGGGTGCGATAGCTCAGTCGGTAGAGCAGTGGTCTCGTAATCCGGTGACCCGGGTCAAAAGAAAACCCTTTTCATATACACGTACAATGAAACCTGTATGTAAAGAGTGCTCAAAGGAGACAAGAAAAGTGGTCTTTATATACAGGTTCCTTTAGTATACATGTATGTTTCAATAATAAACCACTTTCAAAGGAAACAGAAAATGTGGTCTTTATAGACAGGTGGTCTTTCTATACAGGTAGTCGCTAAAGCAGGTTTGACTGTATCTTCCATTTATTTTGAAATGTTCAGGTGCCAGCGAGAAGAGGGAGAAATCCAACAAGCTCCAGCCGCTACCCGCCGTCAAGTGGGCCCGGGTCTACCGCGCCCTCCGACCTTTCCTGCGACCCTTCGGGGACAGCGGGGAGGGGCGGCTGGACTTCTACCACCGCTCCCTCAGCAAGGCCATCAGAAAGAAGTATTTCAATGCCCGGCTCGCTGGGGAAGGAGAGGGTTATGAAGAAGAGGAGGAGGGCCAGGCAGCCATGAACGAGACTCTCGTACGCTGGTGGAACACAAAACTGGCCGATTACTTTGAAAATGTGTCCAATCTGGAGAGGAAAGTTGAGGTACGTGTCAGATGATGTACATACATTTTTATTATTGTCTCTTCCTAAATTCACACTTTGTAGATTTGCTTGTAATATTTATGTATGTTTTTGTATGTGTTTATTGTTTAATTTAATTTTTTTGTATTGTATTTTAATATTGTAATTGTAAGCAGGGGATGATCCCCGATAGACCTCTGTAGTTTTTTATCATCCCCTCTGCAGGTTCATCTTTTGTTTTAATGCTTTTATATTTGATTGTTATTTATATTGTCTTTTATGAATCTGTGGAAATAAATGAAATTGAAATTGAAATTGAATTCAGATTTGTTTATATATATATTTATTATCATTTGGCCTTCTTGTTTCTGTTGCCTTGTTGATATCTTTAGTATTAGAATAAGACAATTCAAGATAGCAATTTAATTATTTAATTATGTTTGCGTTTCAGGAATACCCTTATCAACTGATCAAGCTAGGAGACAAGAAGCGTTTGACTGAATGCATCTGTGATTGGGATATGATCGAGGGTCTGTATAATGAAGACTACAGCTCGCAGCTTCTGTCTTACTGGAGAAAGGTAATAGAAATACAAATTCAAACTAAATTTCATAGAATAGAAACCAAATATAGAGAGGATCATTCTTAGTGTAATTTCATAGCCAAAACAAGAGTAGAAATAACCTCTTAAAGCCTGTTTGCACTAGTTTGGCCAGGAGGGATTAGACCACCCAGCATGGTCACTGACAGGTGGTTATCTCATCAATTCAGCTCTCAATTAACATAAGAAAAAGAGGATCATGGGGGACCAACGGACACCGCTTAGGCATTGTTTTCTATATAGAGGGAGCAAGTACACTGTAGCTACAAGTAGAGCAGTGGAGCTTTAACTTTATAAGTGCATTGGGATGTGATCTGCACTCTTTAAAGAAAAGTTGTTTATTATTATTATCATTATTATTCACTTTGCAAAATAAATCAATGAAATTATTATTTTATTATTGATTGGCTTTTTAAAGATCCAATACAGTATATTCTTCCTTGTACATTCAAAACCAGAGAGACGGCCGTCCCAGATTTAAAGAATGGTAATAATATTGGTATTTTTAGCTTCCCCAACATTTCAATGTTGCCAATTAATCACATTTTTTATTCGGTTAAAAACCCAAGGTTATCTTGCCTCCAATGCACTAATACATGTTCTGGCAAATGAATCCATCTGGTTCTGATTTTGGATGCAAAATATCCATCTGCCATGTATTCACTTTTTGTGTGTAATGTGCATTTACATTTGGCCTTTGCGTTTAATATGATTTCGCTTAAAATGAATTGAATTGATTTGAACTTGTACCTTTATTCTTCTATAGATGGATGAGAAGTATGATACAATGGCTTCTAAATACACGGAGATGAGTGCCGCTATGTCTATTGATGATCCTAAAAAAACTGCAGATAAACTCAGCTGCCTTGCACACACTCTGTAAGTACCGAACTAATTTTATACTGACTTAAATTTTCAAGATATATACATGTACATGAACATGAACATGTATAATACCCATAAAATTGTCTGTCATTGAATTATGCATAAATACTTTTTTGATGTTTTGTCTTGGGTGTTGTAACAGCCATTGAAGAGCATAAAATATGACTGTTGATCTGATTCTTGTCTCAAGAAAATCCATTTGAAAGAAGTTAATATATAAAGGTTTAATGATGCATCGCCTTTTCTCAAGAAACATTCAAAAGAATAGAAAGCAGGACTGTCTTTTTTATCCTCATCGTAAAAGAGTAGGGGGAAGCCCCAGTATAGTGGTTCACCTGCATACCCCCAATCAGTTATACCGGGAGGAGAGACCCGAGGGTTACAGTGATTCAGTTCGCTTTTCGCCTCCCAGGCACAGGTGACGCCAAATACTTACCGGTAATGATAATGGTTACAAGAAAAATCCATTGGAACAAAAAGATTAAATACGACCAGTTATCGAATGTTACTACATGCTTCATATATAATATTCTTTGGAAAAATTGATGAATTCACAATTTTTTGATGTATTGTTTTATCTGCCACTAAAACCCAGTGGAAGACATGAATAACTTTACCGTCTTATTTTCATACAGCACACAGGCAGGCCAGTACAAAGCAGCTCAGGGCATTATTAATAAAGTTCTTGAAATAGAGACTGAGCAACTGGATTCGGAACCAGAGAGACTCGTGGAGCTTTATGACTTGTGCGGGGAACTCTTTGATGAGGTACGTAATGTAGCTTTGTGATCTACTTTAAAACTAAAACGGTATATTCCATTCATGAAGTTTTGCAAATGTTGTGAGTGACTGCTTTTTCTAAAAGTTTTATGCTACAAAATTATAGAATCACATGTGACCTTGTCTGCTTTTCTTTTTTGATATTCATTTTGAGAAGTTTTTGAAGACAGAATTTAAATCATTCAAAACTTAATCACCATAATTCATTTCAACTGGCTTATTCTGACAGATTGCCAAGCTGCATGATTTCATCACGAGAGAACAGATCTCTGACTTGAGACCTGCCATTGACTACTGCAGGAAGGCTGTTGCAATCAGAGAAACGTTAGAAGGACCCTCTCACAAGGTATGTACAATGCATGCAGTCTATTCCACAGGTCAATGATCCCAGTTTACACAATCGTTTTTTCACTTAAGAAATTTCAATAAATAGATATCTCAACATGTTGCCAATTCGAAATTTTTTATGCCTCCGTTACGAAGTAGCAGGAGGCATTATGTTTTTCGGGTTGCGTCCGTACGTCCGTCCCGTTCTCGTGATCGTGTTATCTCAAGAACTGATAGATGGATTCCCGCCAAACTTAGGTCATATATATACATTTACATGTAGCAGAGCTAATGAACTGATTAGATTTTATGGTCACGAGTTCAAAATTCAAAGGTCACAGGGCTCATTATGTATGCAAAAATAGCTTGTGATCGCGTTATCTCAAGAACCGATGGATGGATTCCTGCCAAACTTTAGTCATGTATGTATCTTGCAGAGCCAATGATTTGAGTAGATTTTGGGGTCATGCGGTCAAAGGTCATGGGGCTCATTATGTATGCAAAAATAGCTTGTGAACGCCTTATGATTAGAACTGACGAATGGATTACTATCAAACTCGGAACATGTATGTATCTTGCAGAGCCATTGAACTGATTAGATTTTAGGGTCATAAGATCAAAGACCAAAGGGTCATACATGTATATAAAAAAATAGCTTGTAATAATGATATTCTGTGAACCTGTTAGGCTAATGGATTACAATCAAACTTGAACTTGAAAAATTGTTCTAAGGCGGAGGCATCATTTTCAACTGCGCGCAGTCGAACATCCATCTAGTTTATTCCTATTTTCCTTTCGTATTTCTGATATCAGATGACAATTTGGTATTGAATTCAACAATCCTGGGCACAATTTGTTCAAAAAGTTTATATTTTTATAGGTCTGCTGAAAGGTAGTCATACACTGTACACATCATCTTGTGTGCGATTCATGAAACTAGCAATTGCTAATAAGTAAAAGATCAAATAATCAAATACTTCAGATGTAAATAATACATGTATCTGTTGCATAAAACTTCTTATCAATAACAACTACCGAATCAGCTTATAGCTAATCAAATTTAAGGATCTCAGTAGCTTAAAACAGTTATAGTATGATAACAAGATGGTAAGGCATTAATAAAGTCCCTGCTTTCTTAGCACTAGGGTAAAACAATCTCCAAACATCAAAGACCGATGTAGAACCCCAAGCTAAACAAAGTGACTCCAAGTTTCATTTCATGATACATCTTGTTTGTTTGTAAGTCAATTTCTTTCTTTTTTCTTTCCTCATTGCAGTTCAGATTGGCAAACACGCTGATGCGCCTTGCTTTTGGCCTGAATACTTGGATGGAGTGTGGAGGAGATAACACACTCTCTCCAGCTGAAGCTTATGACGAATCTAAGAAACGCATAGAAACATCCATACAGATGTTCAAAGAGGTAAATAATTGATACCGTACTTGATACTTGATGAAGTAATTCTTTTTAGCAGCTCACTCAGGAAGCTATAATGGGATGGTGTCACGTGAGTGACTTTTTAAAAATTATTTAAACTGCTACCTTATCAGAAACCACAACAGAACACAATTGTATAAAGGTATAATGATATTTCAATCTTCAGCTTACAAATCGTGTCGTCAAAAATCAACAGAACATAAACAATTTACTAGAACATAACTTTAGTACAGGGTATAGCTTCCATCTCTTGAGTCCCTCACAGCTCCTGGTCGGTTGGCCAGTCTCTAGACTACGTAGATATCCCAGTCTACTTGGCAGCTTATCTCTATCTCTGTCAATGACTCCCCTGGTTGCTTGGCCAGTCTCTAGACTGTGTAGAAATCCCCGTCGACTTGACAGCTTATCTCGCCCCGACGTGAAGATCTCTCTGAAGAAAATTTTTCTCCTGCCTTACTTAATAAATCTACCTCGTGCATTAAATGTCTGCACCGTAGCACTGACTTGAAGGGTTCTGCCCATTATTCTCAAGTAACTTCCCTTTACCCTTTCTTTGCCAGGTCCTTATAATATTCAAAACCTCCTAGGTATGCAAGCTATTTCTATTTATATTTACATTCAATAGCCAACCCAAAATCATGCATAACAAAACCCCATGTACATGTACTGTGTGTCTTAAATGCAAATGTATGCAATAATGGTATGACATTGACATTCACCAATTTTAAACAGTATAATATCAATTCCACAATGGCATTCGTATTAATGTATCATTTGACATTTCCGTATTATGTGCATTTTACTTTTACAATGCTTCATTAAGCTGAATCAACTCAATTCTCTTTCATTTGCTTACTTTTTTTGTCATGAATTGAACTCTTTTTTTCTCTCGTTATCCTTTCCCTCTCCCTCTCTTCCACTTTTCACTCTTTATTTCTTCTCCCTTCTCAATTCACTGACAAACTGGTTATCACCATTTTATAACTTACAATCTTTCTTTTTTTTCTTCATACTTTAAGTTATTACTGAATTTTTAATTCAACTGTTTTTAATGCATTTTTATATGATACAATGTGAGCAATGTACTTTAACTTATTACTGAAATTTTAAATCTACTGTTTTTAATGCATTTTTATATGATACATTGTAAGCAGATTATTGTTAGTCTTTGGACTTTTTATTTGGTATATTTGTAATAAAACCAAAATTGAATTGAATTGAATTGAATTGAATTAATGCACCTCACGCTTGGCTACCTCTAACTGACCTTAGAGTAGTACATTTCCCTTCTCGTCTGGAAAAAAATCCTTTCATGACAGATGGTAGCTAGGTTAGGCGAATAGCTGCAAAGAGTTCCATGAAGTGCAGAAACTGTGTGTAGACAAAGCACACCTATCAATGTACAGTAAAATATGTAAAGTCTAGTGCAAGTAAAAACCACACCAGTAAACTTAAACTAAGTGAGAGCTTTAGGTTGCATCATTCTAATGAAGGGTAGAGCATCCTCCTTTGTTCCTTCTGTTTCGTCTGCTGAGCCTGGTAGATGATTCCAGATCCTTATTTTTCTTGGATAGAAGGAAAACTTGAACACATGATAATTAAAACAATAGAATTCTCAATCGGTTATACCATGCTTTTCTCTCTATCTCTTCCCAAGCATCCTGTGCAGCTGGTCAGTTCATATTGACCAATAAATTAATTAATACAATAATAAATAAATAATTTTAAGAAAGGAGAGACCCAATAGCTTAAAGTTTGCTTTACACCTCCCAGGCACAGGTGATACCAATTTTTTGGTATAATTGATAATAATGAAACATTGACAGCGGATTATTTCATGGTTCAAGAATGAATGCACATAATTGCCATTGATATCAATCACAAATAAGTTGCGATTAATATCAAGATGTGGCCCTGATGTACTTGATGAGGAATGTTCCATTATTATTTCAGATTGGAGACCTCGGTAAAGAAGCAGAAGCCAGTATGACCAAGGCTATTCTGTTTGAACGTGGAAGCGAAGAACAGAAAGAGGTAAGATTGGCATCGTATGTTTAGCTGAATCATATTAATAATAAATTTTATTTTGATGCTAATTATTGATGTATCTATATTGTGCACTTATCCATTCCATGGGATCCTTGAGGTACCTAAAAAGTACTATTATAGCACAGGCTCTATGTTGGCCAATAATTCAAGAAAAACTGAAATCAAACAAACATAGTAAGTCATAAAACATAATTCATTGCAGCACAGCTAAAGCCGAGATAATAATCTCCAAGTTTGGAAGCTCTTTTCACACTGGTTTTGCTTAACCCCGTACTTTGCTTAGCCCCGTACTATCCTTAACCCCGGACTATTTTTTTGGCTTTTCACACACGCTTTTTTTAGTCCCGTACTAGCGCCTATTCCGGAATAAGAAAATTCCCGCTGTTCTCACTGCATTTCGTTAACCCCGGATATCGTGCATGTTATGATTGGACATACTTCGCATCTGGCCAGCTGCGATACGCTCCATTGCGTAGTACCGGACTATTTTTCGTTTCTGTTCTCATTCATTTGCTTAGCACCGCAATTGCGGGGTTAGCAGGAGTTAGCACCACAATTGCGGAGTTAGCCCTGCTATTTTGCAGGGTTAGTTAACCCCGTACTATAGGTGGGGTTAGCCAACTTTAGCCCACTTTGGTAAAAACCAGTCTGAACAGAAAGTGGAATAGGCTTAACCCCGTACTATAGGTGGGGCTAAGACCCCCCTTAACCCCACCTATAGTACGGGGTTAAGCAAAATATTGCCAGTGTGAAAACAGTATTAGAGACTTTACTTTAATTCGCACTATATAAAAGCTGAGTATTATTATTATTATTATATTATTATCTCCTTTTTTTTCTTCAGTGGTACCAAATAGCCCTTGAACAGTGTCAGCAAGCCTTTGGAGAGAACTGCAAACTCATGACAAGGATCGTCAGCAATACGGGTATTTACTACGAAGACATCCAAGACTACCATACAGCTTATGACTACTTCGTCAAATGGCATCAGCTCTGTGTTGAGGTGAGTATACACCCAGTAGAAATACACCAAGTAGAAACCCACAAGATATTTAGAGTGCTAAAAAATATATTTATGCTATTAATTACCAATTCTTGGGACCATCAACCTGCTAGGCATCCAAAGCTTTTAATGGTGGTCCCTTTTTTTTCTTTTTTATTTTATATGAATTCATTTGATGTACCTTGTATTCTTACCTTGAAATGCTTTGTATGTATTTTACTTTTTTGGTTTATTTTTAATTAGAAAATGAATAAAAACTGAAAGAATAATAAATGTATTCTCTCATGGTATATTAGGTGTTTGGGGAGGGTCACCCACGCACAATCTCATCAACCAGCTGTCTGAATGAACCCCGCTACGTACAGATCGCAAACGCTAAGTCTGTCACGGATCAACTACATGACACAAACATTGAGGATGAACACCATCACGAAGGTGATGATGATGACGATGATGAATATTAGGTTGACCTCCAGGCTAATGTGTTAGGTGATGATGATGATGATGATGAATATTAGGGTGACCTGCAAATCAGATTTCATTTTATTTTAGTAAAATAAAATCAAGGTTCCCTTTGTTATGGATAAACCTGGAAAATCATTGAAAAATACATCCTTCTGGAATGTCATGGAAAATGAGGGGGGAAAACCTCACAAAGTCATTGAAATTGATAGTTGGTGAGTGCCGTTTGTGGCTATGGCAGTCTCCCAGTTTGAACTGACAATGGATGCGGTATTAGTACGCTGCTTGGATGCCGCAACCCATACCAAAATGGTACTTTTCAGTTCATGGTAAAAAGGCACAAATGTGTCGTGGAAAGTCATGGAATTTTGTTCTCAAATTTCTATGGGAACCCTGTTTATATTTAATACATATCAAAATAAATTGTACACAACCTGTGAGGTTAACTTTTGAAAATACACATTGACAAATTAGCCCAGACCATTGTAAACAGGATTATATTAACGACATCATATTGAATGTTATGGAACCAATCCTTAGCCTGTAATGGTATTTCCCTTTAATGTGAAGATAAGTATTTAGAGATACTGGGAAGGTTCATACTAGTATGTTGATGGTTATTTGGAGTTCAGGGAGATTTATTTACTCAATCTAAAAAAACATACCTTTTTGTGCCTTTAAGAAATATTTGTATTTCTTTATTGAAATTTATTATTATTTCTTTATTTTTTTATACTATCTAATGCTTGACTATCCAGAAGTTTTTTTACACCAGTAATCTGCTTGTCCTTGAAGATAAAACCTTCAAATTGAAGAGTGTAAGTGTGTTTATTAACGCAATGATAATGGGTATGATTTGTCAGCTGCAAATTCAAAGTGCATTAATTTAATATTTGTACTTGTTTTTAAGAAGAGGTTTCACACAGATATATCAGGGATTAAGTAAGTACACATAGCAAGGGCATTTTTCTTTTTTAAGTATTTCAAAATGTCTTTCAGATTTGTATTTGTCCAGTTGTGTAAATACTGGACGAACATTTTCTAGAAGCTAAATGTAGTGTGTGTGATATAGAATGACAAGAAGTTTTCTACATGTATAAAGTTATGTGCATAGACCTGTCTAGAAAGACCGCTGGTTCTAGATATATCTGGTTCATACTGATTGACAACACCTGCTCATAAAGGCCATGTACAATATCAAGTAACCTGTCTATTGGTTTTAGATATATTTGGTTCAAATGATTGATCTGATACGACACCTACTCATAAACCTGTCTAGAAAGACCATTGGTCCTATAGCTGGTTCAAATTGATATGATACGACACCTGCTCATAAAGGCCATAACGTATCAGGTGACCTGCATGTGCAGCTGTCTCAAAGAATGTGATGGCTAGCAAATAGAGGCACAAATACAGTACATATATATAACATAATCAGGCCTGATTATTCTCGTTCATTTTAGAGCTGAAATATTTAAGGCCTGCTGTGTATGGTTCTAGGTTTCTGTTTAAAAGCACACACTCTCTTCTTTAGAAGAATTTGTTGGACTTTTCAACTTAAACTAGAAGAGGCTTAAAGCAATGACTGTGTGTGAACATAGAGTGAAGTCTAAAAACCTGTAAAATTTATGCATTGTGAATGACCTGTCTTTCAAATTGTGTGATTGTGGCAATAAGTCATACACAATGGTTTCATTGTGCATGTACCATAATATATATATAGATAATATCACCATGAAATTTATGTAATTGGGAATGCCTTTAATTTCCGTATTCATCTTGGAAAGCATAGTATTGTGTGATGTAAATATGTAAAGAGTTTACCAAAATGTGGTAAAGATGTAAAAATGCGTTTCCAATGGTTGAATTGTATTAGTTTTTAATCTTAAGGTGAATAGCTAATAGCTGAATTATTTCATTGGTATTTTGTCCACTCTTATCCCCCCCCCTTTTTTTTTGCATCTCTCTCTCTCTATCTCTAAGGAGATGTAAAAACATGTGTTAACTTTATTAACTCACATTATTGAATTAGGTTCATACCTCAGGGATTTAAATTATGTACTCAATGCTTTTTATAAATGCAAATTACTGGGCCGGTACACGGCGTCACCAAGTTCATACCATAGTTAAAATTGAGCTGTAAAGTTCAGAACAAGTTTGGACGTGGGAATGGGATGGTCACTTATTTATGTTTTATACTTGACGGCATGATAGGATCTACATGCAGTAAATCATTGTAAAAATTGAAAGTACCATGATACAATGAGATTTGTTTTGGTATATTTTGTGTTTTTATGTGTAAACCCTGTGAAGGCTGAGATACAAATATGTTTTTAAGTCGTTATCGATAAATATTGGAGAAAAAAAGTAAGAAGATTTGGGATTTTTAAGTTCAGTTAGAAACACCTTGTATTAGTACTGCATGTACTTACTAGATTTTGGACACATTGTTTCATAAGTTGTACAAAATATATATTTGCGTCTTATAATAGAATTCAAAAGTAGCATACATGTGTAAACAAACAAAGTTTTATAAAATATAAGTGTCTTTTCTTTTGATTTATGATTATGGAAACTAATTGTTATGCTTGTGATTACTGTATTAATGGTTGAATGACAATCGATTTAGATAAGTAATGCTATTGATTATGCTTGTGTCTTTGCATCATTGCTGATAGAAAAGATTCTTTGGAAAGTGTATGATTCGACATGTACATGTACGGTATTCAATTCTATTTTTGTATATTTGGTTACTTTGAAATGTTATTATTCAATAGTTGTAAACAGATATATATACAAATGTATGTGTGCTGCAGTTGAGATTGAGCAAAGTATGATATATCGCTAATCCAAATTGGAGTAGCTTTTCCCATTTTTTACTTAATTTTCAGAGAGATTAATCTATTTTACAATATTAATTTGTTGTCTGTTGTCTTAATAATCAATGGATGGTATAAAATGATATGCAGTAATGCACTTTTTGTTGCATGGCGTTTTTTTTCTTCTTTGTTATTAACCTTTTGATTAGTTAGCTCAAGTTGTCTTTCGTCTGAGCCTTTAGAAAATATGTGTAATCGAAACCATATTTTAATCATCAGGTCAAGTCTTGAGCATCCTTGACAACAAGATTTACAGAAATATTTGGAATAATTAGTAAGTAGCCATACATGTATGACCTATAATGAGCCACAAAAGTCTTTTTATTCTCTAGTTGATTTTGTATGTTTTGTTTTGTTTTATTTTTCCAAGACCAGTAAATGCACAAAGATTTTAAACTGCCTATCTGTCAATCAATCAAGTGACTCTGCAGTTTACCTTCTATGAAATATTTCTTGTTGAGAGTGTGGTAATTTTATATTGTTTACATTTTGAGTTTTATTATTGGACTTTAATTAGATATGTTAAGTAAGTTATCGGGTAGATATGGAGTCTATGAGTCAAACCTTAGTTTAATTTCATTTGATATGTAGGCCTACTATTGTGTAACAATGCTTTTTATGTCAGTATAAATGTAAAGTATCTTGGTTTTGCTTAATCTATTATGTTATTATGATCAAACTGTGTGCATATTGTATGTATTCACTGAATGAGTTTCCTCCTCTTTGAATGGTAACTCACATGTAATATACTTGTATTTAAACAAACAAGATGAATACTATAAGTTTTAAAATAATGATAATGATATGAATTATAACCAAAGTCGAACTCAATGGTCCATATTCAGTCTCCTGATTCAGTTAACTGTAATGCTGGGTCTAGAATCATGTTTAATAGAGGGCAAATTTAGACCTCAGATTGACTTATTTTGTTAAAAGAAATCTCATCCCAAGGAATAACTTAAGTTATTCTGAGAGATTTATTGTTTTCTTTCCCATCAACAAGATTCCCCACCAAAGTGTATGAGGGAGGCATAAAGCAAGAATAATGTACAGTTTCCCAATGCGACATTTCCAATAGACATCTGGTTTTGCATGTCATTGTAGCGAGTCTGTGTGTGCAGCCATTCTCAAATCAGCATTGTTCACCAGTCTTTGTAGCATGCATTCAGTTGAAAGGAATAGATCATTTGATGCACAAATGGTATGTAGGATTATGGCCTCCTGTGAAGCAGGGGTCATGAAAAGAAGTGGAAAACAGATATTCTTGTTTTGAAAAGAAGGCCCAACTTTCTGAACGGAATGCCCTCATTCATATGTATAATCCTTTTCTTTCTCTTTTCCTGTCCACATATAGGCATCACATATGCACAAAACTGATGCTTTTTCATGGGTACTTTATATGTTCAGAGTAGTGTTTTCAAAGACAGACAGAGCATTATTTTTCGCGTAAGTTTTTTGGTTTGCTTTTAAGTTTTGTGCTATGAAGTACAAAGTTTAATCTTTGAAGATAAACTGGATTTTTTGTTATATAGTTTACTTTTTTAATAGTGTTGTTTAATCCTGTGCAATACTTTTGCGTATCTGTAAATGTAGACGTAGCTGAATGAGGCATTAACAAATTTGGACATGTTGTATTTTTTACCCTCCCGTTTTACGTTCAACTTTTGTTGTTTCTTTTTTAAAGAATGAATTAACAAGATTATGAATATGTGGTATTTTGTTCTTTTCCGAACTCAGATGTTAAAAATTGATTTTAATATAGAGTAAGCAAATGGCCATTGTAAGGGATAGATTTGAAAAGATTTTTTATAATTCAGTGTTTTGACCTCAGCTGAACTCTGATGTCAAAAGATCAATATTGGGTTTATCCTTTACAAGCAAGTGGCTCCTCATAAGCAGAGTTTTTTAATCAATAAATTAATATCTATTTTTATCTCTTGAGTTAACTTGTTGCTCCTCATGTCAAAGCATAGTTTTTGAATGAATGAATAACTATTTTTGGTACCGCAAACCATGAGGAAATGTTGGATGTCAGACCTGCTTTTGGAGGCGCTGTTCATGTAGTAACATGAATCGGTAGGTCATCACGTCCGGTCAGGTGATCCCGTTGTGACACAACTTTTCGTAGATTGTAAGCGGAAGATCGTGTGAAGATGCATCTCATGACCTTTCATAGATTTGCCGTAGGGTTTTCACAAAATGTCACATAAATTTGACCAGACTTATTGTAGATGAGAGTGTTTTATTCTCACAAACATTATCCCCGACATTTCGTGAATGAACAAGTATGTTTTCACAAATGGTCACGTAACGCGACCACCCAACCCGATGCGAAGACCTGATCAGTGATTTGAAGTAAGATTAATAGCATAGCTAGTATAGAGGAGGATAGTTGTGACTGACACACATGCTTGCACCATCAGAGGTCAAAAGAGAGCTTGTACAGTTCCCTCGATTGTTATACAATCTCTGTATAGACCACTTTCGTAGATAGCACACTTGCAAATGACCCCCCCCCCCCCCAATATCCACAGATCTTTTAAACGTGCACTTTACAATAATCACTGCTAGTGAAGGAGTTTGCTTCGTGAATATCTTTTTATTTGCCTTTTTAAATAAAAAACTTATTTTCATAGAATATACCATTGTTTCATAAATAAATAACGATTACATAACTTTCATATCTGGCCGGCCATGTGCCAACAGTTCTCCTTACTGCCTTTTATATTGGAGGAAACTACTGGGAGCTCCATGAACTTTGACCTGTGTTTGAGAGCTCTTGCAAATGTCACAACTCTCTCTTTCTACTAGCTGTGGGTTTTGATTGCTTCCTGCGCAACTTCATAGATAAAACTGTTTATTAAGTGTTTGCAGTCAACAAACTACTCGGGCATTGAATGAATGAATAAACATGCACTAGCGCTCTCCGTCCAATTGTGTTTTATCAGATACCGTAAAGATATTTGTAGTATTGTGTTAATATATTGATCATGAGCAGTGAATTCAGTAATAAAATTTGTGTATTATCTAGTTTTATAAGTACATGAATAAAACTAACCTTAATCATTTCAATGATATTTGTCTTTATTTAAGCTATGGTAATGTCTTTGAAGGTACATATATCTTGGTAGTTGGTAAACTTCTGGTATAGGTTTTCTTGAGTTTTTTTTTTTTTTGGGGGGGGGGGGGGATGGCGGTGCAACAATGAATCATCAATAGCAGTACATACGCATTTCTAGCTTTTAACATGGTTGTATTTTATTTTTTACTCCCAATGAGATGGAAATATTGCAAAAGTGCAATATACTTAGAAAGAATATGAACTTTTAGAGAAAGAGAGAGGGAGAGATAGAGCCGGTGAGGAGAAAGGTGGAGAGAGAGAGAGAGTGGGGGAGAAAGGTGGAGAGAGATAGAGAGAATAGATGGCCCCGGGGGGGGGGGGGGGGGGGGGGGGGGGGGATTCAAAAAAGAATAACTTGAAACTAAAATTTACCCTTACAGATTACAATTAAAAAAAAAGTTCTATAAAATTGTCTTAAAGAGAAAAAAGAGGTTATTTCTAAAAATGAAATGTGAGCGCTAGGTCAGGGCCCGTTGCATACAACCAACTACCATGGTAACATTGCAGGGCTCAACAGCCAATCAAAATCAAGGTTTCCATGGTAGTTACCATCGATGGCAAAGTTACCATCAATGGTAAGTTTTGTGCAATGGGGGCTCAACAACCTGTATACAAAATGCACTTGCAGCAATTATTGACCCAATGTTACCTGAAAAGTGAGATAACTTTTTTCCTTCAAGTTTTGTTCTTGCTTTCCTATCAAATAATTTTAGACTAAAAAGCATCTTGTACTAACGCACCCTGTTATTACTTGTCAGAGAATAAAGTATATTATAAAAGTAATACAATATTAAAGGACTATAGATACTGACAGCTGCACATGACTTGTGTAGAGTAAAGTACCGTATGTACTCTTTGAGGTGAACACACTTTGTTAAAATCAGTTAGTCACGCCTCCATTGCAGTCACGCCCCCAATCATAGTCTAAAGGCGCAGACCTCAATTTTTTTTCATTTCTACATATCTAGGATATTGTAAGACAAATTGAGCCATGCAGCATTTTTAGGGTCATCACCAGACTATTTTAAATGGGAAATCCTACCAAACTTGACATAATTTCCAAAATAAAAAAAAGAAGAAAAAGTAATAAATTAAGTAAATATCTATATTTTCTGCAAAAAATCGAAACTGTTTATATGCAACATCATAAACCTGGCTTGATTTTTACCCTGCCATGCATTGTAATTACTATTTTAACACTAATTAGGGCCCTTAAAGAGTGGGGTGGCACCCCCACCAAGCTGTGCCCCCCCCCCACACACACACACACACAAACATATAGATCTACATTTTCTAGGGCTTTTGAGAAACTGTTTGGCACCCTTGAGAAGTCAGATAAGTTTATTAGCCCCCTAAAAATTCCCGAACATCTAAATAGAAAACAAAACGGCAATTTGCAGATTGCTGACGGCATCTGACCCTTCTTGCCCAGACCCTTGGCCTTGTCCAACTCATGCGTGATTTTGATTGGTTGAAAGTTAAGTTACGTACAATGTACGTACAATGTATGTAGCCTAGCACTCGATGCAGAACGGTACGGTGCGAAGACTACGAGTAGAATTTGTAAACAAAAACGACAACATCGACGAATGGTCGAGGTCGAGTGATCGTGATGTACGCAGTGCTATAGTGCTAATATGCTAGCTAGCAGCACAGCGGAAACAAATTATACCCGGCGTTACGAGTCACAAGACAATAGATTCAGAGCTCGAGGCGCGATTCGTAAGTAGTTTTCTTTTTTCTTGTCATTGTCAATGCTAGCTGCTGCATGCTGAATGAATTTATGACCATCGCCGAAAAGACGACGGTACCAACAGGAGGCACACCAGCAAGATTGACAAATTAACGTTGATTAGGATTCGAGCGAGATCGAGGAGGCACCAACAACAGTTTGCCTACCCGGGGTTCAGGCGAAGTTTTATCTCTGGAACCGGTGACAACGCGTATTATATCCCTCATGTATAGTTGTTCGCATTGCGATTGTACAGAGCACGAAAAAGGTATAGATAAGTACTATCTACCTGAGATAGTACTTATTGTAAAGTAATTTTTTGCTGCTACCCCACTTCCCCACCCTTGCCCACCCTTGCCCATTGAATACGCAAAGCAAAGTAGGTTACGCGAAATATCAAAGTCAATGTCAATGTCAAATGAGCGCGCATCGACTGTATTACATGACTGTATGCATGTTGCGCTATGTAAAATCTAGCTGAAGCTAAACTGTCTGCAGAATAAAAATTATTATTATGTAAAATTCACTTTAAATAGATCTAGACCTTATTGCAGATGTGGGATATAAAACAAATATTTAACCTCCTTTACTCGGGCAATGGATACAAATTATCATCGCGGAGGTGATCTCGGGGCTACCATCATCCCTTGCCTTGCGGCTCGGGATGATAGTAGCCCCGAGATCACCTCGGCGATGATAGTTTGCACCATTACCCTCGTAGTCGATTAATATTTGCTTACTATTACATGTAGCCCAGGTTAGCTTGACCACTTTTACTTTTCTTCTGCATCGATAAGTCATGATCATCTTGTTACTTATAATCTACTACAGAGTAACACATTCAGTGCCAATATTGTAGTAGACCTAGAGTCTAGTACTAGTACTAGAAGTAGAACTAGAACAGAATATATTTATTTGTCATTCATTGTCATTTAATTAATTTTAACAAGAAAGAGAGATGCCAGTACTAGTAGGCCGTGGGATGAGGGCAGTGCCACATCACTTTGGCATTGAAAAAATATGCCCTAATAAATGTTATGCATTCAAACTCATTCATTCTGTTTGCACATCAGATTTTAAGATAAAGGTCTACCCAGACGTTGTGTGTCCAAAATAGGTTGTTTAACTGGACAGTTGATTTAACACAGCAATTTAAAGAAGTTCTATATCATAAATTTTCTAAGATTTTTTTGTGGACAAATTATCATTATAAATGACATATATTCATAATGGTTAATGCATATTTTCCATTAAATGTGAAGGCAAAAATGAATCCTTTATGTTTGGTGTCCCAACAAACCCCTCCCCCCTCCCTCCCCCATCATAATATTTTGAAGTTGAGTAATTTAAATACAAATGATGGACCTCTGGGCTGTTGGTCTAATGACGTTGTGGGCTGTCTGCCTCCCTGCTTGTTGCTGGGATGTCCTGTGGTGCACAAAGAAGTTTATTTCTAACTTCTATAAATTTATATCAGCTTGTAGACTGTGATTTAAATGTGTGAGAGAGAGAGAAAGTGAGCTATACCTACCGTAGATCTGTACCTTAGGACTTCATTTGTCGTTTGGAAATGGTGAGTGTTATGTAGACAGAAATAACTGTCTGTTATGGGGAATTCCCTCACCACCCCAGTTTACATCAAAATCTACAGGATATCTCAGCTGACCCTTGCCGTTTACAGTTAGACCTCATGCGTTGTAGGAGTGAGGGTGACCTAGCTAGCTAGCCTGAAGGGCTTGGTGATAATATGAAATATGATATCAATAATCAATATCACGAAGCCTTAATTGGTGCCCATTTGTCTGCGTTAAGATTGATGCAAAAGGATTCTAATTTTTTTTGCCACTTCCTGTTCCCGCATCTGATGAACGTTGAGAACTGATAATCCTTAGTTAGTGATTTTCACCTCATGTATCAACAGCTGTGAATTAGAGAGGACTTAATTGGCACGATGTCAAAGTTTCAATCATTGGTCTAACTATAATTCCTGGGGGGTGTTTCACAAAGATCCTAAGTTGAACTTATCTCCAAGTTGGAAAGCCATTAGCATCCTTGAAAATATTTTGTAAAAGTAATTTTAAAAGGCATAAAATATTGATTCAAATCATTCACATATTCTATTATTATCAGGCCTAATAATTACCCGATATAAATCGGTTTCCCGATTTATTTATTTTTTTCCAGATTTTTTTTTTTCTCTTTTTTTTCTCCTTTTTTCCCCCAATTTCTTTTTTTTCCTATTTTAACCTGATTTTCCTGATTTTCCCCTTATTTTCCCTATTTTCCCCTATTTTCCCCAATTTTCTTACTCAAGAGGGGAGAATATTGTTTGATACTATTTTTTTTCCCCTGAATCCTTTTTTTTTTTTTACTCAAGGGGTGGGTGCATGGTTGAGAAAAAAAATGGAAAATTTAGTGCTCACTATCACCCCTGTATCATGGAAGATTTCATGTTCTTGATGTGGAATTTATGAAAAGTCTAAAATACTTCAATTTTTGCTTTTGAATATATTTCATATATTAGGCTACAAATGGCTCTCCATAATGTTTAAGTCCAACTTAGAGTTAAGTTTGACGTAGAATCGTTGTGAAACACCCCCCAGGTCTAACAAGAACCGACATTAATAGAAGGACCAGGAAGAGGAAATAAGCAATTGACTTTGATAGAGCCATTGTTATAAGAAATACAGGATGCAGGCCCCTGTACTTAGTTGGAAACAATGACCACTGATAAGAGATGTTTATAGAGAAGGTACTGGTATTCAAGGATAAAGAAAAGATGAATAAACACCGTGTACCTGTACTTTTGTGGGATCTTGTTATTGTTTAATTATAACATGTACGTACTGTATTACTTATAGTCAGCCATAATAATGTACAGTATACTGAATCACTTTGAAATTCAATTTATTTTGTTGGTGAGCTATACATGGAAGAATGTACAGTACTGAATCACTTGGAAGTTCAGTTTATTCTGTAGGTTTGTTACTGTTCTTACTTGTTTTACTCTTTTTTGTGTGTATTAATCTGACCTTTATAGCTAAGTTCACACAAGAATCTATTACATTTGTATTTAGTTTGTGGTTTTAATCTTAATATCTTATTGATTATAACATGAAGGTCAGCTACAACAATGTACAGTACTGAATCACTTGGAAGTTCAGTTTATTTTGTAGGTTTGTTAAGTACAGTTCTTACTTGTTTTATTCTTTTGTGTGTGTGTGATCTGGGGGCCGTTTCTCGAAACCGTCATAACTACAAGATCAACGACATCTCGCCACTGTCGCGCAACTTGTCAGCTTAGTGTTTCACGAAGCCGTCTTTGCCAAGATGAGCGACAACTTCCGCGACAAGCGAGTTGTCACTGCTCCGAACCTGTCATATCTTTTTAATTGCTGTAAAGTGCCATCACAAGTCAGTTTGTTGCCATTCCATGGGCCGCGAAATGGACGATTAGTTTCACTATCATTTTGAGAAAAATATAGACGAGTTCAGTACGTAATTCTCTGGGATGCGAAATGCAAATGTACAAAAGTATACAAATTATACAGAAACTTTAAAAAGCTTAATATAAACATTAAATCACAAATCATTAAACTATAACATGTAAATAAGAGAGGTAAGAATGTTACACACCGGCCGTTTTCCATTGTCGATCCATAGTAATTTCTTAGGATACCGTCATACCTTTGGGGCCTATGTGCATTATTTTTCCCTCTCTATTTACTTCTTCCAAATTATATTTTCAATATCAAATCATTATATAACGAGTATTTATGAGACTCTAGAATAAAACTGGCTGAGAAAAGACATTTTGCCTAAAATTCCTCGTCACAATAAACAAAAAAGTATGTATTGATAAACTATCACATTACGGTATCCTTCAACTAACTTTTGATTCGACTGTCAAAAAAAAAACACTCACCGGTTTTTCTTCAATTTAAGAATCTTTACAGAAATATGCAAATCGTTTGATGATGTAAATATGATAATGACACTATTTATTATTTATTTTAGGAGAATTTATATGTATATATTTCTTTTTGAACAATTTTAGCCCCAAAACTTATTTTGGGTTATTCTTGATAAATCAAATGGATCGTGACAAAGACTATGTTCTTGAGCTGCTAGTATCGCGATATATCGATATCATGTCTGTCATGGCTTTGTGAAACGGTTTATCCGCTTCATGACATCTCCGTAGGTCGCCGACAAAGATATGACTGTCATGGAGTTGGTTTCGAGAAACGGCCCCCTGACCTTAGCTAAGTTCACACAAGAATCTATAAACTTTCTGTTTAGCTTGTGGTTTTAATATCTTATTGATTATAACATGTAGGTCAGCTTTATCAATGTACGTACTGAAACATTTGGAATTTCAGTTTATTCTAATAGTTTATTCTGTAGGTTTGTTACTGCTCTAACTTGTTTTACTCTTTGAGGTTTTGCCAGGTTAATTGTAGTTTAATCAACAACTTCTTGTCTGCATGACTTGTACATGTAGTGTAAACCTTTGAGCAGCTGTTCTTTGAGTGCCACGAAAACTTCAAGTTTAAAACTGTGATGGTGCCATGTGAACATAGCTTTTGAGATCTCTGATCTGAGCAAACAGATTAAAGATTAAAGAGATATGTACAGAAACACTGAAATACAATATATATCAGATAATGTTTTTACTGAGTACAAACATATGGGCCAAAATACAGTTTTGTTTGGTGTTAAAACTTCTTCTTCTCAAGTCACTCACTGTTTTAATAAATATAGGATCTAGGTCAGAAATTTAAATTGATAAAATGAAGATAACGTCAAGTCAAGGACAACCATGTCAATGTACAATAAGTCATGTAAAAAACTTGCCACTTTTATAGATTAAAAATATGTCAGTATGTATTATCTGTTTGTACCCAGAAGGTGTAAACTCCGTGTTTGTGACTTGCCTTGAGTTCCTAGCTGCCAATGACAATGTGTCAGCCATACCATGCAGGAAAATAATCCCTAGCCACATATACAAGGGGAGGGAAGAAATGCATAAATTGAGCATATAGATATATCATACATTGTCTGAAAATCTTGGTAATTCAAACTTTGGACAAGAAAGCATTATAAATATGTCAACACTTTTGTCGATAGTTGAAGTTTTACAAGCAAAATTTGTAGTTGAACCATACTGTACTTGTATATCTACATTACATGTAAGATAATAACCAAAGTGGTTAATCTTGGAGGGTCTTGTGACATTTTATCAGATAATGGCTCAAGTGTTCATCGTAGACTTCATCAATATTGGCTTACAGATATTGGAAGTATTTAATCTATTTTTTAGTAGAGTTGGAATATATTTTGAAACTTAATCTGACAGCTAGTCCACCTCATCTTTCATACATGAAGGTATATTATTATTAGATAACAAACAGAATAAAAGGTCATTTATATTGATAATACACGTTCTAACTAGTACTTTGCACTTTCTTGATGTCAGCACAAAGGTGTTTACATTTTTTTTATTGATCTTTGATCCGTGAATTCACTATTGTTGACGTTCAGCACAGTCTTTATTTATGTACATACTCAGTTTGTTTTTTAATCATTTTTGTGGTCTGTTGGTTTATCAGGTCACTGTCAAGTACACTTTGCACTTTACAGCCTTGTGAAATTAGTAAAGGATAATTTTTTTCATAGGTTTTAACCTCTTTTAATAGGTTTAATCTTTTTTAATAGGTTATAATTTTGTCTAATAGGTTTTAATTTTTGTATTGGTTTCATTTTTTTGTTTCAATATAGCTGACATGCCCAGACTGGTATTAGTTGTTATTAAATCCAGTTTCTAGTATACAATATGTTTTCTTCATGGTTTTAATGCTCATAAGCGATTGTGTAGAATATGAAGTACTTGAGAACCAACTTAATTTTACTTTTATTACTTGCAACCAACTTAATTTCAGGGTGGACTGCCCCTTTAACTCTGCATTTCCATTGTTCATGTACATTGTACAGCTGTATGCCAAGGTTACATGTATGTTTGTCAGTTGGTGCTTTTTCCTGGAATGTTTATGAATTCATTATCATATGCTTTCTCATTGACAATTTCCTCTCCTTCTTTGTGTCTGCCTTCTTTCTCTTTTTCTTCCAGGCCTTTAAAAATATCACCATGCACCCCCATCCCCCCCCCCCTCTCCCTCTAGCAAAATTGATATGATTTTCATTTTACATACATACACTGTACGTGCGCCTGGAACTGTGCACAAATAAACAACTGAAAGATATTGTGAATAGTTTCTCAGATGGCACTGAAAAATATCTCTCTGCCCCATGCCAAATCATCAACATTTTACCACATTCTGAGACACCCTGTCATTTTTGCAATGACGAACCTTCGTCATTGCCTTGTTTTCGTTCACATTCTGCCCAATTAATATTCTCCTTTTCCTTATCCTTATCGTCCGGAAATCGCATTCGTTTTGCACGTAGTGCTTGTGATTCCTAGTAAGGTGCTTTCCTCATGTCCTTTTCCTTTCAAATTTCATAGGCATAGTCTCTAACATCTCATCAAGGTCACTACATTCTTTGATTCTCGAAATCACTCATGCATAACCGTCCAGGCGCCATTTTGTCCGTTTCTGGTCCATTTTAAGGCCTTTCTTTCTTTCTTCCTGTCTCCACTATCCTTCATCCTACAAACTTCTAACAAATTCCTCTAGATAGTCTGAGAGATGTTCTTTCATCTGCGACACATGACTTGACCTTCAAATGCCATCTTCATACTCGAAATTCAAATCTAAAACCGACTCCGTCAAAAATCTCTCAAGTTCTTGAAAAATGGACCCCTAAATAATCTAAAACTGCCATAACTTTCTCATATAAATTCCGTTTTGTATTTAAATCTCACAGTATCTTTATCTCATAATTGCACATAGCCATGCTAAATTTCACGCTCCAATGGGCTTGCACAACATAAATAGCGCCCTCTAAAGTTCTGGGAATTGGCTTTCTCTCTGTGGCCGTATCTCCATAATGGCTTAGCAAACCCGTACCCTTTTTTGGATTTAGATACTTGAAGATATGCCCTTTCCAGCCATATACAAAATTATATACCCTATCACTGACCAACTTTGCGAAAATTGCCCTCCAAATTCGCCATTTTCAAGAAAATTCCGAAATAACTTCAACTTGCTCTAAAATGGCGATCTTTATACCTACGTCGTTGAAACTTGGCAGACACATGTTATACGTGACAACTGTCTGTCATGTTTGGTAAATTTTAATAACGTCAGCGCAAAGTTATCGCCAAAAATGATGAATTTGCTATGCATTACGTAATAGCGCCTTTAATGCGTGCAGTACATTGCGTGCAGATGACAATGGTGTCAAACTGACCGCAATGAAGTGCCCTTTCGAATGATACCAAGTATGGTATATGTTTACACAGAAAATTGTGAGTAAATCGCATTTGAACAAGGGTCACTATACGAATTCCGCCCGATTATAACACTTATCGGCGATGACGTCATTTTTTCAGACTACTTTTCGCCCCCTAAACATCCTTTTTTTTCCTTGAAAATTTGCAATGACATTCCGAGATGCAATACGCAGGGCACCTCGTGGCCGGATTTTTGAAAGTAGTCAAGGGGGCCATTTAAGACGCCATTTTGTCCTTTAAATCTATTTTACATCACATGTTTCGATAGGATTATCATAGAAAAAAAGAGAGTAGTTTACAATAACAACCATGAAATTCTCTTTCCAATGATACCATATACGGCCCATAAAGAGACATAAAGAGAGAGAGAAAAAACAATTTAACTCCGGTCATAATACAGATCCTGTACGTTTTCCGCCCATGCATTACACGCATTGTCTATGGGGCAAATCGGGTTCACGCTTTTGACCCCTAGAACGAGCTTGATTGATTTGACGAACATGCAACTAATCCCATTTGTTTTTGCACGCAGTGCTTGCGAGCCCTTTCTAGGTTCTTTCCCCTATCCCAATTTCTTTCAAACATCGTAGGCATAGTCACTACCATCCAATCAAGGTCACTATTGAGGCCTTTCTTTCGCCCTACCTGTCTCCAATATTACAGAAGCTAAAGACTTCGTACAAATTGCTCTGGATAGTCCGAGAGAAGCTCTTTCGTTCGACACGTAGAAACACGGCGTCATTGCACGCACATCGTTGTGACACGATTGCATTTCTAGTTGCAATGACGAACCTTCGTCATTGCCTTGTTTTCGTTCACATTCTGCCCCATTAATATACTTATCCTCTTCCTTATCGTCCGGAAATCCTATTCGTTTTGCACGTAGTGCTTGTTATTCCTAGTTAGGTACTTTCCTCAAGTTCTTTTCCT